>NC_134799.1:48193702-48331202 GCF_046742065.1 Oratosquilla oratoria
CCTCCCCCCCTGTCCCTCCGCCACCACACACTCCCGCTTGACCCAGGTCACAGCGCCTACCTTCTCCCCCTCCACCACCTCACACTCTCGCTTGACCCAGGTCACAGCGCCTACCTTCTCCCCTCCACCACCATACACTCTCGCATGAACCAGATCATAGCGCCTGCCTTCTCTCCCCCCCTCCCCCATGACAGGTTACCGTGTCCCCCCCCGGCGGACGTAGCTATTAGTATATTAAGAACATGTAATTCACTGTATCGCATTGTATCCCCTGAGGACGAGTCCTGGACAGGACTCGAAACGTCGGGAATAAATTACCTACTCCTGAGTCTGGTGTTTTCTATGTTTCCACCATATATATATATGATATATATATATATATTATATATATATATATTATATATATATTATATATATACATATATTTTATATATATATATATACAGTCAAACCTCGGTTATCGAACGCTTCTGTTCTCGACCAAATCGGTTTTCGACCAAAAAGTTCGAGAATTTTACGTCTCAGAACTCGACCAAATTTCGGCTCTCGAACAAACCGAAAGAAGCCGAGCGTACCCGAACGCAGCTCACTCACAAGCCGAGAGAACTCGAACGCTAAGGACGTTCTTATTTACGTAAATCTGACTTTTTTTCATCTTTGCATCGTGTATTAGCCCCTAATCATGGGTCCAAAGAAAGCAAGTTCAAGTGGTGAAGAAAAGAGGAAAGTAGTACGCAAAACTATTGAATTTAAAAAAGAATTAATAGCGAAATATGAATCTGGCGTTCGTGTGTCTGCGTTGGCTAAGGAGTTTGGGATGGCAAAATCGACGATAAGCACCATCCTAAAAAATAAAGACCAGGTTAAAGCAAGTGATGTGGCTAAAGGATCAAGTGTTTTTAGCAAACAAAGGCCACAGGTATTGGAGGAAGTGGAGAAACTTTTGCTGATTTTCGTAAATGAGAAACAGTTAGCAGGTGATACTCTTAGTGAAGATGCAATTTGTGCCAAAGCAAGACAATTGTATGAAGATTTGATAAAAAAAGATCCTAGCATTATTCCGGAAGGGTTTGATTTTAAAGCAAGCAGAGGGTGGTTTGAAAAGTTTAAGAAAAGAAGTGGGATACACTCCATTGTTTGTCATGGGGAAGCAGCAAGTTCAGATAAGGAAGCCGCGGAAAAGTTTAAAGTGGAATTCGCAGATTACATCAAGGCCGAGCAATATGTTCCCCAACAAGTGTTCAATATGGACGAAACTGGACTTTTTTGGAAAAAAATGCCACGAAGAACTTACATCACACATGAGGAGAAGTCATTGCCAGGCCACAAACCAATGAAGGATAGGCTAACTCTCTTGTTGTGTGGTAATGCTAGCGGTGATTTTAAAGTAAAGCCTCTTCTTATTTATCATTCTGAGAATCCAAGGGCATTCAAGGCTAATAATGTTATCAAGGGTGGATTGCCTGTTATGTGGAGGTCAAACACAAAGGCTTGGCTGACGAGGCAAATTTGTACTGAGTGGGTGCATGAGGTGTTTGCCCCCGCCGTCAAGAAATATTTGGAAGAAAAGAATTTGCCACTACGCTGTTGTCTTCTGATGGATAATGCTCCTGCCCACCCTCCAGGTTTAGAAGAAAACTTGACAGAGGAATTTGATTTTGTCAAAATCAAATTTCTTCCTGCTAATACAACACCTTTGCTTCAACCCATGGACCAGCAAGTCATTGCAAATTTCAAGAAGCTCTACACCAAATTCCTTTTTCAACGATGCTTCGAGGTGACTAGTGACACGCAGCTAACCCTTCGAGATTTTTGGAAAAATCATTTTAACATCTACCACTGCATCACCCTCATCGACAAAGCCTGGAACCAAGTGTCATACAGAACGATGAATTCGGCATGGAGGAAATTGTGGCCCGAGTGTGTGACGGAACGAGAGTTTGAGGGGTTCGCGGGCGCAGGATCGAGCACAGCTGATGGTGCTGAAGAGGAAGAGGAAGCCCAAGAGGAAACTCAACTTATTGAAGAAATTGTCAGGATGGGCCAAAATCTAGGTTTAGAAATGGACAACAGTGATGTCGAGGAGCTAATCGACGAACATCGTGACGAGCTGACAACAGAAGAACTCCAGCACCTTCAGGAAGAGCAGAAGAAGACGTTGACGGAGGAGATGTCTTCTGATGAGGATGAGGGAAGGAAGGATGCCTCTACTGCTGATATCAAGGATATTTGTGCTAAATGGAATGATATCCAGAACTTTGTGGAACTTTACCATCCAGATAAAGCCGCAAGCAGTAGAGCCGTTTATGCATTTAATGATGTTGTTATTAGCCACTTCCGTAAAGTTCTAAAAAAAAGGGAAAAACAAGTGACTCTAGATAGGTTCTTCATGAAAAGGAAGGAACACCCTGTGGCAACGTCTCCCCAACCGAAGAGAAGGGCGAGAGAGACGACACTTCCAGTCGACTTACCCGACGTTTTTATGGAAGATGATTCTACTTCGAAAAATTTATGAAAATGTGCTTTTGTTCACATGATCTTGTACTGTATGTTACTCTATGTTACTAACAATTTTATGCCCTTTTTTCTAAAAAAATTTTTATTGTATCATAACCTTTAATGTTCTGTATGTTACAGTTGGTAAAAAAAACATACGAAATGTTTGCATTTTGTTTTTTTTATACTTTTAGATAGGATATCTTTTATTAAAATAAAACACATGGTCTATTTCTACCCTTTTTTATTTATGGTAAACAGTATACAGTGCAGTTTATGGTGTAAAATAGTAAAAAAAAAAATTAGAAAAAGTTGTTTTTTAGACTTGGAACGGATTAAAATTATTTACATTGATTATAATGGGAAAAATTGTTTCGGTTTTCGAACAAATCGCTTTTCGAACAGCCTTCTCGAACGGATTATGTCCGAAAACTGAGGTTTGACTGTATATATATATATATATATATATATATTATATATATATAATATAAGGACCGGGACGAACCCCTTTCACGCTTATCGGATAGCCGAGTACAGCGGGTTCGAGCCCCGCATGCAACTGTTATAAAAAAAAATTATCGGTTTGATGTCGCTGCCATTAGCGTATTTCTCTCATAGTTACAATGGCGATAAGCGTGAAAGGGGTTCGTCCCGGTCCTTACCCCACACCACTGGTGGGCTGGTCCTTGAGTAATACAGGAATTCGGATCGCCGTAATAAATAATCTTCCTTCCCTCGGGAATCAGTTCGATTCCAGGTTTCAAGGATTTTATAGTCTCTGTGGTGTAGTGGTCTAGGGTGCCGTACAGGTAATTTACGGATAGCTGAGTACAGCGGGTTCGAGCCCTGCATGCAACTGTCATAATAAAAAAAAAATTATCGGTTTGATGTCGCTGCCATTAGCGTATTTCTCTCATAGTTACAATGGCGATAAGTGTGAAAGGGGTTCGTCCCGGTCCTTACCCCACACCAGTGACCGGGACAAACCCCTTTCACGCTTATCGCCATTGTAACTATGAGAGAAATACGCTGGGCACCATACAGGTAATTTACGGATAGCCGAGTACAGCGGGCTCGAGCCCCGCACGCAACTGTCATAAAAAAAATTATCGGTTTGATGTCGCTGCCATTAACATATTTCTCTCATAGTTACAATGGCGATAAGCGTGAAAGGGGTTCGTCCCGGTCCTTACCCCACACCACTGGTGGGCTGGTCCTTGAGTAATACAGGAATTCGGATCACCGTAATATGTGATCTTCCTTCCCTCGGGAATCAGTTCGATTCCAGGTTTCAAGGATTTTATAGTCTCTGTGGTGTAGTGGTCTAGGGCGCCATACAGGTAATTTACGGATAGCCGAGTACAGCGGGTTCGAGCCCCGCATGCAACTGTCATAAAAAAAAAATTATCGATTTGATGTTGCTGCCATTAGCGTATTTCTCTCATAGTTACAATGGCGATAAGCGTGAAAGGGGTAATAAGTGATCTTCCTTCCCTCGGGAATCAGTTTGATTCCAGGTTTCAAGGATTTTATAGTGTCTGTGGTGTAGTGGTCTAGGGCGCCGTACAGGTAATTTACGGATAGCCGAGTACAGCGGGTTCGAGCCCTGCATGCAACTGTCATAAAAAAAATTATATATATATATATATTATATATATATATATATATTATATATATATATTATATATACAATGCTCGACAAAAGTTCGCGGCGCCTCAGCGAATCTAAACAAAAATGCACAAAAATGTAATTAATCATTATATTTATTGGATTTTTACTCACCTAATACTTGGTTGGGAGTCCTTTGCGCTTTAACACAGCCTCAAGACGACGTGGAAGTCAAGCAGCTAGGTTGTGGAGGGTTGTAGGCTCAAAATTATCCTCACAGACACCTCACCAAACACCCCAGGGTTCTGTTCCTTCACTACCCTTGCTGTCTTACGAAGAGATGCCTCTAGAGTTCGTTTTATGATGGTATCTGCCCTTATAGAAGTCTTTCTAGGGCGTCCTGAGCGTGGTTTGTGAGCAGGCAAAATGTCATCTGGCAAATCTCTTGCACGTGCACACCACTTCCTCACTGTAGACTTTGCACAGCTTAACTGTTCACTTATTTCCTTCGTTTTCTTGCCTGATTCACGTAGAGCAATGATCTGGGCTATTAACTGCTTGCTTCTATAAGCTGCATCGGCCATGGTAAGGTCACAGGCAATGGTAAGGTCACAGGCAATGGTAAGGTCACAGGATTGGAGCTACAAAAAAAAATGTACCGCAGACACTCTCTCACAATGACAACCACGTGGCAACTGAGTGGTGTTGTCTGGCATCTCTTCGTAAGACAGCAAGGGTAGTGAAGGAACAGAACCCTGGGGTGTTTGGTGAGGTGTCTGTGAGGACAGTGTCACAAAGGGTGCATGAGCTTGGGTACGTGAGTCACCAGCCTGTTGCTAAGCCACTTGTCACTAAGAAGCAGAAAGCCAGAAGGATTGAATTTGCCAAGAAATACTCTCACTGGACTGAGGACGACTGGCTTGACGTTTTGTGGTCTGACGAGGCCACCTTCAGTGTCACCTGTAACCGTGGTGCTAAGGTGTACCGGCGACATGGAAGTGACCCGCTTGACCCTCGGTACGTCAAGGGTACTGTCAAAATCCCTGATACTTTAATGGTGTGGGGCTGTTTCAGCGGCAAGGGCTTAGGGTCATTAGTAGTGTTACCCAAGAAATTAAAAGTGAACCATCATAAAACGAACTCTAGAGGCATCTCTTCGTAAGACAGCAAGGGTAGTGAAGGAACAGAACCCTTGGGTGTTTGGTGAGGTGTCTGTGAGGACAGTGTCACGAAGGTTGCATGAGCTTGGGTACGTGAACATTAAGGGAGAGCGACTGGAGGAAGTGGATAGTTTTAGATACTTGGGTGCAAGTGTAGCAGGAAAAGGTGGAGTGAAGGTGGAGGTAGAATGTAGAGTTGAAAGAAGCGAGTAAATGCCTTGGTGGATTAAAGAGTGTAATGAGGAATAGACATTTGGGAATGGATGCGAAGAGGAGACCGTATGAAGGAGTGATTGTGCCAACAGCACTGTATGGGGCAGAAACGTGGAACATAAGAGAAGAAGAGAGAAGGAGTTTGAGTGTGTTTGAGATGAGGTGTCTGAGAAGTATGGTGGGGGTTACTAGGCTGGATAGAGTGAGAAATGAGGAGGTGAGAAGGAGAACAGGGGTGAAAAAGGATTTGGGAGATAGGGTTGATGAAAGAATATTAGGATGGTTTGGACACATGGAAAGAATGAGTGAAGACTAGTAAAAGAGGTATATATACATACATACATATACCAAGGCTTTTTCCCCCTTCCAAGGGAGGTAGCCAAAAAGGGAAAGGCATAAAAACACTCCCACCCATTTCATCCCTAAATACCCTCCACACCCCTCCCACCCTTCCTCTCATCTGAGCACCTCCTGGATGACGGGTCATCCCTGCACCCTGCCCACCGCCCTGGGTCAGAAGCAGTGTCACAAGACACAGAACATCCACAGCAAGGCCACTTCATTTAATCGGCGACCCCCCCTCTCCGTCCCCCTTTGCATATAAGGCGAGGACGGGGAGAAATCCCTTCGGGCTGCGTCAAAATTTACTCACACATACTACCCCCGCCCATTCCTCCTCATGCAGTCACAACATCATCCATATACAACCATTCTCCACTCACCTCTGTCTTCCGTCCTCTCCCTTCCTTCCTCAACAGACATTCCCCTCTTCCCCAAAGCCCCCTTCACCCCATCCATCCACCTCATCCTAGGACGTCCCCTCATGTTCACTTCCTCCACATCTGCCTTCCATACCTCTTTTACTAGTCTTTCTTCACTCATTCTTTCCATGTGTCCAAACCATCCTAATATTCTTTCATCAACCCTATCTCCCAAATCCTTTTTTACCCCTGTTCTCCTCCTCACCTCCTCATTTCTCACTCTATCCAGCCTAGTAACCCCCACCATACTTCTCAGACACCTCATCTCAAACACATTCAAACTCCTTCTCTCTTCTTCTCTTATGTTCCACGTTTCTGCCCCATACAGTGCTGTTGGCACAATCACTCCTTCATACAGTCTCCTCTTCGCATCCATTCCCAAATGTCTATTCCTCATTACACTCTTTAAACCACCAAGGCATTTACTCGCTTCTCTCAATCTACATTCTACCTCCACCTTCACTCCACCTTTTCCTGCTACACTTGCACCCAAGTATCTAAAACTATCCACTTCCTCCAGTCACTCTCCCTTAATGTTCACTTCCAGTCTACTGCCACTTTCACCCCTTGTACATCTCATCACCTTACTTTTACCCACATTTATCTTTAGCTTTCTTCTATCACATACTCTCCCAAACTCTGCCACCAGCTTCCTCAATCCCTCCTCTGACCCTGCCACAAGCGCAGTGTCGTCCGCAAACAACAGCTGGCTCACCTCCCACTTTTCTCCATTTTCTTTAACCATCTCCAATCCCTGACTCACTACCCTAGCATTCACCTCTCGCACCACTCCATCCATGTATAAGTTGAACAGCCAGGGCGACATAACGCATCCTTGACGAAGTCCCACCTTTACTTCAAACCACTCACTCTCTCCATTTCTAATCCTAACACATGCTCTACTACTCTCATAAAAACTCTTGACAGCTCCCAAAAGCTTTCCTCCTATCCCATAAATCTGCATAACCTCCCACAGTGCCTTTCTGTCTACCCTATCATAAGCTTTTTCCAGATCCATAAAAGCCCAAAAAACATCCTTCCCCTTTCCTATAGCTTTCTCACATATCTGTCTTACCACAAAGATCTGATCTACACAACCTCTACCCGTCCTAAATCCACACTGTTCCTCACCAATTACTCCTTCTGTTCCTCTCCTAATCCTCTCAATTAAGATCCTCCCATAAGCCTTCCCTACTACACTCAACAGGCTAATCCCTCTGAAATTACTACATTCACACTTGTCCCCTTTCCCCTTGTAAAGAGGAACTATACAGGCACTACTCCAGTCCTCCGGTACTCTACCCTCTCTCCAGCAAACATTAACCCCTTCCATACGGTGCCGCACACGTAGGCGTCATGGACTTAGATCTCGGTGGCAGCAGCCAATGCCAGCCGTACGACGTGTCGTAATAATACTCGCATCATAAAATATAGTCACCGCTTATATCGATCGTTCTCTCTTCACCCGTGAATTTTGATAACCATAGAAAATGCGATTACAAAAGAATTAGAAAGAATGTCATCATGGAGGGGCGACTACAATAAATATAATCAAGACGCCGATATGGCAGCCTCGCGAATACACTCGCTCCCCATGACGCCTACTTGTGCGGCACCGTATGGAAGGGGTTAAATAACCTCACCAACCAGTCCACCATCACTGAACCTCCCTTTTTCAGACATTCTGCATGACATCCATCCAGACCAGGTGCCTTACCTGCTTTCATCATCTTTACAACTGCCTTCACCTCATCCTTCCTTATTTCTCCTCCATTCTCCTCACTCATCACTCTATCAAGAGATAGCGTATTGGGTTACGTCAATGTAACTTTATTATGGGTTAGCTGGGTTCAAATCCTCGGCTTGTCTATGTTTCAATTTCCAACGGATGCCTCCTTCGATCGATTCTCAGTCTCTTTTGCTATGGTACGGAATTAAAAGTGATATGTGGTTGAAAAAGATATTAATTGATCACTGGGAACCATTCAGTGTGTGTGTATGTATATATATATATATATATATATATATATATATATATATATATATATATATATATATATATTTATATATATATATATATACATACATATATATATATTTATATATATATATATATATATATATATATATACCTACACACTCTATATTATATATATATATATATTATATATATATATATATATATATACATATGCATGTACCGGTATACACGAGTTCAAAACCAAACTGGACGTGGAGAGATACGAAAACGGGTCACAACGAGCATAGCTCCCGTCCCGTAAAATACAACTAGGTAACTATGGAGTGGGTGGGAAGAGGAAAGTCTGGAGTCTTAATCTGAGTTTTATTCTTGACTGCTTTCATTACAAACTTTTTGAAAAAGCTTGTGGTGATACTAGTTAAGAATAAAATTTGGATTAAGACTCCTGTCCTTTTCCTACTCACTTCCACTTGTCAGAATGTTTCAACAATAGATACATATATATGTGTGTGTATACTTTTTGCTGTCTGCAGTTGATAGTTCTTTTACAAACATAATATATTTCTTATCAAGCAAGATTTTATATTACTTGACTTAATTTTCTATCTGGTCTCTCCACAGCATTCTTGTCAGCCAAACGTATTTGTACAAAATGTTTTCGTCGATACCCATGATCTTCGCTTCCCATGGGTTGCCTTCTTTTCCTCGACCAATATCTATGCTGGAAGTGAACTCACTTGGGATTACAACTATGAAGTAGACTCAGTTCCTGGCAAGTTCAAGTATTGTTACTGTGGAGCCAAAAAATGCCGAGGTCGCCTTTTATAAGAAGCTTCTTACATGAATGAAAGTATGTTCCAAGGTATTTGTGAAAATTGAATATTAGTTTAAAAATGTATTTAGGCACTGGGGTAATAACTGCATAGGTGTATGCAATTAGTACTTTAGGGGCACCACTCTGGACCAGATCTACACAGCATTTGTCTATGTAAGAGACAAATCTCTCGTAGTGGAATGCTGAACCTCTTTGTTTTTACTTTTGGTGTCCTTCTTTTCTGCTGCCCTCCTAAAATATGTCTTTTACCACTCCTAAGCCTTCACCTCCTTATTTTCTTTTGCTGTAGTAAGAGAATGCCACTGTGCTCCCATGCATGTTATAAAGTGTGAATAAATGGGACAGAAATAGGGAGCTATGAAATACCCTCTAAGTTTCTCCTGCTGAGAATCCTGGGTTTTAGGAAGATATCAGAACCCTAGTCATTGGGTGTTTTATTGTGTGTGGATATTGAACAAACAAGAGCAAAAAGGAGATTGGTACTATGTTTATGAGATGAAAGTTGGATGTGTTTGGACTTGGTGAAACTAAACAGAAAGGGCAAGGTGAATTGAATTATGGATTCCAAATGTGGTAGGATGTCAGAAGTGGAGAGAGGGTGAAAGAAGGAAGGAGTGGCTATTGGCAAGTTTTGGTATGTGTGTTGCTGAATAGAAGGAAATGTCATTAAGGATAATATGGGTAAAAGTGTGAATAGTTTGGGAAATATGGGTGTTTATGAGTGCATATTACCAGGTTCCACTGGCAAATTGAACTAAGGGGATAGTTTATTAAATTCCATGCTACAAAGCCCTCTTTAAAGAGGCACTGTCCAAGCCTCCTGATAGGGGGAGTTTTGCATTATTAAACTAAATTGAGGAGAGAGAAGAATTTTGGAATAAGTTAAATGTGGTGGTTGTATAAGAATGTAAATGTAATAATATTTGCCAGTGAATATAGTAAAAGGGAAGTATGGTATGCCAGGAAGGAATGAAAGAAGGGAGAAAATGTTGGCGATGTGAATTGAAAAAGAAATGATAGTGAATGCAATTAAATGTGATGTACATAAACATACATGGGCCATTGGGAGGTAGTCAAGAGAGGATTAATGGATTATAAAGTGGTATCCAAAGGGGTGATTGGAAGAGTTCTGAATGTGAATTTTTTAAGGGGAGAGTGATGGAAGGGAACCTGAGAGTGGATTCATTAAAGTAGGGAAAGAAGGCAAGGGAGGAAAGCAGAGAGGTGTTGAAAGCGAGTAGGAAGGAGAAAGAGTATGAATACCAGTCAAAACTGAGAGAAATAATTATGGGATGTATTGAAGAGGAAAAAGTGGGAGTAGAAAAAGAATGGATGTTTCAAGGAAGAAAGATAAGAATGTGCAAAAACATTGTGTAGGATGAGAAAAGTGGGTATGAGAAGGAAAGGTGTGGGATGAGGAGAGTGGGTGGTACAAGAAGGAAAGGTGATGATGAAATGAAAAAAAATGGTGTACTAACAGAAAAGAAGTGTGAATACATGAAAAGTATAGAGGATAGAGGGTGGAAGTGAAAAGCAAGATGAGAAATGCCAAGAAAAATTATGGGGTGGGGTTAGGTATTTTAAGAATTTTCAAAAGAATGAAAATATGTATTGGAAATTAGTGAAAAGAGTGCCAAGCCAAGTTGGGTAGAGAGCAGAAGGTAAAGGGAGTAGAGGGATAGTTCTTAATGGAGTAGAGAACTGTGAAAGGGAGATGCATGGAATATTTAAAGGAGTTGCTAAATGTAAAGGACAGGGAGGTTTTGACTGTGGCAGTGGGAAAGAAAAGAGAATGACTGGTGGGTAGGGAGAATAATAATACTTACAAAAAGGGGGGATAGAAGTACAGTTGAAAGTGAAACCTGGAAAGGCACCTGTTTTGGATGAATATGATGTTGAATATCTAACAAAAGATGGAGTAATAATAGTAGAGTGGCCAGTGAGATTGTTTAGTGTATATTTAAGGGAAGAAAGTGTCATGGTAGATTAGAGGAGTGCATGTATAGTCCTGCTATAGAAGGGGAAAGGAGAAGTATGAATGTAGTTGAGTGTGTTCAGTAAGGTATATGGATGTGTATTGACAGGATTAGAAGAGGAACATGGAGAGTGACTGAGGAAGAATTGTGTGGGTAGGGCATAAAAGAATGCATACATAAAATTTTTGTGGTAAGATAGGTATATTGGAAGTATTTAGGGAAAGGTAAGGATATTTATTAGACATTCATGGACTTCAAGAAGGTATATAATAGGGTCAATAGAGGTACTATGGACAGGATGGAAAAGAAAGTAATGAGGTGGCGTGGCATATGGAAGGAATGAATATAAGGAAAGACAAAGAATGTGGAAAGCAGTGGATGAAGTGAACTTATAAGAATGCCAAGCATGAGATGAATGGATGGGATGCACATGGCTTTGGATGCGCTTGTAATGTTTGTCAAGCAAGGAAGAGTGAGTGCAGAAGATAGGAGTGAATGGAGGGAAATTGTAAAAGGATGACATGTCCAGAAGGGATGTTCTCATCTGCATCGTAAATTATTTTTAGTGGATGAGGACATACAATGAAGCAATTGGGAGTAAATCAGCTCCAGCTGTCAGACCCTGCTGTGAAAGTGCTGTGTGTCCCTTCACTGCAGTTGACCCAAGCAGTGCAATGGAGAACACAATGACCTCTCATCCCCAAGGTGCTAAGATGGGAAGGGTGGTTGAATGGATTTCATGTGTGTATGATGTACTGTGTTTTGCTGCATTGCTTTTGACCAGTAGTGTGTGGCAGGGGAAAGTGTTGACCCTTTATTCATGAAGTGCTGATATTGGAAGGGTATTAAATGGGTTTTAATGTGTATAAAATGAGCATGAGCTTTGACTCTACTACTCTCCTTGTAAGTTCTATTTGTGTGTATACAGGTATATTGAATGTGTTTAAATGAGTGAGGTAATTGCTGTTTGCATAATGTGACATCAAAGGATACTTTTAAAATAAATGTATGTATAAATGCAAGTGTGAATATGTGCTATACAGTAAAGAGGTAGTTTCAATTTATAATTCATAGGGCATTGATATTTTTTATAGTTTTGCAGGCAAATCTTTGCAAGTTTGGGTCTTTATGGAATTTGAACCTCTCAGTGGTATCTTTATTGCATATATTACTTATTTGCAATGTTAGACAAATTGCAGTTTTTAATTTAAGTTAATTTCTGTTTTCCTTTTTTTTATGGGGTGGGTGGAGCTGCAATTTTCCTTTGTGAATTTTCCAGTTTTGAGAATTGTATTAGTTAAAATAGTTTTCTAAATATTTCTGTAAGATAGAATGATTAAAGTTTAGGTTGGAGGTGGGATGATGAGACAAAAGAGCTTCAGATATTTAATGGTACAAACTTTAATTGAATTGGTGTAAACAGTGAAATATTTCAGAATGTTTTATACCGAGTCATTCTTTTATATGAAGCTAAAAAAAGTGAAAAGTAAAGGTGAAAGCTGATATTGCAGAGTCCAAGGGCTCTAATAAGGTCAATTTTGATCATTTTGAATGTATATGTGTATTTATTTTGTATGCTATTGCTGTGTTTGAATACATGATTTCTAATATGTTGTTAAAATGTTAATAAAATGTCACACAAACTGAGATTTGTATGGAGAAATGCTTGTGTATTTCTGAAAAGAAAAACTCTACCTATATTTCATTATAGTATTAAATAGATTCTTCTTGCTGTTTTGTTTGCATAATCCTATTATATCCATATGTTTTTATCATAAAACAGACAGTTATTATATAGCTTCTGTTTTGTAAAAGACCTATGACCCTTAGGTATCCTATCACAGCTACTGGGTTGGCTCATAAATATACCTCTGTACAAAAATATCCAATCTCTGTTCATAAAAAAATACTCATATCCAGATACAACAAAGTTACCATCCTAATCTTCAAAGCAGTCCCCTTGAGCACCCACACACTTCTCCCAATGATCCTGCCACTGTTGGAAGCAGCACTGGAATACCTCTTTTGGGGTGGCACACAGCTGGTCCATCACATTCAATATAATTTCTTCTCTGGACTGAAACCTGGTACCATTCTGGGGCATTTTCAGCATTGGGAACAGCTAGAAGTCACACAAAGCCATGTCAGGAGTATAGGGGGCTTGACCAGGAAACTGTATCTAATGTGAAGAATGGGCATATGCGTCATCATGATGGAGCTACCAATTGCACACATCATGCTCAGCATCATGAAAGTGATGCAGAACCTCTTGGTAATGCTCCTTGGTGATGGTATTGCTGTGTGGTGTGTATTTGTGATGAATCTTGCCACTGGAGGCAAAGAAGATTGTTAACATGACATTGACATTGCTGTGGACCTGCCTTGCTTTTTTTAGGCCTGGGGATGTTGGATGCTTTCATTGTGGTGACAGCAACATGGTTTCTGGGTTGACCCATAAACCTAGAACTCATCACAAATGATCACTGTGTTGAGGAAGTTGGGATCACTATTCATGGTCTTCAGCATGTCCTGTATTATCTCCAAAAAATAATTGATTCAGCTCAATTATCTGCTTTGGTATGAACTTCACTGAGATTCTTCTGAAGCCCAAATTCTCCTTCATAATGGAATGAATGGATCCAATGCTGATGCCCACCTTGTCTACATGTTATCTGATTGTAATTAGATGATCCTGCATCACCAGGATACTCAATTGGTTAATGATGATCTCATTTTAGGATAATGAGGGCTTACTAGAGCCTGCTTCACTCTCCACTGATGTCCAACCATCTTTGAAGCAGTTGTACCACTCCTTTATCTGTGTGGTGCCCATTGCTTTGACCCTGAAGGCCTGTTGGATCTTGTGGATCATTTCCACTAGAGAATCACCAAACTTGACACCATTTGATGCAGTAAAATTGTTCTAGTTTTTCTGTTGTTTTGTCAAAAACGAAAATCTGATGGCTTTCACACATTCTCACTCATTGGCACTCTGCTGTTGACTGACAACTTCTGCAGAAGGAAAAAACATTCATTCATACACAACAGGGTCGCTTACATACGAGAACCACACCATATCTGTCTAGCCTCATATGTTTACTCACAAAAACTTAAGACTGGATACTTTTTGGACAGACCTTGTATGTACTGTATAAATTTTGAGTAGTGTAATATGAAATCTGCATATCTTCTTTCTAATGTCAAAAATAAATGCCTTCAAAAGGCAACACCAGAATAGAAGAAAGGTGAACCCCCATAAACAAGATGTTCCTGGAATGAAACCGACCATCCAGCCAATAGCCAGAACAGATAAAAAAAATAATAAAAACCTCCAACTTGCACTCTGAGATGTCAATACCTTGTCTCCAGAACAGGCCCAACACTCACAAAACTTCATTCTATTTCTTTGTGACTCACTCTCCCTACTATTAAAGAGAGCAGCATACCAGTGCCTGCCTTACCTCATTTTATACAAGCTGATGACAATGAAGCAAGTCTAGGCCCTCACACTTGGTCCAATGTCCTTCACCAGTATGATCAAAATATGTGAAAAAAATTCTAAAAGATAGATGAATAAAATACCAGGAGGAGAAAGGAATTTTGGTTGACAATCAATCTGGATTTAGAAAAAATCTTTTGTAACCATCTTGGTAAGTTTTTATTGAAGAGTGGTTGATGTGCTGCATGAGAAGGGTAGGTGGATTGTGTATACCAGGGTTTGAAAAAGGCTTTTGACAAGGTGCCACACAAAAAATTAAAGAATGTGGAAGTTAGGAAGCATAGGAGGCCTTAAATGGAAGTACACAGGAATGGGTAAGTCTTTTTAAGTGATAGATATATGATAACAGAAGTGAGAGATGAAAAGTCAGACTGAAAAGTGACTAGTGGGGAACAGGGCTTGGTCCTGGTTCCTATAATGTTCCTACTGTATAATACAAGGGGGTGCTGAAAAGTTCCTGGCTTTAAGGGTATCGTGAAAGGGTAGAGCTATTACTTTTACAGGGGAGGTAGGACAACTATTTACAAGATAGGCAAAAAAGCATGATGGTATACAATTCAGGAATACCTCACTATACAACTGAGTTGTGTTCCCAGCTGACTGGTCACAATGCAAAAATTCGTATATCGAGGTGGGTTTTACATGTAAATAGGGGGGTTGTGTTCATGGACCCTGTCAACCCCCTTCTCAATTTTTGCCTGGGGCTTTCACATACACCCAACATTTGTTTTACATACTTTATAGGACTCGGTCATATAGTGAGGTATTCCTGTGTATCTTTTTCCTTCTTGCAGGTTCAACAGTCGATTTTGGTAAAATTGAAGTACGGTCAGTCATGAAGTTCCTCTTCTTGCAAGGCAAAGGGGCAGCAGAAATCCATGGCGAGATGAAGGACATCTTGAAGGGTGACTGCCCATCATACTCTACAGTGAAAATGTTGGTAGGTTTCGGACTGGTCATTTCGAGGTCACAGATGAACCCCAGTCAGGACGGCCAACTTCTACAACCACAGAGGATAAAGGAAATGCTGTGCACTATCAACTAGGTTGGAGATAAATGACTGCTTAAGGATACATGAGCCTGATAGTTTGTGTCTGGTGGAGACAAAAATCCCAAAAAATGTTGACCTACTGTTTGGGAACAATAGATACACATCCTGGAGAAGAGTCAGAGAAGATGAATTGGGTGGAGAGGTTATTTTTGTGGTAAAAAGTGACATAAGGCTGGGAGAAGTAAATCTGAGTGAAGCCAAGGCTGAAGCAATTCACCTAAAAATTATTACTAAATGGCAGAATAAAAGAGACTTAATGGTGGTATATGTCTCCCCCAAGACAAGAGCTTGAAATGAAGCTGAATATCAAGAAATGTTAATGAATACAGATCTTTTCCTAAAGAAAAATATTTAACGAAGTAGCGATATGTATACGCCTCATATACATGACGAGTAGTATCGCCCAGTCATATAACCCACTCACTCCCTCACACACTCACCAGACAATGAGGCACCCGCCAGACATCCTGTTCATTTCGCTGACTACAACAGTTCCTGCTGCACCACCAGGCGACATGCACACACGAACACACGCGATCACACAAATAACCACACAGTAATAAACACATTATTACGTATACTGACGAACCTCCCCTGGATATATATTATAGTCTGGCTGTCAGACTAAATTATAAAACATTTATGTAAAATATAATAAGAAGTGACGAACTAAATCTCGCTCGCATAAACTCTTAAGTTTATACGAGCGTGGCACCTCATAAACGAGTTTCTGGCCTTCTTAAGGGAATGCACAGAGCTCGGAGGGGAGTCGGTCCGATGAGACGTACCAAGTAATAATCATGTGCAATTGTAATATAGAACTAGGAGGTGATTTACTTAGTGTAGAACCATAGAAGAAATTGTGAACCAATAAACCAAATGGATTACAGTGAATATTCTTTATGAACCGCCTTATGAAAGGGATACATATAATGGCGGCAGCAGTTTTCATTCCCACATCTCCGAAGAAGAAACCTGAATGAAATAGTCAACCACGCCTACCAGAAGAAAGAATACAAGAGTTCTTGACACACACAAGTACCCAACTCCATAATCAAACGCCAACCACACCCTCCGAGAAGTCTTCAATACGGTGGTGAAATTTACATTTCAAACCACATGGTGGCAGCAAACCCTCAACACGGTACCCCCCTACCAAGAACACCAAGTTCAAACCACCCCTCCTAGAATTCTCAATTGCACAACCAGTACGTCATCATCACCGACTCCTGATTATCGACCCACTACTAACCAAGGTAATTACTATACCAACCTTTCACAATACTATACATTAAAAATAACAACTAATAACCAAACAAAACCAACCCCCCCTGATACTGCCTTATCTCCTTTTTTACGAGCACGTCAATGAGGCACCCCCCCCCCCGCAAGCCTTACCACCCAGCAGTGATTGCACACACCCCAATCACATCGTACGTAAGGACAAACAAGTCTATGGGCCGCCACAGCCACACCTGACGGACCGGCACGCACATCGATATATATATACCTAATCTAAAGCATAACCATCAAGGTACTCTATTGTTACATATATATAATAATGTAAGATTCACTTTCTACCTGCATATAACCGATAACTAAAATCGAATTTTTTTCCTTCTTTGATTAATAATTCAGTCTCTAGTGATTTAATTATTCAAACAAAAATATCATATTACAAAACTAAGTTACATAATTAAGTTACACAAGTAAGTTAAAAACATTTTTGCATACTTCTATCTTGTACTGTCCCAATTTATTATTTAGAATAATATATTTTAAAAATAATTCTCAATAACTAATATAATCACATAATTTTTTGCCAATATAAAATATTTTTTTTCTTCCCAATATTTTATATGACCTTTTACATTGTATATATTTTATATATAACATTTTTTTATTGCATTGTATCCCTTGTATAACACTCAATATCACTAGCCCCACAATCATAACATTGTTTAGCTAGAAGAATCTAACATGTTACAAGCATTTTGTAATTTCAAATTTTAAACTTAAAATTTAGTTAAAACTATCTTTCTGCACCACAGTGCTACAACTTATCAAATAGCAATTCCATATATTTCTGTGTCTATTATATAACTAAATGATTTAATTACATGTAATTACATTTCATATATATATGTATAAGCCTAATGTATAACCGTTGACACCCTGTATCCCTTTTTTTTCTCTTAGCTAGCCTTAACATACACCTTTTAAGTAATGTGTACCACATCTTTCTGACTTAACAATTCGACTTAGATTCCCCACCTATAGTTAACCACTAACATGGCGACAGGAACGAGAAGCAAATTCAAGAAAGCGATAGAAAACATCCTCTCTAAATCTCAAAAGGAAAATACACCTCAGGACTTAGATTATAAAAAATACGAACCAGACCCTCAACAAATAAATCCACAGGCTGACATTCCCACACAACCCTTAGACCATGACCACTCACATAACTCTGACAACGCCGCTCCTAAGGCAGATACTCCAATAAGTGCTCATTTTTATAATGATGGCTTACACATTTATAACCAACCCTCTCAAGAAGATCCCTTCAATCCCTCTCAACCACAACAACCCATTCCTCCCTCCATACCATTTGCTCAAGCTACTCCTATAAACCGTCAACAGTTCAACCCCCATATCTCGACACCCCTAATTCCCCCTCCAGTGCACCCACAGTACCAACCCCTCCATCACACTCCCCATGCCTACCAAAACTTCCCCTTTACTTCTCCCCATAACCCATCCAGTCAACACACCTCCACACCATACCACCAACCACCACCTAACCCTCCTCCAAATCCACAATATTACCCTTACCAACAACCTCAACCAACAATAATTAACAACTATCAAACCATTTCCCCCCTCACAGAAATTCCAACCTTTTCCCAAGATAGTGGATTATCCATTACTGACTTTCTGACAGCATGTGATCTCTTTTTCTCCAAGAACAATCACTACTCTGACTTAGATAAAATTAAATTGTGCCGTCAGAAAATAGAGGCATCAGACATTTTCCGTTCAAAGGCACGTATGCTAGACAGTTTAGTTGCATGTGGAACCACATATCAAGATTATAAACACCACCTCCTTAATGTCTTTCAGAACAAACAACCAAACAACATTCAATTCCTTCTCACTTTCCTCAATAATACTAGAGTTCAAACACAACCGAACATTATGGATTTTGTAGCAAACAATATTAAAGAAGTTAGAGAGGACTTAGAGAACAACAGCCCTTGGCTTCACACTGACCAATACGGTAACAAGGTGACCTTTGAACATTTACTAACGTTCCTTGAGATAGGTTTTTATCTCTCCCAACTCCCTCCAAAGTGTTTAAAAGAAGCCTCCAAAAGGGAACTAAACACTAGAAACCCACTAGCTTATACCTATATCCTAGATATCACCAATGCTTGCAATGTATCTATCCACCCCCCACTATCTCCCCAGACTAAATAGCCTTCAGTCACAGCAGCCCCCACCCACCAATCAAGGACAATCTTCTAAGTGGTGTTCCTACCATTTGTCAAACAGTCACAACACTAGAGACTGCATACAAAAACAACAAATGCAAACACAGGCACCACGCCACCCTATCCCTTGCTCAGTTCATGGAACCATTTCCCACACCGATGCCCAGTGTCGAACACAGCAACAACAATACCCGCAGGTACAACACCACCCCATCCCTTGCTCATTTCATGGTACTACCTCCCATACGGATGCGCAATGCAAGGTGCAATATCAAACCATACAAGCTCCACCCCCCTCCAAACCTCCACTCCTACCTACACCAACACATCCAAACAAATACTGCAACCTACACAAAACAACAACTCACTCCAACGAAGAGTGTTACCAACAGAAATCACAACCACAACCTCACCAGAGAACTAACAAACCATTCACCACCCCTCGACAAACAGTTCCCTCCCACACAACACGCACAACTCAACACCGATTGGGGGAACACGTACCAGCCTCACGCACCAAACCACCATAGGAATATCTCACACACAACACAACTACGTCACCCTAAAAGTGACTTTAGATCAACTCACAGTTGACATGATGGTTGATACAGGAACAAACCTGAACATCATCCCAAGAGCTCTCTATGAAGCATTAAATGACCCACTCCAAATTCAATTTTCCAATATGGAAGGACTCCTAATAGAAGGGAGCACCATTTCTCTACACGACACCATAGACTTAAATATAGAAGTCAACAACTTCCAAGTAGGTTTCACACCTTTCCACATAGCTGACGAATGGAGTCTCGATCAACAAGGTATAATAGGATTAAAATCATTGAGGACATGGAAAACTATTATAGACCTAGAGAAAAATAACATCTCCTTCTCAGATGTGAATGATGAGCCAACTGTCCCTGAGACACCCGACTCAGACACACAACCTCTCTCATGTCTCCCTTCCTCAAATACTCCAATTCCAACTAACAGCTATTCCTTCGGACCACCCCCTTATGTCATCTCAAAGGCATTGATGTCTAACACAGTCATCATTCCCCCTAGACATTCCATGACTGTCCCACTATTCATACCCGGAGCAATCGGACATCAGGACATCATAATTGACTCAGAAACGTCTAGACTTACCAACATCTCAATTGAACACTCTTGGGACATAATATCAGAAAATAAACACACCCTAGCCATGGTAACTAACCTCTCTGATCAACATCGCAAAACCAGGAAGAACACAAACATTTGTTCAGTCCATCTCCATAATTCCCCAATACAGGAACCACTCCCACAACACATCAACACGGTAAGACCACCACAACCCCTCACCCCTATCCATCCAGACCAAATCACAACATCAGCCAACAGAGATATTCTACACAAGCTAATGGCCCTCCTACAAAGGAATAGATCAGCTATCGCCTTAGAAGGTGAACCACTAGGCAAATGTGATATAATCAAACATCACATCCAAATCCCCCCTAACACCCCCCCTTCCTACACTCCCGCTTACCGCATACCTCACAGTAGGAAATCCCAAGTCAATAACAGTGTACAAGAGATGATACACCAAGGCGTAATTTCCCACTCAGACAGTCCCTGGAACAGTCCCCTCTTCCTGATCCCTAAGAAAGACGGAACCTTACGCCCTGTTGTGGACTTTAGAAAGGTAAACAATGTCACTCAATCTGACCCACACCCCCTCCCCGCCATGCAAGATGTACTACAATGCATTGGCAACGGGAACACAGTATTTTCCACTATCGACCTTAAGTCTGCCTTCTGGCAAGTGGAATTAACAAATGAATCAAAACCCGTAACTGCATTCTCCACTGACAAAGGACATTTCCAATTTGAACGTATGCCCTTTGGCCTTAAGAATGCCCCCTCAACCCAACAAAGGTTGATGACCCGCATTTTCAGTGACATGATAGGAGTCTCATTATTCGTCTACTTAGACGACCTCATAATCTATAGTCCCACACAAACTGACCACCTTCACAAACTAGAAATTGTCCTAAAAAGACTCAAAAACACAGGATTGAAAGTCCAACTAGGAAAGTGTAAATTCCTACAGACGGAACTCACCTTCCTAGGCCATAAGGTAGATAGCCAAGGCATCCATACCACCACAGATAAAATAGATACAATAAACAATTTCCCAACCCCCAGAAACGCAAATGAAACGCGAAGTTTCATAGGGCTAGCCTCATACTATAGACATTTCATCTACAATTTTGCACACATAGCTTCCCCCCTAACCAAATTCACAAGGAAAGGCGAACCATTTCAATGGTTAGAAACAGAACAACAAAGTTTCGACACACTGAAACACTCTCTGACCACAGCCCCTGTACTAGCCTTCCCTGACATGAAGAAAGAATTCTTTCTTTACACAGACGCCTCCTCTAAAGGAATAGGCGCAGTCCTACAACAGAAAGATGAAAATGGCAAAGAGCACCCCATAGCCTACGCAAGTAGAGTACTTAATAAGCCTGAAAGTAACTATTCAACTACACACAAAGAAGGCCTAGCCCTCATATGGGGTCTGAAACATTTTAAGTTTCTTATCCTAGGTTACAAGATAACAATATTCACTGATCACCAACCCCTAGTCTATCTCTTTAACTCCAAAGACTTACATGGGAGAGTTGCTAGATGGAAAGCAACTCTCCTTGATTACGATCCCAAAATCGTATACTTAGCTGGGAAAGCTAACGTAGTGGCAGACTGCTTGAGCAGACAAACTCACATCACCCCCATAACCCAAACCACATGCATACCTATGCAGAGATGAAACTGAAAGAGACCCTATATGGTCTCCAATAAAACAACATCTCCTTTCACAAAACCCCTTACACTCCCGACCACCTGTCCCTATTGAGGAACTCAAACTGGTCGACGGAGTCATAAGGAGAACCACTAACACCAGAGAGGTTACTGTTATCCCCAGAGCCCTGGTCCCCAAGGTCCTACACATATTGCACGACAGTGCAATGGGAGGCCACTCAGGCAGAGATATGACACTAAACACTGCTAGGCACTCAGACTACTGGCAAAACATGAAAAGAGACATAACCACGCATATTGACTTTTGCGTCACTTGCAACCAATTCAGAGGCCCTGACCCCAAACAACTCCACATAAAAGATATCCCACTCCCTGCTGAGCCATGGGAAACACTTGGCATTGATCTACTCAAAATGCCAACCAGCCATCAAGGTTCCAATTATATACTCACAGCAGTAGAATATTTCTCTAAATACACAATCTTAATACCACTCCAAGACAAAACAGCAGAGACTGTAGCCAAAGCCCTAGTTAACAATATCTTTTGTAGATACAACATACCACACACAATGTTATCTGACAATGGATCAGAATTTAAAGATGAGGTGATGCGCGAAATAGCACACCTCTACAACATTGACCAAACATTTGCCACTGCATACCACCCACAGGGAAATGGTCTGACTGAGCGAACAAATCGCAAAGTCCTAGAGGTGCTGAGACCCTTGGTCAGCGACCTCATGGACAGTTGGGAAGATTGGCTACCACAGATACAAGCCAGTATCAACAGCACAGTCAATTCCGCAACAAAGATGTCCCCACATGAGATCATTTTTGGCCAGCCAATGCGCCTACCCTACCAAATCTTCAACCCCCCCCCCTTATACAACCTAGACAACCTCACACACTGCATCAAAAGAGGTATGCAAACCATTTACAAACAAGTCAGGGAAAACCTCAAAGAAGCCCAAGAAAAGACAAAGACAAAACAACACAAACGGTCAACTCCACTTGACATAGCGCTTGGTGACACTGTCATGGTCAAAGACTCAACCAGGACTAACAAACTCAGACCCAAGTTCTTAGGTCCCTTCACAGTCACAAGCTCACTCCCTAACAATGTTTTTCTACTAACGGATCCTTCCGATCACACAACCGTGACCATACATGGAGAGAAGCTGAGGAAGGTCAAACTCAACCTCGACCCAATCCCACCTCCCACCAACAACCCACCTACCACGACCACACATAACTCACCCAAACGCAAGTCTCATCCCATGACCCTGCGTCGACGAAACTAAACATGCACTCTAGCTCTCAGTGGAGGTTAAAATGGCCCATTTCCAATAAGAACTCCTTTCCGCATATCTAATGAAACTTCTCCACTTCCTTCCGACCAATATAACCTTAGCGAGAGTCAGATAAACATATCCTCATTCACTGAGACATAACCTTCATCCTCCAAAATTAAATACATAATTAATTACCCACCTTAAACATCAACTATCTTTCAAAAATTTATTCTTAGCAACATACCTATGGACCTGATCAAGAGATTCTCCCCTTCGGAAATCTACCCCTACCCACCCATACTTAAGGTCCCCGCTACCATCCTTCCAAGTAAAATAGACATGGTACACCTACTGAATAAATCATCCTCTTTATAGTTGTGGTATTAACCAAATTCTTTTGCACGAAGTAACACCTTCCAAAACCTTTCAACCCCCATTCCCGAATTACTGTAAACCTAGATTAAGTTTATTCTTGTGTCTCACCCAATATCTTAAATAACATAATAATTCTTACGAGAAACTATATACATACTGTGAAATAAAACAAGTGCTAAGTGACACACCAAACTGACCATAGAACAGTGTTTAGAAAATGAGATTTCAAACAATGACAGTGACATATCACGTGAACAATATAACATTAGAAAAGAAAATCCTACCAGTGATATACGAAATATGGTGTAATCTCTCGTGTGATAATGGATATAACATATACTCTGGTGAGACACAACGTTACTCTTCGGAGACACAACATCGCATACCCATACTTACAGTTCAAGATGCCCCTTTGGGACCATCGGATTCACTTCAGCACCCCACCCCCCACCCCCATCCTCACATTTAACCAACCAGGATTTTGTGTCTCTGAAAAAAAAAATTCACTGTATAACCATAGGTGTAGATTTTTGTTAACCATGTAACCTTAGGTGCCGGGAGCCACCTAACCCCAGGGGGAGAGCGATATGTATACGCCTCATATACATGACGAGTAGTATCGCCCAGTCATATAACCCACTCACTCCCTCACACACTCACCAGACAATGAGGCGCCCGCCAGACATCCTGTTCATTTCGCTGACTACAGCAGTTCCTGCTGCGCCACCAGGCGACATGCACACACGAACACACGCGATCACACAAATAACCACACAGTAATAAACACATTATTACGTATACTGACGAACCTCCCCTGGATATATATTATAGTCTGGCTGTCAGACTAAATTATAAAACATTTATGTAAAATATAATAAGAAGTGACGAACTAAATCTCGCTCGCATAAACTCTTAAGTTTATACGAGCGTGGCACCTCATAAACGAGTTTCCGGCCTTCTTAAGGGAATGCACAGAGCTCGGAGGGGAGTCGGTCCGATGAGACGTACCAAGTAATAATCATGTGCAATTGTAATATAGAACTAGGAGGTGATTGACTTAGTGTAGAACCATAGAAGAAATTGTGAACCAATAAACCAAATGGATTACAGTGAATATTCTTTATGAACCGCCTTATGAAAGGGATACAAATGTAGTCCTTATTGGAGATTTTAATTGCAGAGAAGTAAACTGGGAGGAATAGGAAGCAAGTGGCAAACTGGATTCTTGGGGAAATACCCTGATAAGTATAGCAGTGAACACAATAACCCAGTGGGTAAAGGTAGCAACCTGGGTAAGAGATGACATTCCCACAACGTTAGATAAGTTACTAACCAAAGAGCCAGACATCATCAGCTCAATGAACTACCTTTGTCCCATAGGAAAAAGTGACTATGTAACAATTCAATTTCAGTTGGAGTGTGAGAAAATGGAGCCAAGGAATGAATCACACAGGCAAGGGAGACAATTTTAGGAAAGCAGAGTAATTAGGGTTGAAAAAAAAATTGAAGAAGCACACTGGGAGGAATTCATGAATACCATGTGAATAAGGAGGGAATGGGAAATAACCAGGGAGTGAACAAAGGTGTGCCAAAGACTAGTGGAAGAGGTAGAAACAGGATTGGTTTAATGAAAAGTGTGATGTTGCAAAATAGGCCAGGGATGTGGTTTGGGGTAAACAAAGGAAGAAGCTGTAAAACAAAAGAAGCTTACAAACAAGCTAGGAATGACAGAATTTGCAGGGAGGAAGAAAGCAATTTTGAATGATGTGTAGTAGATAAATCCAAAGATGAACTGAAACTGTTTTACAGGTTTATAAATGGTAAATTGAGACACTAGGAAGTAATCACCAAGAAGTGGGTAGTGTGGTCTTACAAGAGGACTCGGCTCAGGCAGAAATAATGAAATATTCCAGTCTTCATAAAAGAGCAATTGTTTTTGGAGGAAAGTGAGGGAAGCAAAAAACCAGGTTTAGAAGATATGAATGTAGAAGTGAGGGAAGTAGTCAATCTCTTGGGATCATTGGATGTGACAAAAGTTTCAGGACCTGATGGGACCTTATACTGGAGAATGTAGGGTACAACTAGTGGACAAGATTCAGGGTCTTATAACATGTTCATTGAAAGAAGACATTGTACTGCTTGATTGGAAAAGGGCAAATGTGGTACCAGTTCACAAAGGTGGAAATAAGGAGACACCACTAAATTATAGGCTGGTACTACTGACCAGCACAATAGTGAAATTATGTGAAAGATTAATGGACCACATATCTTGAAAAGATGAACATTCTAACAGACATTCAGTTTGGCTTCAGATCTGGAAGGTCATGTGATTGAAGTGCTGCAAGAGAGAAGAGTGGGTGGACTGTGTGTACCTTGGCCTAAAGAAGACATTTGATACAGTCAACTTATGTGGAAATTGGAGCACAGTGAAGAGGCAAACTACTAGAATGAATGAAAGATTTTTTTGAAGGAAAGATACATGAGGACAGTAGTAAAAGATAAGATATCAAAATGGAGAGCAGTAACAACCAGAGTTCCACAACGTTTAGTATTTGAACCAATAATGTTTCTTGTCTATCTCAATGACATGATGAAAGAAACAAGCCATGCCATTATATTTGCAAATGATGCATAACACTGGCCTGCGTTTAATTTTTTTTTTTCAAAGGTCGAAGGTTTTTCAAGTGATGTATAGGTTTTTTGGTGCGCTGAATCCAAAAATGCCATCCGTTTCCTTGGATCAGGTCTAGTTTTTGAGATATGAGAATTGCGACTTTTGGGCCTTGTATAGTACTAAGTATAAGGAAAACGAGGCTGCAGGTATAGTCTATTCTTATTTTTTTTTTTGCATAAAAATTATACTGTAGCACCCCGAAACTGATACTGAAACCTAATGATGTTTTTGTTTACTTTCAGGAAACTGAAACTGAAACTGCATTGACTACATTGACAAACTGCATTGACAACACTGAAACTGAAAATGGTTTAGAAAAGTGTGATCTCCAATCAATGTGACTGATTTTATAAGAATCTGTGCTTTTTACAAGAATCTGTACTTCTTGTGTTTCTATTTTGGACACGTATCTTAGATTGACAGAAAATGGAACGCAAATGCACAAATCATCCTGATAGGTTCTGCTACATATGTGGTAATGTGTTTCTTCCTCGTTGACTAGCAAATATAACTGATTTTGTGAAGAAGGCATATCATGCTTACTTTGGAGTTAAGCTTGGGGACCAGGACAAGCCATTTGCACCCCATGTTAGCTGCAAAACATGAGTCGAGAACTTGCGTGATTGGAGAAATAAAAAAAGGAAGAGTATGCCATTTGCTGTTCCAATGGTTTGGAGAGAGGGTAAAGATCATGTTTCAGACTGCTATTTCTGCATGACTAATCTTAAAGAAGTCAACCGCAAGAACAAGCATTGTATTCAGTATCCTAATGTTCCGTCTGCCATACAACCAGTCCCTCATGGTCCAGACCTGCCCGTTCCCAAGCCAGATGTTGCAATGGAATCTAGCTCTGAATCGGAATCTGATAACGCACTAGACAGGGCAGAGGGTGGAGAATACATGCCAGAAGAGAATGACCGGCCAGTGCCTCTAACACAAGCAGATCTCAATGACCTGACACGGGATCTAAACCTATCAAAGGAATCAGTACAGCTTCTGGGTTCTCGTCTTCGTGAGAAAAATTTACTAGCACTTGAGACAACATTCTTTTGGTACCGAGAGCGTGAAAGAGAATTTAGACAGTTCTTCACAACCCAGAAGGACTCGTCATTAGTTTACTGCAACAACATTGCTGGTTTGAGTCAATCAATGGGGCTGGACTATGTTGCTACTGAATGGAGACTGTTCATCGACTTTTCCAGCAGAAGTCTCAAGGCAGTCCTCCTTCACAACGGAAATAAATACTCTTCAATTCCAATCGGTCATTCGGTGCAAATGAAAGAAACTCATGACAACATGGATCAGCTACTGTCTGCTCTGAACTACAATGACCATGGTTGGTTGATCTGTGGAGATCTTAAGGTAGTTGGATTGGTTTTGGGACTTCATGGTGGGTACACAAAGTATCCATGCTTTTTGTGTTTGTGGGATAGTCGGGCTGATGATCAACATTTTGTCAGACAAGAATGGCCACCACGACAACGTTTGGAACCTGGTTCACACATTGTTCAGGCTCGTTCTCTTGTTGAACCAAACAAGGTCTTACTCCCACCTTTACATATCAAACTGGGACTGATGAAGAACTTTGTGAAGGCAATGGACAAGGACGGCATGGGATTTACTTTTCTTCAGCAGAAGTTTCCTCGGATCAGTCTGGAAAAGCTTAAGGCTGGCATCTTTGATGGGCCTCAGA
Organism: Oratosquilla oratoria; assembly: GCF_046742065.1. NCBI lineage: Eukaryota > Metazoa > Arthropoda > Malacostraca > Stomatopoda > Squillidae > Oratosquilla > Oratosquilla oratoria. Next base: position 48,221,614 of record NC_134799.1, read on the forward strand.
TAAGGGAACTTATGAAGGACTCAATGTTTGACGATGCACTGAATGCAGCTGAGCTGTCCGTTTGGTGGTCGCTTAAGTCAGTGATAAGAAACTTTCTAGGAAATAACCGAAGTGCAGAATACGAGAAAGAAGTCGATGAGCTCTTGAACAGCTATCAAAAATTAGGGGCTCGCATGTCAGTCAAAATGCACTTTCTACGGTCCCACTTAGACTATTTCCCTCAGAACTGTGGTGACTTCAGTGAGGAACAGGGAGAACGTTTCCACCAGGATATTTGTGTCATGGAAGAACGCTACCAAGGCCGGTGGGATGTGAACTTTCTTGCGGACTACTGTTGGTGTTTGAAACGAGACGTGGTGGCTGCCCAACACAGGAGAAAGTCACTGAAAAGGCCCTTCATCCATGATTAGATTTTCTGTAATATATCCTCTTTATCTTCTGAACTATGCAAGAAAAAATTATTTCTTTTGTCAAGAATTGTTTTCCAAAATTAAAGGGAATAAATAGCACTAAATGGCGTTTTTAATTATTTTTACCGCCTCGTATCTCAAAAACGTGACCTGATTGAACAAAATGAGTGTGATTTTTAGATTCTGCATAGCAAATTACCCTAGAATCAGTTATCAGACGCTTTACCTTTGAAACTTCGCAGGCCAGTGTAATTCATGACAAGAATGAAAAATTAAGAGGACAGTAGACTATTGCAAAAAGATTTAGACACTATTTTTGCATGAAGCCAAGAATGGGAAATAAAATTAATTTATGCATACATATACCAAGGGCTTTTTCCCCCTTACAAGGAAGGTAGCCAAAGTCAAAGGCATAAATCCACTCCCATTTCATTCCCACATACTCCACTCCTATTAACAATCCCTCCCTCCCTCTTGGCTCCTGGATCCCACTGCCCTGGGTCAGAAGCAATACAGTGAGACACAGCACACCCACAGCAAGGCTGCTTCATTTAATCAGTAACCTCCTCTCTCCATCCCCTCATGCAGAAAAAGAGCAGACTGGGAGAAATACATTTGGGCTGTGTCAAAATATCACTCACCCATACTCCATCACCAACCCACTTCCATGCATCAGAGAGCAGTAACATACACAACCATTCTCCACTCACTCTTATCTTCTGTCTTCTCCCTTCCTTCCTCAACAGACATCCCAGTGCCCCTTTTACCACATCCATTTATCTCATCCCTGGCTGCCAATTCATATTCACTCCCTCCACCTCTGCCTTCCACACCTTTTACTAATCTTTCTTCACTCATTCTTTCCATGTATACAAACCATTCCAAGACTTTCATCAACCCTATCTCCAACTCCCATTCCACACCTGCTCTCCTCACCTCATCTCTCACTCTATCTAGCCTAGTATCCCATACCCTTCTCAGGCATTTCATCTCAAACACATGTAAACTCTGCCTCTCTAATGTTCTATATTTCTACCCCATACAATGCTATTGGCACAATTACTCCTTCATACTTAGAGACATCCCCTAAAATGAAAGAAATAAAGGTAACAGAGAAAAAAAATAAGAGACCAAATAAAGAACTTAGATGTTAGTAAGTCAAATGGACTGGATGGAATTGCAAATTGGATACTGAGTGTATAGACGAACTGACGGACAAATTATACAAGATAATAGACTCTTCACTCAAAAAAGGAAAGGTAAGATTGGAAAGATGCAAACATAGTACCAATATATAAAGGAGGAAACAAAGAAGATCCTACAAACTTCATACCAGTATCCCTTACAAGCACAGTAGTATACACAAATATCGATGGCATGATCTCTGGAATCAATGAACTAAATAACTATCTAGAAATAGAAAAACCTGACAATATGGGAATAGTAGAGACAAAATTGAAAGGACTTATATCGAGCCTATACGACCACTGGGTGAAAAAAAGAACAGACAAGCAGGGTGGAGGAGTCATGATATTGACCAAAAAGGGCCTAAATGTGACAAAGATTATTGAAGGCCATTGCAATGTAGAATTAATTATGATCAAAACTGTAAACAAAAAGATGAAAAGCAGAAAATTTGTAGCAGTGTATGTACCACCAAAGACATTCTAAATTACTGGAAGACACAATGCATGTGCTAAACGAGATACTGAAAGAGGGTGGAAACATAGTAATCATGGCCAATTTTAATGCAAAAGATATAATCTGGGAAAAAATGATAGTAAAAGGGAGAGATGAACTTTGGAGCAACATTCTACTGGATATGACCATCGAATGCACCCTAACACAAGGGGTTAAGGAAAATACTAGATATAGAAACAATGAGGAACTGTCAAAACTAGACTTAATATTAACTTCTGAACCAGATATTGTGAACAAAATGGAGTATAAAACACCAATTGGAAAGAGAGATCATATGCTAATATAGTTTGAATTAAAAAAAAAGAACAATGTATGTAGGAATGATAAACATAGAGAAGGAAGATTAATGTACAACAAAACGGATTTTGTAAAACTAAGAAAAAAATTCCAAAATACAAACTGGGATAAATTCTTTAGAGGAAACAAAGATGGAAGACAAATGAAACATATTCAGAGAAAAGTACAAGGAAGGAATTAAGGAATATGTACCAAAAAAGAAACAAAAAGAGATTTACATAAAAAGTTGGTATAATAAAAGGGGTAGTGAGGCTAGAGACAGAGGAGAAAAAGCTTAGAAAAAATGGAAAAAAAAGGAAACATCCAAATGGCAAACATATATAAAAATTAGGAATGAATATGTGAATATACGCAGGAAAGAAGAAAGAAATTATGAAAAAGATATTATGAACAAATGTAAGGATCAACCTAAACTCTTTTAGATATATAAATGAAAAACTAAAGGATAAACACGAAAGAGTACAATTGCGTGAAGGAGATAAGACAATATATAGATGACGCAGAGATGGCAGAAGTTATGATCAGACATTTAAGGTCTGTTTTTACAATTGAGAGCCCACAATTTTGGGAAGATGGACAACAAGAAAGATCACCCATAATGAAAGAAATAAAGGTAACACAAAAAGAAATAAGAGACCAAATAATAAACTTAGATCTTAGGAAATCACATGGACCAGATGGAATTGCAAATTGGATACTGAAAGAGTGTATAGATGAACTGACAGATAAACTACACAAGATAATAGAATATATAAAGGAGGAAATAGGGAAGATCCTACAAACTTCAGACCCATATCCCTTAAAAGCACAGTTGCAAAAATATGCGAAAAAGTCATCAGAAACAAGTGGACCAAACACCTGAAAGAAAAGAAAATAGTAAACCCTAAACAATTTGGCTTTAGAAGTGAAAGACCGTGCACCACAAACCTAATCTGCTTTTACTCGAAATTAATTGAGATAATACAAGAAAGATGGCTGGGCAGACTGCTTCTTGGATTTGCAGAAGGCATTTGACAAAGTACCACATAAAAAATTAATAAGAAAAATTGAAATAATAGGAGGAATACAAGGTAAGCTGCTGGAATGGATGAAGGATTTCTTAACTGGGAGAAAAATGAGAGTGGTACTTAGAGACAAAAATTCGAACTGGGAAGATGTGAAAAGTGGTGTCCTGCAAGGCTCCTTTAATGTTTGCCATATATGTAAATGCTATGGATGAGGGAGTAAATTGTCACATGAACTTCTTTGCTGACAATGCCAAATTACTAGAGAAAGTAAGAACAGAGGAAGATTGCAGATTGCTGCAAGAAGACCTAAACAAAATATGGGAACGGAGTCAGAAATGTGAGATGAACTTCAACATTAAAAAATGTAGCATAATGGAATTTGGAAAAAGCAAAAACTGAGCATCGAGAAACAAGGAAGTAAAAAAAGTCAATTCAGAAAGGGGTCTGGGAGTAATCATCTCAAATGACTTGACAGCTGATAAACATGTCAATAGATTGTTTGGAGAAACTAATAACCTATTAAGATCAATGAAAGTGGCCTTCGACTACATAGATGAGGAGATGGTAATAAAAATAGTTGTTACACTGATAAGACCTAAACTAGAAAATGCTGCAACACTGTGGGCACCTAGCACAAAGAAGAACATAAGAAAATTAGAAAAAAGCCAAAGAGCAGCGACAAAAATGACACCTAGACTATCAAATTTGACATATGAACAAAGATTGGAGAAATTACATCAACACTGGAACAGAGAAGAGGAAGAGGTGATTTGTTGACCATTTACAGAATTATGAAAGGGGTCTGGGGTATTGGCTGCATGTTATTGTAGCAAAATAGCATACAGTTGATACTTTAGGATCTATATGGGGCGCCCCTACGGACCAGAGCTACACATCATTTTGTCTGTAATAGAGGAAAACTCTGTTCATAGAGAATTGATGACACTTTTATACTACGACTGTCCCTCTGTTATGCTGTTCCCCAACCCCTTGTTACTGTCCTGTACAATTTCTCTGAATATTAATTTCCTTTTTCGCCTACCTACCCTGTGGTGGGGGCAAAAGAATACTGCCACCAAGTATTTCCACTTGGATCGTAAGAGGCGTGAAAAAAGGGATGGGGATTGGGGACCAGGCATCCTTTTCTAGCCCCACAGGGGACATTCCTAAAAAAAGTAAAGGCATAAGAGGGTCTAGGAGTTTTCCAACCAGCACCCTAAGGTTTGGGTCTTTTAATGTGTGTGGATGTGGTACAGATGAGAGTAAAAGGGAAGAGATAGGTAGTATTTTTGTGAGAAGAAAGATGGATGTATTGGCTTTGAGTGAAACCAAGTTGAGAGGGAAGGGCGAGTGTAAGTTTGGGAGGTTATCAAGAGTGAAGAGAGGGCGAGGGAGAGAAGGGGTGGCTATACTAGTAAGTGAAGAGATAGGTAAATGTATAGTGGAGTGGAAGGAGGTTTCCTCAAGGATAATGTGGATGAAGGTGAAACTGGGAAAGGAGATGTGGGTTTTTGTAAGTGCATATGGGCCTGGTAGTGAGAAGAATGTAGAAGAAAGGGAGGCTTTTTAGATAGATTTAAATGAGTGCATAGAGGGATTAGGGAGAAATGTCAATGTAATAGTACTGGGAGACCTTAATGCTAGTGTAGGAAATTAACCAATTGACGGAGTGGTTGGGAAATGTGGAGTTCCAGGAATGAATCGTAGTGGAGAGTTGATGGTGGAAATGTGTCTAGAAAGAGAGTTGTTGATAGCAAATACAGTGTTTCAGAAGAAAGTCAAGCATAAGTACATGGGAGAGGGTGGTAGATGGAGCGTTAATGGACTATGTAGTGGTAGATAGGAGTATAATAGAGTTAAGGATGTACATGTGCTAAGGGGAGAGGGTGGGGGAATATAAGATCATTTTTTGGTGGAAGGTAAGTTGAGAGTGGAGGAAGAGGAAAAGGACAAAAGGTAGGGAGGTGCTTGGAGTACAAGAAGAAGCTGAGAGAGGAGTGGGAGGGAGTGAAGGATAGAGTAGAGCTAGGAGTGGAGGAGGAATGGGGATGGTTCAAGGAGGGAGTCACAAAGTGTGCAAAGATGGTGTGTGGAACAAGAAGGACAGGAGGAAATAGAAGGAAGGGTAGTGAATGGTGGTATGAGGAAACAAAGAAGGTTATTGAAGAGAAGAAGCAAGCTTTCACAGATTGGTTACAAAATAGGACGAGGGAGTCATATGAGAGGTACAAAGAAAAGAAAAGAGAAGTAAAGCACAAGGTAAAGGAAGCAAATAGGAGAGCAGATGTGAAATGGGGTAAGAGTATGACAGAAAATTTTGAAAGGAATAAAAAGATGTTTTGGAAAGAAATTAAGAGAGGAAGAGGAGGCGAATCAAGTAGAGAAGAAAAGGTAAAAGGTGCAGATGGAGAGATGATAATGGAGGAGAAGGCAGTAAGGGGAAGATGGGCAGAATATTTTAGGGAGTTGCTAAATGTGAAGGAGAATAGAGAGGGAAAGATAGTTGCAGTGGGAAATGCTAAGAAAATTACCATGATGAGTGAGGAAAATGGAGGAGAAATAAGGAAGGATGAAGTGAAGGCAGTTGTTAAGATGATGAAAGCAGGTAAGACACCTGTTCTGGATGGATGCCATGCAGAATGTCTAAAAAAGGAGGTACAGTGATGGTGGACTGGAGGAGTGCCTGTAGTTCCACTTTACAAGGGAAAAGGGGACAAGTGTGAGTGTAGTAGTTTCAGTGGGATTAGCTTGTTTAGTGCAGTTGGGAAGGCTTATGGGAGGATCGTGATTGAGAGGATTAGGAGAGGAACAGAGGGAGTAATTGGTAAGGAAGTGTGTATTTAGGACAGGTAGAAGTTGTGTAGATCTGATTTTTGTGGTAAGACAGATATGTGAGAAAGCTATAGGAAAGGGAAAGGATGTTTTTTTGGGCTTTTATGGATCTGGAAAAGGTTTACGACAGGGTAGACAGGAAGGCACTGTGGGAGGTTTTGCGGATATACGGGATAGGAGGAAAGCTTCTAGAAGCTGTCAAGAGCTTTTACGAGAGTAGTAGAGCATGTGTCAGGATTAGAAATGGAGAGAATGAATGGTTCGTGGTAAAGGTGAGACTTCATCAGGGATGCATTATGTCACCCTGGCTGTTCAACTTGTACATGGATGGGGTGGTGCGTGAGGTAAATGCAAGGGTAGTGGGTCAGGGATTGGAGATGGTTAAAAAAAATGGAGAAAAGTGGGAGGTGAGCCAGCTGTTCTTTGTGGACAACACTGCACTTGTGGCAGGATCAGGACTACAAGAATAAAGGAGGAAAAGGAAAAAGTAAATATATTAGAAGTAGTTCAAGAAGATGAACCTAAAATAGGAAAACAAATTGAAGAAAAATATAGGCTCGAGAAATATAATACAGATAAGACCAGACCAATTAAGGTTAGATTTAGGTCACAAAGGACAGCAGAGAATATCTTAGCAAAAACAAGGAAACTAGCAGACAGTGAGCAATTTAAACAGGTATGGATAAAAAGAGAAATGAATAAAGAGGAAAGAGAGGAGAAATCAAAAAGATTAGAAGCTAAAGAAAAAAACGAGAAAAGAATGGAGACAGAAAAAGATAAATTCTATTGGAGAGTAGTGAATATGAAAGTGAGGAAATGGTTCATAGCAGAGAAAAATGGAAGGGAAACAGAAAACACGATGGAAGTAGCAGAAAATTAAAGGTGTCTTACACAAATATAGATGGATTAATAACCAGCTTGGACGAACTGAATGATTACCTGAAGGAAAAAGAAACGGATATAATAGGAATTGTAGAGACAAAATTGAAAGGTCCATAACACCCAACAGTGTAGGACATGGAGCATATAATTGTTGGATTAGAAACAGAGAGGTAACAAGGGGGAGTTATGTTCCTAACTAAGAAGGATATAAATGTAAGGAATGTCACATATGGAAAGAATAGTGTAGAGATGATAATGATGGAAGTGGAGGACAAGGATAAGAGCAGAAAATTTGTAGTAAATTATGTGCCCCCTAAAATGGCTTTGTGGGAAGAGAGTGAACACAATATGTTAGAAGACACCAGGATATCACTAAGATAATGGAAGATGGAGGACGAATAATTATAATGGGTGACTTTAATTGTAAAGAAATCTGCTGGGAAGAGATGACAGTGAAGGGTGGAGATGACCTATGGGGAATTATATTACTCGATATGATTACTGAACATACAATGACGCAATGGTTACAAGAGAATACTAGGTATAGAAATGAGGAAGAACCATCAAGACTGGACCTAATAATCACATCAGAACCCGAAATAGTGGACAAGATCGAATATAAAACACCAATAAATACAAGTTGAACTGGAATTAAATGAGGAAAAAGATTGATGTATGAAAAAACAAACTTTGACAAAATGAAAGAATTCTTTCAAAAAGCTGACTGGGAAAGAATACACAAGTAGGAAACAACAGTAGAAAAGAAATGGAGTATTTTGACAAAAATTTATAAAGGGGTGGAAAAGTATGTGCTAAGACAAAAGCAAGAAAAAAGGATATGTAAAGTGCTGGTACAACAAAAGATGTAGGGAGTTAAAAGATAAAATGGATAAAGCTTAGATAAAATGGAAAAAAGAAAAAAAACCTGAAAAATGGAAAATGTATAGAAGTTATAGAAATGAATATGTACAAGTGTGCAGAGAAGAAAAGATAAAAGTACAAAAAAGATGTCTTAGAAAAATGTAAAGATCAAAGCAAAATTATTTTACAGATTTGTAAACAACAAACTGAAAAGCAAACAAGAATTAGAGAAACTACAAGGAGGAGTCGAATACACAGAGGAAACAGAAATGGCAGAAATTATGAATAAGCATCTCAAATCGGTGTTTACAAGGGAGAACATACAACCTAGAGACATCGAATGGGAGGAGAGAGTTCCCACTATGAAAGAGATAGAAGTATCAAGAAATGAAATGATGAAACACTTGAATAATCTCAATGTCTGAAAATCGCATGGACCGGATGAAATGGCAAACTGGATTTTGAAAGAATGCAGGAATGAACAGACAAAATACATAGCCTAATAAACAGTTCATTGAAAGAGGGAAAAGTTCCAGAAGATTGGAAAAGAGCAAATATAGTACCTATATATAAAGGGAGAAATAAAGAAGACCCTACTAACTATAGACCGGTCTCCCTTACAAGTACAATAGCTAAAATCTGTGAAAGAATTATCAAAACTTGATGGGTAAAGCATCTGGGGAAAAAAAAAGAAAAAAAAAAAAAATGTACTAAATCCAAGACAATTTGGATTTAGACAAGGACAATCATGCGTCACAAACTTAATGTGTTTCTATTCAAGGCTAATAGATGTAATACAAGAAAGAGATGGATGGGCTGATTGTGCATTTCTAGACCAGAAAAAAGCTCTTGATAAGGTGCCACATAAAAAGTTGCTTAAGAAATTAGAAACTGCAGGAGGAATACAGGACAAACTACTGAAGTGGATGGAAGACTTCTTGCATGAAAGAAAAATGAGTGGTGATAAGAGACAAACACTCTAATTGGGATGAAGTGATAAGTGGTGTTCCACAAGGAACAGTTTTGGCCCCAATAATGTTTGCTCTATATATTAATGATATGGATGAAGGAATTGAAAGTTATAGGAGCTTCTTTGCGGATGATGCAAAATTGTTGAAAAAAGTGAACACTGAAGATTGTGAGTAGCTACAGAGTGATCTCAATAAAGTATGGGAATGGAGTAGGAAGTGGGAGATGGAATTCAATATCAAGAAGTGTAGTATAATGGAATTTGGAAGAAGCAAAAAAATAATAGTGGGATCATATAAATTGGAAGAAGAATTAAAAAAAGTAGAAAAGGAGGACGACCTGGGAGTCATTATTATGCATATGTCCCCTGAGAACCATATAAACAAAATTTTTTGAGAAACTTATAATTTAATAAGAACAATCAAAGTGGCTTTTACATACCTGGATGAAGAAATGGTGAAGAAAGTACCAGTTACCTTGATAAGACCAAGATTGGAATATGCAGCGACGATGTGGTTACCAAGTACAAAAAAATGTGTAACAAAACTTAAAGAATACAAAGAGCAATTACAAAACTAGCACCAACACTCTCAGAACTATCACATGAAGAGAGACTAACAAAACTTGAACTACAGACATTAGAACAAAGAAAAGAGAGAAAAGATTTGATAACTATTTATAGAATCATGAAAGGCATAGAAACTATTGATAGAGAGGATCTAATAAAATGGGATTGTAGAAAAACAAGAGGACACGGAAAGAAAATCAAGAAAGACCGTTATAGAAGGGACCTGAAAAAGAACAGCTTTCCGCACAGAGTAATAGACATCTGGAACAAGTTAGACGAAAAAGTGGTGTGTGCAAAAACAATTCATGAATTTAAAAACAGTTTAGATAAAATGAGATATGAAGACGGGACACCACAAGCATAGCTCCCCTTTCCGTAAAATACAACTAGGTGAATACACACACACACACGCTAAAAAAAAAAAAAAAAAAAAAAAAAAATCAAAGAGCAGCAACAAAAATGGCATGTACACTAGGGTGCCAATAAAAATCAAAAGTTGAATTTTTTTTATCATACTTTATTGGGATTCTGCATTATACTGAGGAATTACCACATGCAAATTTTCAGCATGGTCGGGTAATATTTAGGGGTGGCGGATGACGATTTTGCAATTCCACCTTCAGCTATGTAAGTGAAGTCGTCTTTTCGAGTGCTTCATGGCAATTTTCTGCCCTTTTTCAGCAAAATTTTCCTTCTCCCAGCAGACCACTGGTCCCCCTGCACTGTGCACATGCAGTATTAGCCTCTCGGTGGGGGGTATCATGGGAGACTACTCCACTCATTGTCGCCATGCTGGTCGGGGGAGGGTCTCCTTGGATGAGGTGCTGGGCTGGCGGCGGCGGTAGTCTTCAATGACCTGGAGGAGGAACTAGTGCTGTTCCTCGTCTTTCGTCAGGTGAAGATTGAACGCTTGCATCAGCACCACCCCTCGCTCCACCATGTCGTTGGTCACACACATTCCTTGTATGAGGCGGCCGCCATCATTGAACGTCTTCTCCTCTTCCCTCTTGCGCGGATTTGTGTAAAAGAAGTCCGGCAAGATAACGAGACTATCCAGGAGGCGTCGAGACCTCTTAGGGGCAAACAAAGACAGCATTGCTGTTGTTACACTCTTTTCTGGAATGTTGATTCATTTGGGGGCTTTCTCTGTTCCTTCTCTGTGTAGGATGGCTTGGGCAATGGCTTGTTTGGTAGAGGGAGAGAGCCGCTGGTCAAAGAGGGACAGGCCAATCAGGTGTTCACTCAGATACCAGAAATAACGGTTCAGTACCTTGAAGCATGCCTTTCCAAGAGGAGAATCATGGTATTCCAGGAGGTCCCCTCCGAGTTGGAGGTCAATGGCCAGGGCGTAGGTGGGGAGAGTGGACTCGAACCAGCGAATGACGTACACCTCAGAGATGAAGGAGAAGCGCTTGAGGCCTGCAATCTCCCCCGGCATGACCAAGCTGGTGATCTGCTCTCTGAACAGCAACATCTTCAGGGAGTAGATTATGCATGCCATCCACCGCACTTGGTGGAGAGCATCAAGGTGCCGGATTATCATCTTGGGAAGAGCACCTCCAAGGAAGGCGATGGTGAGCTCTGCCAGTTCCCTATAGTCGTCTTGGGGCTGCTTCTGGATCATGATGATATTCAGGGATTCGATGATGGCTTCCCTCTTGGCAGCCAAGGTCTTGGGGAGGTTGGAAAGAGGCTGGATTGCCGAACGATCGATGAACTGCCAGTACTCCTTGAATCGCGAAAAGAGGTTGATCTCAGGGCCAGAAGAGGGTCCCAAGCATGAGGCAAAAGCCTTTTCAATTAGAAGTTCATGCACTCTGGGTTGAGGACGAGTTCCTCGGGATCATGGCCCAAGCTATTTGCTGTTGTAGCTACGACTCAAAGAGCCTGATGGCTGCTGACCCCTGTACAATCCAGTGCGCCGACTATATCAGGGGGACCGTCTTGGTCCCCCACATTCTCGCTTGCTTGGGCGGTGAGGCCCCTTCGACCCCAGACTAGGAGGTCGAGGAGGGACAGACTGGACTGGAGGATGCAGACGAGGAGGACTCCACTTCCAGTCTCCTCTGCCATTGTGACCATTCGCGTCCACTACGTTCAGTAGTTCTCTCTCATCGACAGACCCCAGCTTCCAACTTCTTGCCGTGCCCCTTCTCCCACTGCGCCATAAGGTCCTTGTCCTCCTTGATGGTCATCAGGGAAAGCACATCAGCGTGGGCGATGTCCAGAACAGTCCGGGAGACTTTCTTCAAATGCCTTCTGCTTCTCCCGGGGCTTGACTCCTGTATTCCACTTGCTCTTCTGCAGAACCTTCCACTCTTCAAAGAGGGAAATGATCTTTCTCCTGATGCTCGTTTCTGCCATCACCGAAATCCAGGCTCAGAGCCAGAAGTCCAAAACTTCCTTGGCCACCTCCGCAGCGCTGTCAGGAACGGTTTTCTTTTGATCCTTGTGATGGAAGAAAAAGCGGTGGAGGGCATCTCCTCAACTTGGGAGCTTGGTACCAGTTATGCACTCAATGGCGTATACTACTAACCAAATCTCATTCTTTTTTTGGGTAGCCATAACCTGTGGGAAGAGATAGAAAATTTTAAAGTTATTCTGCCACCACTAAATATTAACCAGTCCTCCTTAAACTTTGCACATAATAGTGTCTCAACACAATACATTCCACCAAAGTAGGTGAAAAAATCACAACTTTCAAAAATTGCCTTAGATGGCTATTGGCACCCTAACCTACACTCTTAGATTCGACCTACAATGATTGGATAAATTACATCTATCAACACTGGAACAGAGAAGAGAAAGAGGCAATTTGTTGACTACAATATTATGAAAGGGATGGAAATTCTTGATAGAATGACTTATTAAAATGTGACAGAAGAGAAAGGACATGAGAAGCTAAAAGGACAGTTACAGAGAGATTTGAAAAAGAATAGCTTCCCATACAGAGTGATTGATGTCTGCAACAAACTAAAAGGGGAAACGGTGAGTGCCAAAACTATACAAGATTTTAAGAACAAACTGGATGAGGAGAGATACAAAAGCGGGTCACTATGAGCATAGCTCTCGTCCCATAAAATACTAGGTAAATATATCACCTTCATCCATATTAACCTTGAAGAAATACTAACAGGACTGGGGTCTGCCAACTTTGAAAGATCAAAGAAAGAGATAATTTGATTATAGTATTCTAGCCACTAAAGGGGATAGATTTCATTGACAGAAGAGATCTGAATAAAATTGGGTGGTCATGGGAACACATTAAGAAAGACCACACATTTAAAGGATATGAAGAAATACAGTTTTCCATATAAATGTATAAATATTTGGAACAGCTTAGGTGATATAGCCCAAGTTCAAACAATACACAAGTTTGAATCTAAATATGATAATTGGAAATCAAGGATATAAATTAAGTTGAAACTGTACATAAATTTTAGGCAAGGCATGATAAAAAAATTAAAGAATATAAGACTCAACGAGTGTTGCTCATATCTTATACATTACAATTAGGTAAATACACACGCACACAACATAGACTGTCATGTAGGCAAAATAATCAAACAAAAAATTTACTGCCTTCATTTTTATTCCAAGAATGAAAGGTAAACAATCATTTATTATCAAAACTCATTAGATTGGAGAAATTTTATATAATCTATCTACACTGCATAGGTAATGTGTCTCACCTTCTATTTCATTCATCAGTACAAAATAATATTAGTATAAGCTCATTACTCCATATTGAATCTATGTGAACAAGTCTCACCTTGATAAATACAATAACAATGACAACTCAATTTCTTCACTGGGAATGATAAACTTCCAACTAAAATGTACCACAGCTCCAAAGGAGTGTGAAAAATGGTAATAATTTAAAGAAATATGATGAGTGTCACAGTTATTCTTTTTATTTCCTGTGATTATGTTCATGTATATACAAACTGTGGGTCTCCTCCACAAGAGAACCAGGGCAATGGATTCATTGACTGATTACATACTGTATCAGTGTTTATGTGAATACTTGAGAAGCAGTGTTTACAAACATCGACATATTTACAATGAATGTGCTTGTAATTGAATCAATCCAAGCAAAGTACAAATATGAATATAGAAGCATCCACATTTTTATGTAAATGATTACTAATTTATTCATACATGTATACATTTTCCAATGGGAGACAGGAACTGTAGAAATTATATGAAAACAAGCTAAATACATCAAGAAAAGTTCAGTGAATAAAAAACAATTTGGTAAAATCAAGACAAATTTAAATAATAATAGGTGTGGACCATATGTTTGCACTGACAGTTCAGTGATAGGTTCTTTCTAGTCTCTACATGAGGTATTGAGTGTAAGCCATAGAAATCAATGAAAAAGATATTGTGCATCCCATCATTAACACAATGGAATCTCACTTTTCAATACTGTATTTGGTCATGCTCTCCTTTGCTTGAATGACTATTTTCAGGCCTGGGTATGGAGACAGCATGCTTCCTGTTGGACATTTCAGTTTCTGTTATATACAAAGATGAACAGCAGTCAGAATTCATTGAACATCTGGTCCTTCTTATGCACCTGAAGGTGCTTTCGTCAGTAAAGAACACCTTCCTCTGTTGTAAAATCCAGTTCTTATATTTGTATGCAAACACAAGGATCTTAGCACCCAACTTTATATGAAAAGTTTTGTTGTCAGGCAAGTACTGTATATGTGCTGACCAAGCTCTTTCAACAGTTGGTGCTACATAGTTTGTTGAGATTTGTTCTAGCAGTTTCAGATGCCTTTTATTTGAATGCTAGTGGTGTAATCAGAAATGTATTGGTCTTTCTTTCACTTAGTTCTGGGTTCAAATTCTACACTCCTCCATGATTCCCAGCAGTGACTGTTACCTGCCCTGCCCCAACAACCAAGCATATAGGGCAGAGGTGATGGCTTCAGCCACAACCTCCTGGTGTAGGCTCCTCACCTTCTTTCTTTGAATCTCTGATTTTTTGTCCTTCTTAGGAGGCTGAGACCCCAAAAAGGCAGTATCAGGAGGCAAACCATTTAGTAGCAAGAAGGCAGCAGATGCTGCTCAACACATACTTTATTTTCATGACACAATTTTTGGTCTTCGGTCAAACATTTTCAGTGGTACTGTGGTTTACAGGAAACATCTGGGTGTATTGGTACAAAAAATCCAGTAACAAGCAAAATATATAGAGTAGCAGTACAGGATACTGCACTAATCCATTCTCAAAGGGAACTCTGTGAGGACTAAGGTGGGAAATGAAGTGTTGCCAGACATGACAATGAAACTTGGCTTAGAGACATGGTTGCAAATACATACATATATATATATATATATATATATATATATATATATATATACATACATACATACATACACAAAGGAAAAGAAAATGCGATTTCCCATTTATTTCTTGTCTGCATTTACCACCCTATATATGGGGGCTGTCTTTTAACTTGTTCTTAACCCAACCTGTACATGGAGACTGTCTTTTAACTTGATCTGAACCTTCACAGTGAAAGTATGCTCCCAAAAAATACCAAGCATTGTGGTGGTGATGGACCCAACCCTTCTCCACAATTTATTGAGATGGGAGGGGCATTAGATTTTAATGTGTACAAAGTAGATTTTGACTATTCCTCTTACAGGAGGTAAAGGGCTTTTGGTATATGTGTATTCACCTTCTACCAGCTTTAATTAGGTTGTTTCTGAAACATTATGTATTCCTTAGCCTTCTTTCTCATTGTCAGTGTTGTTTCTGTAAATGACAAGGTTGATGGAGATATTGAGGAGTGTGCTGCAGATGTATGGGACAAGAAGTCTGCTGAAGGAGGTAATTTTTTTATGTGAGTGAGCATGTGTGGGGAGTTGGGGGTGGAGAGAGTCTGAGATGGATGTGGTGCTGCACCAGGGTTATGTATTTCCATGACTGTTTACTATACATAGGATGGAGTGGTAAGCAAGGTGAATGCAAAAATGCTGGGTAGGTACTTGGAACTAGTGAGTGAG
Organism: Oratosquilla oratoria; assembly: GCF_046742065.1. Taxonomy (NCBI): domain Eukaryota; kingdom Metazoa; phylum Arthropoda; class Malacostraca; order Stomatopoda; family Squillidae; genus Oratosquilla; species Oratosquilla oratoria. Next base: position 48,237,165 of record NC_134799.1, read on the forward strand.
AATTGATTCTCAGGACACACTGAAATGGTTGATAACCGAGTTTGGAGGGGAGTGAGAGGAAAGTTGGGAGTAAATGTGGACAGAGATTAGATGTTCACAATTTTAAGTATTTGGGGTGGCATGTGGCAATAAATAGAGTGAATATGGAAGTGAATTGCAGAGTAATGGAGCCAAGTAAATGGCTGAGTAGAATAAAAGAAATAGATGTTGACCATTTATACCGAGGACCTTTTTCTTAGCCCTCTCCATGCTTAAACTTAAAACCCTTCTAACAATCATACATCTTTAATTTCCTTTGACTTTATTCATTATTTTATTTTTATTTAAAGATAATGATAAAATTGTATAAACATAAACATCTGAAAATAAAGAAGTATATTTTCTAATGTTCATGACTGTTACCTTGGGTCTCACTAGTGTAAATCCATGGACCGAGAGGACTGCCATTTGTGTTGTAGAAGTGTGGGCCTGATTCTATGTCACTAATTAGTGACCAGAAGAGAGCAGCCACCAGTTGTAAGCTCTCCTTATGTGAAAAAGTGGAGGTAAGTACCTGAAGTAACCAAATGCCAACCCCACAAGATTGAACATTCAGATGAAGGTGAGGGTGTTGATGGCTTTTAAAGACAAGTGATGGGGAGATGATCCTCTCCAACACCTACCTCATGTACCTCCCTGTCCTTGTAATCAGTTATTTGCAACTGAAACTCACTCATATTTCACCTGGACCAGCTGGTCAACAAAACTGATTGGTTAATCATTTCTCGGTTATTGAGAATTCATGTACAGAATATTCCATCCTCCAATTATGCTTTCCTGTTTTCTCACTATATGTAATGGTGACAAATAAATATAAACACACACACACAAATACAAAGAGCATCACATACAACCATTCTCCACTCACCCCTATCTTCTGTCTTCTCCCTTCCTTCCTCAACAGACATTCCCTCTTTCCCAATGCCCCTTTTACTCCATCCATCTATCTCATCCTTGGCTGCCCCCTTATGTTCACTCCTTCCACACCTCTTTTAATAATCTTTCTTCACTCATTCTTTCCATGTGTCCAAATCATCCCAATATTTTTTCATCGACCCTTATCTCCCAACTCCCTTTCCAGCCCCATTCTCCTCACCTCATTTCTCACTCTATCTAGGCTAGTAACCCCTACCGTACTTCAGGCATTTCATCTCACACATTTAAACTCTTAAGTTCCATATTTCTGCCCCATACAGTGCTATTGGCACAATCACTCCTTCATACAATCTCCTCTTAGCATCCATTCCCAAATGTCTATTTTTCATTACACTTTTTAATCCCCCCCAAGACATTTACTTGCTTCTCTCAATCTACATTCTACCTCCACTCCTCCCTTTCCTGCCACATTCACACCTAAGTATCTAAAGCTATCTACTTCTCCAGTCTCTCTCCCTTAATACTTCCAATTTGCTACCATATTCTCCCCTTGTACATACTTATCACCTTACTCCTACCCAAATTTATTTTCAACTTCCTTCTTTTACACACCTTCTTAAACTCCATCACTAACTTCCTTAATCCCTTTGATCCTGCTACTAGCAGTGTCATTAGCAAACAACAACTGGCTTACCATTTTCTTTAACCCTCTCCAATCCCAGGCCTACTCCTCCATTTACCCCTCACACCACCCCATCCATGTATAAATTGAACAGCCAAGACAACATAACACATCCCTGGCAAAGTCCCACCTTTACTTCAAACCACTCACTCTCTCCATTTCTAACACAGGCTCTACTACTACTAAATAAATAGAGATAAAAACTTAACTCCTACACTGCTTCTGTATGAGGTACTGTTGATGTAGTGATTCTAAGTTCACCTGTTGATCCACTTCAGTACAAGTCAAATTCTTGCACGCAGCATCAGCTGCTAAATGTAAGATGGAACACACTACTCACATTATAAATATAAAGTCACTGCTGTATTACTCATTCTATTTTACTCTGAGTAATAATAAACACAGAAAACATGATGAAACCAGTTCACAGAATCCGGAGGTACCTCATGTACAACTACAAAAATATATATATATATATATATAATCAAGATGCTGATGCTGGCATCCTCATGTACCCACTGGCACCTCATGACACCTATGTAGGTGTTATACTGAAGTGGTTAAGCAGGCTTGATTCAGTTCCCACCAAGAGTTGAAAAACATCACCACAGTGCAAGCCATGACTCTACTCTGTTGGACAAGAAGTTTGTTTGTGTGTGTATGATCACTTATAATTCATATTTATCCCTCCTTTCTACTATCCTCCTTAAAACTCTTTTTTACCACCTCTATGACTCCAATCCTTTAGTGCAGTACTGTTCTCCAGAAGACTCACTGGTTTTCAGTAATGAAATACAAATACCACTACATTGTAGCAGATAGAAAAACCCTATTCTCCATTTCAGCCATCTGCACCAAAATTTTCATCTAAATTACTATTTCCATAAAAACTGATTACAAGAAAGTTTCACCTATCTGCTTACCCAAGAGCATTCCATATGGTACCATAAAGCCCTGAAAATACTGGAACTAAGTTGAAATGAGCAAGTTTTGACATTTTTAACCCAATTTCATCTGCTGTCTTCCTTTGCTTACCCTCACATACCTCCCTCTTTTTCAATGCTTTTTGGAAGCTGCCGAGACCTACCATAGCAATCATGCAGTCAAATTATAAGGATCTGATAACCACAAATATGCTTATAGGCTTTCAAAATGGGGATTTTATATAAGACAGTGCACTTGTATGGGCAATCCTTTGGTGAGCCATGCCACAATGTAGAAATTAATGATTTACCCTTTAAGAAAGATACATATTCTTGACATGCAGTGTAAGCTGAGGATGTCATACCTGGAGACCTTTTGACACTGACTGAAGTTGTTACTTTTCCTTACATGCTTAGACTTCCACAGCAATTCAGTCACCAATAGTTGTTGGATTTAGATGTGAATTCACATTAACCACTATTTGGCACATTTAAAGTGCAATGTAAACAAACAATTTTATTTTATTCATCTCAAGGACTATAAAATGGGACAATGAAAACTGTCCCTATATACTTCTGCAAATAATTAAATGTTCTTGGTATAACATGGGTACTTAGGACTTTTATGTCAAAGATGATGTGGATAGGAAAAGAAAGTGACAGCTGGGTAGAGTTGGAGTAGTTGTAGTCCCTGATGGTAGTACATATGTAAGGGATAAGTTGATAGAAAGGTGCATAGATAAATTTTGGGTTTAAAAAGGAGTAGAAAATATGAGGGAGATAATGAGAAGAAAAGGATGAGAGAGGAATGAGCAATGACATAATAATTATTCATCTTAATACCAACTTGTGTATGCCCATTACATATGAGCAGTTTTGCCTTGACTGACAATGAATATACATAGTTATGTATGTGTGTACAAATATGACCATATGCATGTTGATGTAAATATAGAAATACTGTGCTGACATGTGTGTAAACATGAAAACACTGTGCCTGCATACATGTATCCATTACCTACACATAGTGTACAAACATATGATCAATGTTCCATGCTTATAACTATGAAGATTGGTTGCACTCACCGAGCAAGTGTACAGTTACTTTCTGGTAATTTAAACACCATATGGTTTTCATCTTACTTGCTATCACCCACAAAGTGAGGGAGGTCGGCATGAGAGAAAGACATCCTCACCCTTTTCACTCCCTATCTATATACTAATACCAAGGGTTTCTTCACCCTTATAAGGGAGGTAGCCTAACCATGTGAAAATTGCATTGCTATGCAAATATAACATTTCTTGCTAAGTTTTATATGTATTTTCCTTTGCCAGAAAATTACATTATAAAGTAAAACCAGATGGAAAATATATCAAAATACTCAACAACAAACATTTTTGCATATTGAAAACCACTGGGTAGTTGAAAGACTTAAAAATAACTGTACATATTCTCCCCAAAATAAACATGAACATATCATATCAACACAAAAATGGGTGTTCCCTATCTAAATGAAAAATGCTTTGCATACCTACATGATTACAAACATAAACCAATAAGGTTAAAATACAATAAATGACTACCCATATGAACAGAGGCAACTCAATTTTTGACTGAGAGTACATAGAACCCTCACTGTTGTCCCTGTGCTTGCGTTAAGTACACTGGTTGTCCTCCACCCTGAAAAAAAGAACAAATATTGATATGTAAATTGAAGATGTAAAAAATGTGTTTACACAAATCTATGTGAAAAGTTATTATATATATATATACAACAAAATACAAATATAATTAATCTGCTGCTCTAGTTCTCTCTTGTGGCAGATCTGTGGCCCCCAGAAAACCAACCATTACCACCTACTCACCCCATAAGTCACTCAGTGAAGATTTTTTGTGAGAAATAAAACCCACTGAGCAACTACTAATATGGGAGGGATGGTTGAGTAAATTTTGGTTGTGTATGATGTTGATTGTATGAAGGGGTGATTGTGCCGACTGTTTTGTGTGGGGCAGAGACATGGAATTTAAGAGAAGCTGAGAGGAAAAGATTGAATGTGTTTGAGATGAAATGTCTGAGAAGTATGGTAGGGGTTACTAGGTTGGGTAGAGTAACAAGGAGTTGATGATGAGAATGGGAGTGGAAAAGGAGATGGCAGATACATAGCATACATATACCAAGGTTTTTTTTTCCCCTTACAAGGGAGGTAACCAAAGTCAAAGGTAATCCACTCCCACCCATTTCCCTGTTGTTGTTGTTGTTGTCGTTCCCTAGACTGTCTGTCCGAGCAGTCCCGTCTCCCCAAGGAAGGCCACAGCCGAAACTGGGTTTTCCCACAAATCCTTTATAGAGTGTATGTTGTGTTGTTTGCGTGCATGATTGTGTATAATGCAGTCTTCCATTATGTGTTGTATGGTATGGGGTGAAGTGTTACATCCTGGGCAGCTGTTCACAACACGGTCGTCCAGCCTCTTCTGGTAGCTTAGAAGTGCTGGGTGGTGACCGCATCGCAGTCTGGCCAAGTGGACTCTGTCCTTTCGTGGGAGAGAGGATTCAGAAGGGTGGATATCAGGGGGTCTGGCATGCAGCAGTGTGTTGTCTTTCAGTGTGTTAATGGAGCGGTGAGTGATATGATTATGAATATGTTTCCGGAGGCTGGTATTTGGTGGTTGTGGAGGAAGAGAAGAGAGTATCTGTGCGTAATAAAGGTCTTTGGGTGTAGTTTTAATGTTTCTTGGTGTGTGTGGGTGTTCTGCTATGTAGTGTAGCGGGTGTGATGTGTTTGTGGTGGCTGCAGCAAGTGTTTGTGTGCCTCTCATGTCGAGGTGGTCCTTGACTTTGAGGACTTTTGTTTCATGGTGTAAATGGTCTGTAGGTGTTGTATTTGTGCAGCCTGTAATTGTTTTTAGGGCTTTGTTTTGTATGATTTGAAGGGTGTTGTGGTGTGTCTCACTGAGATTAGGAGCCCATGCAGGACTCGCATAATTCATCACTGAGCGTATGCATTGTTTGTATATTGTTATATTAGTTTCTTTGTTTTGTCCAAATGTTGTTCCAGTGATTGACTTAAGTGCGTTAAGTCTAGGTGTGCATTTGTTTTTTATGTTTGTGATGTGTTGTTTGAAAGACATGGATGTATCGTATGTTACACCAAGAATTTTCAGTGTGTTTGTGTGTGGTATTAGAGTGTTGTTGATGTAGAGATGAGGTATGTATTTGTGTTCTTTTGTCCAGTTGGTGAGAAGTGTTGCTGTAGATTTGGTTGGAGCTATTTTGAGTCTGTTTGTGATGAACCATGTGTTGAGTGTGTCAAGGTAAGGCTGGATTATTTCTGCAGCTTTGTCTGTGTTACGATGTGTGCATGTGATTGTTATGTCATCTGCGTAGGAAGAGATTTGTATTTCTGAGGTGTATGGTGTGGGTAAGTCATGCATGTATAGATTAAATAATGTGGGGGATAGAACTGAGCCCTGTGGTACTCCGTTCTTAATGTTTCTGATGTGCAATGATTGGCCATTATATGACACATTATATGACACAATCAGCAGCAACCACCCCTGGCCATCAGCTCTACGCAGATGGCACCGATCCCCAAGGAGGAGCTACGCCTACCTGGGGGAGTACCCCATTTCCCTGTCTAGGGTATTGGTTGCATATTATTGTGTAGTTAAAATCTGCTCAGTAGCATGCAGCACATACTTTAGGGTATATATGGGGCACCCCTACAGACCAAAGCCAAACATCATTTTGTCTGTGATAGGGGAAATCTCTATTCATAGAGAAATGATGCTACTTTATTATATTGTGACTGTCCCTCCAATATGCTGTCCTCCCACTCTTAATACTGTCCTGTATCACTTCTCTGAATATTCATTTCCTTTTTTGCCAAACCCTGTGGTAGGGGAGAAAGAATACTGCCACTGAATGTTCCCACTCGAGACATAAAAAGGCAACAAAATTGGGACAGGGATATGACTAGGCATCTTACTCTCTGTAGCCCCAATGGAAACATTCCTAAAAAAGCAAAGATATAAGAGGGTTTAGGTCTTTTAATGTGCATGAATGTTGTACAGATGAGGGTAAAAGAGAAGAGACAGGCAGAATATTTGTAAGAAGAAAGATGGATGTGTTGGTGTTGAGTGAAACTAAGTTGAAAGGGAGGGGTGAGTTTGAGTTTGGGAGTGTAGTTGGGAGGATGTCAGGGATGAAAAGAGGATGAAGGAGAAAAGGGGTGGCTATAATAGTAAGTGAAGAGATAAAGCATGTGGTAGAGTAGGTTTCTTCAAGGTTAATGTAGATGAAGGTGAAACTGAGAAGGGAGATTTACCTAGTTGTATCTTACAGGAAAGGGAGCTATGCTCATGATGTCCCACCTTTGTATCTTGCAGAGTATATTGCTCTTAAATTCATGTATGGTTTTTGCACACACTATTGTTTTGTCCAGCTTGTTACAAGTTTCCACCACTCTGTGTGGAAAACTGTTTTTTTTTCAGGTCTCTTCTATAACTATCCTTTTTGAGTTTCCATGTCCTCTTGTGTTTCTTTTCTCCCAATTTAGTAAGTCCTCTCTATCAAGTACTTATGTGCCTTTCATGATTCTATAGATGGTCTGTAGGTTGCCTCTCTTCTTTGTTCCAAAGTCAGTAACTTCAATTTAGCCAGTCTCTCTTCATATGACAAGTTTGAAAGTTCTGGGGCCATTTTCATGGTTGCTCTCTGGATTCTTTCAATTTTCTTTCTATTGTTTTTAGTACTGGGTGACAATAATGTCACTGCATACTCCAATCTAAGCCATATTAATGAGACTAATATATTTCTAACAATTTCTTCATCCAAATAGGTAAATGCCACTTTTATTGATCTTTCTCTGAGTACTACTCTCATTTTTCTACCATTCAGTAAATCTTCCGTCCAGTTTAGTAAGTTGCCTTGTACCTCTATGTTTTCCAATTTTTTAAATAACTTTTTGTGTGGTACTTTGTTAAAGGCTTTTTGTAAGTCTAGGAAAGCACAATCAACCCATCCATCCCTTTCTTGTATTATATCTATTAGTCTTGAGTAAAAACAGATTAAATTTGTGGTACATGATCTTCCCTGTCTGAATCCAAATTGTCTGAGGTTTATTAAATTGTTTTCTTACAGGTGTTTTATCCATCTATTCTTGATAATTTTCTCACAAATTTTGGCTACAGTGCTTGTTAGGGAGTCTGGTCTGTAATTAGTTGGTTCTTCCTTGTTTCTTCCTGTATATATTGGTACAATGTTGGCATTTTCCCAGTCCTTTGGTATTTTTCTTTAGTGAGCAACTTATGTTGTATATTTTGTCCATTAGCCCTTTGCATTCTTTTAGCATGTTTGCAATTCCTTCCAGGCCATGTGATTTCCTAACATCAAGGTTCATTAACTGCTCCATTCTTTTTGTTATTATTATTTCCCTCATGGGGGGAGATTGCACTTCGCTTCCTTTGTCCCAGTGCTGTACTTTTTCTCTAGTGAAAATAGACTTGAAGTGATTGTTCATGACTTCAGCCATTTCTATATCTTCTGTGTATTCTGTATTTCCTTGGCATACTTTGGGTTGATCTTAACATTTTTCTATGATGTCTTTTTCATAGTTTCTTTTTTCCTCTCTGCACACTTTTACATATTCATTTCTATAGTGTATATATTTGCTATTTCCAGTTTGTTTTTTTCTCCCTCTTTTCCAAGCTTTGTCTCTTCAATCTTTTGCCTCACTCCATCTTCTGTTGAACCAGCATTTCATGTACACCCTCTCTTGTTTCTGTCTTGGTATGTACCTATTCACTCCTTCATTATAGATTTCCATCAAGATCACCCATTTCTCTTCCACTTTTGTCTCTTCAATGTAGAATTTTTCCCAATTTGCATCTTGAAAGAGTTTAAGTTTTCCAAAGTCTGTTTTGTTGTACATCAATCTTCCTTTTCTGTACTTTTCATTTTTTTTCCATATTTCTTCTTTTAGTTCAGCCTTAGTATGTGGTCATCTTTTCCAAATGGTGCCTTGTATTCAATTTTATCTACGATTTCTGGTTCTGTTGTAAATATGGTTGTTCATTACTTCTGTATCTGGTATTTTCACTGACCCATTGTATCATTTTATGTTCCAAGGTCATGTCCAGTAATACGTTACCCCTTAGGTCCTCTCCACCCTCCACTGTCATCTCCTCCCAACAGATTTCTTTGCAGTTAAAATCCCCCATAAGTATCAGATTACCTCTGTCCTTTAGCATCTCGTTAAATGAGTACCTTGTATCTTCTAACATTTTTTAATGCTCATTCTCTTTCAGAGCGCCTATTTTTGGGGGGCTCATAAATCACTGCAAACTTCTTACTTTTCATGTCTCTGTCTTCAACTTTTATCATGATCATTTCTACATTGTTTTTACTTTCAGTAACCTTCGTCACATTCAAGTTTTTCTTGGTTAAGAACATGATTCCTCCTCCCCGTTTCTTGTTTCTGTTTTTAATCCAATAATTGTATAACCTGTGTCCAACACTATTAGATGGTATTGGACCCCTTAATTTTGTCTCTACAATTCCCATTATGTTTGGTTTTTCATCTGACAGGTAATCATTTAATTCATTGTCTCAAGATTAATCTGTCAATGTTAGTATAGGCCACTTTTAATTTCCCCCCCCCCTCCATCTTGTTTTCTGTTTTTGTTTCACCCATTCTGATGTACCATTTTCTCAGCCTCATGTTTATGACCCTCCAATAGAACTCCTTGCTTTCAGTCTCTGTTCCCTTCACATTTTCTTTCTTAGCTTCACCTTTTAGTATTTTCTCTTTTTCTATTTCCTCAACAATCATTGCTCTTTTAATCAATATCTTGTAGCAGTGTTCGCTCCTTACCAACTTACTTGCTTTTTCTAATATGTCTTCTACTACCATTTGCAATCTTAGTTTTATTTTCTTAGAATATTGTCCTATCTATATACTTCTATATCTTTCTCTACTTCCAGGTCACCATCTTGTATTTCTTTTAGAATTTATATTACTGTTTTGTTTTTTTTCCTCTCTTGTACCTCACCAGACCATGCTTTTCCCTTAGTCCATATACCACAATACATTTTTTTCTATCACCTATATCTCTAACACAATTTGGCTTTTCTTTAATTACTTGAAATACCATATCTTTTGCATTTTCCTGCATCTGTTGTTGTACTATTCCCATAAAGACAATTGCTTCATTTTCTCAGTTTTCATTCCATTTTGCATCCATTCCATCTTTTGCATACTTTCCTCACCTAGGTTTTCTTTAATTCTTTCAGTCATCTCTTGTATTTTGTTATTTACCTCTTTTTTTAAGTTCTCATTATTGGTATTATCATTAATATTCATTTTGACTCCATTCCCAGGCTTTGTCCAGGTCTTTTTGTAATGATTTACAATCTTCCTCTCTAATTACTCTCTTTGGTAGTTTTGCATCATCTGCAAAGAAGTTCATATAACATTCCACACCTTCATCCATGTCATTTATATATATGGCATTGTCAGAGCCAATACAGAATCTGGTGGGACTCCACTTCATCTCTTCTCAGGTCGAGTTTTTGTCCCTTAACCACTTCACTACGGGCCAAAATCTCGCAGGCAGCATTAGCTGCCAGACCTACGATGTGTCGTCATAATACTCGCATCATAAAAAATAGTCACCACTTATATCAATCGTTCTCTCTTTCACCTGTGAATTTTGATAACCATAGAAAATGTAATGAAGACAGTTTAGAGAGTATGTCATTATGCAGGAGCAACTACAATATAATCAAGACGCCGATATGGCAGCCTTGCGTATCCACTTGCTCCTCATGCCGCCTACGTAGGCGGCACCGTATGGAAGGGGTTAAGTACCACCCTCATTTTTCTCCTGTTCAAGAAATCTTCCATCCATTCCAATAACTTTCCTTGTAATCCACCTATTATTTCAATTTTTCTTAGTAGCTTTTTGTGTGGTACTTTATCAAATCTTTTTGTAGATCTAAAAAGCCACAATCTGCCCATCCGTCCCTTTCTTGCATTATTTCTATCAGCCTAGAGTAAAACCAAATCAAGTTTGGGGCACATGATCTTTCACGTATAAATCCAAACTGTTTTGGATTTAGTATATTATTCTCTTATGAAAAGTAAGTGTATTCAGGGATGGAATGGGTGGGAATGATTTTATGCCTTTTCCTTTTTGGCTACCTCCCTTGTATGGGGGAAAAAGCCTTGGTATATGTATGTATATTATTCTCTTCCAAATATTTAATCCATTTAATTTTGATAACTTTTTCACAAATTTCTGCTACTGTGCTTGTAAGAGAGACCGATCTATAGTTGGATTTTCCTTGTCCCCTCCTTTGTATATTGGTACAATATTTGCATTTTTCCAATCTTGTGGTACTTTTCCTTCACTGAATAAGAAATCAATCATCTTGTGTATTTTGTCCATTAGTTCATCTATACATTCTTTTAACCACTTCAGTACGGGACTTAAATCTCGCGGGCAGCAGCCAATGCCAGCCGTATGACGTAACGTAATAATATTCGCATCATAAAATATAGTCGCCGCTTATATCGATCGTTCTCTCTTTCACCCGCGAATTTATGGCAACGTCGCGAATCCACTTGCTCCTCATGACGCCTACATGTGCGGCACCGTATGGAAGGGGTTAATAACCAATTTGCAATTCCATTTGCCCCCCCCCCCCCCATGTCAAGGTTTTTTATTGGGTCCCTTATTTCCTTCTGTGTCACAGTTATTTCTTTCTGTCCTTCATCCCAATTTTGTGTACTTTCAATTATGAATACAGATTTAAAATGTTTGTTCATAATTTCAGTCATTTCTACATAATCTATATATTCATTATTTCCTTGATGCAGTTTCACTTTTTCATGTTTATCTTTTAGTTTGTCATTCACATACCTACTATGTTTCCTCCTTTCAGTAATTCAATTAATGCATGCTTTGTGTCTTCCAGCATTTTGGAATGATCACTGTCCAAGTTTTTGGGGACACATATATTACTACAAATTTTCTACTTTTCATATCTCTGTTTTCAACTTTAATAATAATCAATTCCACATTATTTTTTCCTTCTGTTATCTTTGTCACATTTAAGCCTTTCTTAGTCAAAAATATGACTCCACCATACTGTTTCTTTCTATTTTTTGACCAATGGTTGTATAAACCTTGTCCCTCAGTATTTGACGGTAGTGACCTTTTAATTTTGTCTCCAGAATTTCCATATCTGGTTTCTCTACTGACAGTTAATTGTTTAATTAATTTTGTCCTGAAATCATGCTATGTTAGTATATGTTATTAACTTTCTTTTCTTCTGCCTCTCCTTTTACTCTCTTTTTTCTTTTTTTTTTCTTTTTTATTGTTTCCCTTTTTTTTTTTTTTATGTACACTCCCTTGATTTAAGGACGCTCCTTATACGAATTTTCGCTATTACAAACAATTTTTTTTCCCAAAAATCGAAATACAAACTAAAAATTCGCCATAACAAATAAAATCTTGTTGAGAAAAATTACTCGATTTCTAAATCATAAATATTAAAAAGAAAATTATTTTTACATCATAAAAAAAAAAAAAAAAAAAAAAAAAAAAAAAAAAATTTAAAAAAAAAAAAAAAAAAAAAAAAAAAAAAAAAAAAAAAAAAATTAAAATAGATACGAACGTACTGAGAAAAAAATGAACGCCCAGTTTGTTATTGTTTTCAAAACAACGCCGTGTACTGCTCGGTCTACTCACTCGGTCTCGGTTAATCGTGGATTATTAGCATTATTTCAAGTGACATAATGCCTCCTAAGTATCCAGGAAGCCCTATTAAGGATGGTGACAAGTTTAAGATGGCTAGGAAAGCAATATCTCTAGATACTAAATTGTCTGTGCTAAAGAAAAGTGACAAAGGAATGAGAGTGAAGGACATCACAAATTTGTTTGGCTTGGCTGCTACAACTGCAGTGACTATTAAGAAAGATAAGGACAAAATCATGAACAGTGCTAAAAGCGTGACACCTATAAGTTATAATGAGTTACAAAACACCGTCCCTTGATTATGGAGGAGATGGAATGTCTCATATCTCTGTGGGTAGACATGTATAATGGGTTTATAATATAATGGGTCTATATGGGAAAAACGTGCTCGATTTAAGTATATTCGATATATAAACAGTTTTTCAAGAACGTAACTAGTTCATAAATAGAGGGAGGAGTGTACCATTTTCTCAGCCTCAGATCTAGTACTCTCCAAAAGAACTTATTCTTTTCAGTCTCCATTCTTCTCTTATTTTTTTAATTTGTTTCATTTGTCTCTTTTTCCTCATTGATCATTTCTTTTTTATCCATACATTTTTGTAAATTTCACTATTTACCAGCTTTGCTGCTTTTGATAGTACTTCAGCTACCATTTGAGACCTTAGTTTAATAGATATATGGAACAAATTGGACGAAAAAGTAGTGTGTGCAAACACAATACAAGAATTTAAGAACAAACTTCATCTTGTGAGATACAAAAACTGGTCACCATGAGCATAGCTCCCCTTCCCATAAAATACAACTAGGTAAATACACAATCATTCTTCACTCACACCTTTTCCCCTTTTGCTCAATGCCCCTCTCACCCCATACATCCACCTTTTGGTCTTCCCTTCAATTACTGCTTCTTCCTGCATTGTGTTATGGAAAACAGGGATGACCCTTCATCTGTAAGTGCTAAGATGGGAAAGACATTGAATGATTTTTAAATGGGAGTAGGGTGAATGGGTGGGTACTGGCAACCCCCCTTATATAGAAGAAAAGGGTCTTTAGGTCTGGGAATATGGTGCTGCCTTACTTTTGAGGTTGTCTTATCCAGTGAAGATAGGCCTAAACTTGATTCACAACTCAAAATTTTTGGGGTCAACTTACATACTGGATGAAGTATAAATTACCTGTTGCAACTGAATAATCTGGGGTTGGGAAGAAACATTTCCTTGGGTTGGCTGGGTCTGAATAGGAGTTGTCTGAATGATTATAGGCTGCTGTGTAGCACCTGACATCTGCAGGCGAATCATCTGTACCTGCTGTGGAGTGAGCTGGATCTGTAATAATAATAATAAAAAAAGTGACATATTACATGAGGGATTTAGCACTTTTGAATTACGGGAAAAAAAAAAAAAAAAAATTACCCATTTCTATTTACAAAGCTTAATGCTAAATACAGGGCAATGGTCAACAGATTTCTGTAACATATAAAAGTAATCACACACAGTGGATGAGATGCAGGAATGACCAGTCATCCAGGAGGAGCCAAGAAAAGAGGGAGGGATGGTGAATGGGTGGGAGTGAATTTATCCCTATGACTATCTCGTGAGGGGGAAAAAGCTGTTGGTGTATGTACGTATGTATTTACCTAGTTGTATTGTATGGGAAGGGAGCTATGCTCGTGGTGACCAGTCTTTGTATCTTTCACCATCAAGTTTTTTCTTAAAATCTTGAATAGTGTTTGCACACACTGTTTCTTTGTCTAATTTATTCCAAGTATCTATCACTCTGTGTAGGAAGCTATTTTTTTCAGATCTCTCCTGTAATTATCTTTTTTTAGTTTCTTTTTGTGTCCTCTTGTTTTTCCATTGTCCCATTTTAATAAGTCACTCGTATCTAAGATTTCCATTCCCTTCATAATTCTATAGATAGTAGGTCTCCTCTTTCCCTTCTTTGTTCCAGAATTGGTAATTCTAATTTGGAGTCTTTGTTCATATGTCATTTTGGAGAGAGTTGGTGCCAGTTTTGTTGTTGCTCTTTGTATTCTTCCTAATTTTTTTTATATTCTTTATGGTACTGGGTGTCCATAGTGTTGCTGCATACTCGAGTTTTGGTCTTATCCCCTTCCATACGGTGCCGCATACATAAGCGGCATGAGGAGCAAGTGGATATGCAAGGCTGCCATATCGGCGTCTTGATTATATTTATTGTAGTTGCTCCTGCGTAATGACATACTCTCTAAACTGTCTTCATCACATTTTCTATGGTTATCAAAATTCACGGGTGAAAGAGAGAACGATCGATGTAAGTGGTGACTATATTTTATGATGCGAGTATTATTACGACACATCGTATGTCTGACAGCTAATGCTGCCCGCGAGAGTTTGGCCTGGAGTGAAGCGGTTATTAGTGTAGTTAATTTTTTTTTATCATTTCCTCATCCAAATAGGCAAATGCCAATTTATTGACCTCAATAAATTGTAGGTTTCTCTAACTATTTTATCAATATGCTTATCCAGTGTCACGTCTTTGCTGATCGTCACTCCAAGGTCTTTTTCCGAGTTTATTTTTTTTACCTCTTCACCAATTTTATAATCTCTCGATATTCTGTTTTTACTTTTTCCAAATTCTATCATACTACATTTTTTTATATTGAATTTCACCTCCCCCTTTTGAGTCCATTTCCAGATCTTGTCCAAGTCTTGTTGTAATGAGTTGCAATCCACCTCAGTTTTTACTTTCTTTAGTACTTTTGTGTCATCTGCAAAGAAATTCTTATAACACTCTACTCCTTCATCCATGTCATTTATGTTATGGCAAACATGATCGGGGCCAGTACTGATCCCTGTGGGACACCACTTTTCATTCCTTCCCAATGTGAGAATTTCTCTCTAATTACTACTCTCATTTTCCTCCCAGTCAGGAAGTCTTTCATCCATTCCAATAATTTTTCTCTGATGCCACCTATTGATTCTATCTTCCTTATTAGTTTATTGTGTGGTACCTTATCAAATGTTTAGAAATTTCAACCATCCTCTTCTTATATGCTAGGGGGGACGGAGAGGGGGGGTCGCCGATTAAATGAAGCGGCCTTGCTGTGGATGTGCTGTGTCTTGCGACACTGCTTCTGACCCAGGGCGGTGGGCAGGGTGCAGGGATGACCCGTCATCCAGGAGGTGCTCAGATGAGAGGGAGGGTGGGGAGTGTATTTAGGGATGAAATGGGTGGGAGTGTTTTTATGCCTTTCCCTTTTTGGCTACCTCCCTTGGAAGGGGGAAAAAGCCTTGGTATATGTATGTACCTTATCAAATGCATTTTGTAGGTCCAGAAAGGCACAGTCTGCCCAACCATCTCTCTCTTGTATTATGTCTATTAATCTTGAGTAGGAAAATGGAGGAGAAATAAGGAAGAATGAAGTGAAGGCAGTTGTTAAGATGATGAAAGCAGGTAAGGCACCTGGTCTGGATGGATGCCATGCAGAATGTCTAAAAAAAAAGGAATTACAGTGATGGTGGACTGGCTGGTGAGGTTACTTAATGTTTGTTTACAAAGGTTTACAAAGGCGGAGCATGCCGACAGGAGACCTTTTGATCCATATCTAGGTCGGATGAAAAAAAAAAAAAAAAAAAAAAAAAAAAAAAAAAAAAAAAAAAAAAAAAAAAAAAAAAAAAAAACAAAAAAAAAAAAAAAAAAAAAAACTATAATAATGTAAATAACAAATAAAATATGTAAATAAATGCATAGGTATAGTTAAAATAATTAACAAACAGGTAAATAGTAAATAATAAATTGACATATAACTAATAATATATGAAAATCAGACAGACTAATGATAACAAAACAAAAACAAATAATATAAGATAAATCATAATCATTACAGCATCTTAGGTATTTATCTAAATGATTCTTAAAGCTTCGAACTGAACTACATTGCACTGCCTGTGCAGGAAGTTTATTCCATTCATTAACTACACGGTTGGCAAAGTTGTTTCTACCTACTTCCAAATTGAATCTATTTCCGGACAGTTTGAGACCATTGTTTCTTGTCTGATTCTCATTCAATGTGAAAATTTGGTCACTTTTGATGTTGTCAATTCCCTTTAAAATCTTAAAGACCTGTATCAAGTCACCTCTGAGTCTACGCTTTTTTGGGGAAAACAGATTCATATGTTTTAGTCGATTTTCGTATGATTTATTGGAGAGAGGGTAGAGTGCCAGAGGACTGGAGGAGTGCCTGTATAGTTCCACTTTACAAGGGAAAAGGGGACAAGTGTGATTGTAGTAGTTTCAGAGGGATTAGCTTGTTAAGCGTAGTTGGAAAGGCTTATGGGAGGATCTTGATTGAGAGGATTAGGAGAGGAACAGAGGGAATTGGTGAGGAACAGTGTGGATTTAGAACTGGTAGAGGTTGTGTAGATCAGATTTTTGTGGTTAGACAGATATGTGAGAAAGCTATAGGAAAGGGGAAGGATGTTTTTTGGGCTTTTATGGATCTGGAAAAGGCTTAAGGGAGTTGCTAAATGTGAAGGAGGATAGGGAGGGAAAGATAGTTGCAGTGGGAAATGCTAAGAAAATGACTGTGATGAGTGAGGAAAATGGAGGAGAAATAAGGAAGGATGAAGTGAAGGCAGTTGTTAAGATGATGAAAACAGGTAAGGCACCTGGTCTGGATGGATGCCATGCAGAATGTAAAAAAAAAGGAGGTACAGTTATGGTGGACTGGCTGGTGAGGTTATTTAATGTTTGCTGGAGAGAGGGTAGAGTGCCGGAGGACTGGAGGAGTGCCTGTATAGTTCCACTTTACAAGGGAAAAGTGGACAAGTGTGAATGTAGTAGTTTCAGAGGGATTAGCTTGTTAAGTGTAGTTGGGAAGGCTTATGGGAGGATCTTGATTGAGAGGATTAGGAGTGATTGTACTGACAGCACTGTATGGGGCAGAAACATGAAACATAAGAGAGGAAGAGAAGAGTTTGAATGTATTTGAGATGAGGTGTCTGAGAAGTATGATAGGGGTTACTAGGCTGGATAGTGATAAATGAGGAGGTGAGGAGGAGAACGGGGGTGGAAAGGGAGTTGAGAGATAGGGTGGATGAAAGAGTATTGGGATGGTTCAGACACATGGAATCAATGAGTGAAGAAAGACCAGTAAAAGAGGTGTGGAAGGCAGATGAGGAAGGAGTGAACATGAGGGGGTGACCTAGGATGAGATGGATGGAAGGGGTAAAAGGGGCTTTGGGGAAGAGGGGTCTGTTGAGGATGGGATAGGACAGAAGACAGGGGTGAATGGAGAATGGTTGTGTATGGATGATGTGATGCATGAGGTGGAATGGGTGGGGACAGGGAATGATGCAGCTCGAAGGGATTTCTCCCCGTCTTCTCCATTTATGCATGAGGGGACGGAGAGGGGGGTTGTCAATTCAATGAAGCGGCCTTGCTGTGGATGTGTTGTGTCTTGCGACACTGCTTCTGACCCAGGGCAGTGGACAAAATGCAGGGATGACCTGTCATCCAGGAGGTACCAAGATGAGAGGTAGGGAAGAGGGTTGAGGGGGGTGGGTGGAGTGTGATAAGGATGGAATGGGTGGGAGTGGTTTTCATGCCTTTGTTTTTTGGCTACCTCCCTTATAAGGGGAAAAAGAGCCTTTGGTATATGTATGTACGATATTAAATGGCTGAGAAGTATGGTAGGGGTTACAAGGCTAGATAGAGTGAGAAACAAGGTGAGGAGGAGAGCAGGGGTGGAATGGGAGTTGGAAGATACATACATACATATACCAAGGCTTTTTTCCCCTTACAAGGGGGGTAGCCAAAATGAAAAAGGCATAAAATCATTCCCACCCATTCCATCCCTGAATACACTCCACACCCCTCCACCCTCCCTCTTATCTTAGCACCTCCTGAATGACGGGTCATCCCTGCACCTTGTCCACTGCCCTGGGTCAGAAGCAGTGTCGCAAGACACAGCACATCCACAGCAAGGCCGCTTCATTAAATCGGCGACCCTCCTCTCCGTCCCCCCATTGCATAAAAGGAGAGGACGGGGAGAAATCCCTTCGGGCTGCGTCAAATTTTGCTCACACATACTACCTCACCCCCCATTCCACCTCATGCATTCACATCATCCATATACAACCATTCTCCATTCACCCGTCTTCTGTCCTCTCCCGTCCTTCCTCAACAGACATTCCCCTCTTCCCCAAAGCCCCCTTCACCCCATCCATCCACCTCATCCTAGGACGTCCCCTCATGTTCTCTCCCCCCACATCTGCCTTCCACACCTCTTTTACTAGTCTTTCTTCACTCATTCTTTCCATGTGTCCAAACCATCCTAATATTCTTTCATCAACCCTATCTCCCAGCTCCTTTTCCACCCCTGTTCTCCTCCTCATCTCCTCATTTCTCACTCTATCTAGCCTAGTAACCCCCATCATACTTCTCAGACACCTCATCTCAAACACATTCAAACTCCTTCTCTCTTCTTCTCTTATGTTCCATGTTTCTGCCCCATACAGTGCTGTTGGCACAATCACTCCTTCATAGTCTCCTCTTCGCATCCATTCCCAAATGTCTATTCCTCATTACACTCTTTAATCCACCAAGGAGTTGGAAGATAGGGTTGATGAAAGAGTTTTGGGATGAGTTGGACACATGAAAAGAATGAGGGAAGAAAGATTAGTGAAAGAATTGTTGAGGTGAAGGGAGTGAACATGCGGGGGTGACCAAGGATGAGATGGATGGGGTAAAAGGGGCATTGGGAAAAAGGGAATGTCTGTTGAGGAATGGAAATGACAGAAGATAGGGGTGAGTAAAGAATGGTTGTGTATGGATGATGCTGTGATGCATGGAAGGGAGTGGATGGAGGGATGGGGGATGAGAGAATATGTGTTAACCCCTTCCATATGGTGCCACCTACGTAGGCGGCATGGGGAGCAAGTGGATACGCGAGGCTGTCATATCGGCGTCTTAATTATATTTATTGTAGTTGTCCCTGCGTAACTGACATACTCTCTAAACTGGCTTCATCACATTTTCTATGGTTATCAAAATTCACAGGTGGTCCACTATTATCTGCTGACGGTCAACTTGAATATTCAAATGAAGGAATGTGTAATATCTTCAACAATTATTTTAGCTCGGTATTCGTAGACGAAACACCTCAAAGTGAACTCCAAACTGAAACCTGTGAAAAGTCTAGGGTAAACTTACTACGGTAAATATAACAAAAGAAAAAATTAAAGTTAATAAAACACCAGGGCCTGACGGTTGGCATCCAAGAATCTTAAAGGAAATGAAAAATGAGATTGTTGTTCCATTAGAAATTATTTTCAAGAAATCCATCATATCCGGAGATGTTCCAAGAGAATGGAAGCTAGCTAACGTTACTCCCATATTCAATAAAGGTGACAAAAAGAAACCAAATAACTATAGGCCTATAAGTTTGACTTCAATCGTAGGAAAAATAATGGAAACTATCATCAGAGATGCTATCGAACATCATTTAGAAAGTAACCATTTGATAAATGATAGCCAGCATGGTTTCAGACGGAAACGTTCTTGCGTGACTAACTTACTCGAATTCTACAACACAGTTATCTCGAATTATGGCAAAAGAAACAATATAGATTTAATATATCTAGACTTTGCAAAAGCTTTTGATACCGTCCCACACGAAAGACTACTCACTAAATTAGCTTTACACGGAATAAGTGGTAGCCTATTAAGTTGGACTAGTAATTGGTTGAATGGTCTAAAACAAAGAGTTGTTTTAAATGGAAAAACTTCTAGATGGGAAAATGTTACAAGTGGAGTTCCTCAGGGTTCCGTTCTTTTGCCACTTCTATTCATAGTACAGGTAAACGTCGACTTACGATGGCATTAGGTTTCGATAGAGCCATCGTAAGACGATTTTATCGTAAGTCGATCCCCAATTTGTGTATCACTGTTCCGTGGTCACTGTACCTAGACTACCTGTATATTAACCACCAGAGATACTGAATATAGCCTATTAAACATGTACATTAGTTTATTTAATTATTTTTATCCTTTTTACCATATTTAAACACTATAATATGTATTTTCAGTACGGAACTTAAATCTCGCGGGCAGCAGCCAATGCCAGCCATACGACGTGACGTAATAATACTCGCATCATAAAATATAGTCACCGCTTATATCGATCGTTCTCTCTTTCACCCGCGAATTTTAAAAACCACAGAGAATGGGATTTAGGGCACATTTGAGAGAATGTAAAAACACAGGGGCGACTACAATAAATATAATCAAGACGCCGATATGGCAGCGTCGCGAATCCACTTGCTCCTCATGACGCCTACGTGTGCGGCACCGTATGGAAGGGGTTAAATTATCATATCGTTGTCGTCGTCGTCGTCATCGTAAAGTCGAACAATCGTAAGTCGCGGCCATCGTAAGTCGACGTTTACCTGTATATATAAATGATATAGACCATGGACTAAGATCTACTGTTTCCAAATTTGCTGATGATACAAAACTGTGCAGAATGGCAAATGATCACTTAAACCAATTAGATATTCAAGAAGATTTAGATAAATTACAGCAATGGTCTGAAAAGTGGCTAATGAAATTTAACACGAGTAAATGCAAGATTGCACATAGGTAAAAACAACAATAAGTACAATTACAAGTTATTTGGAAATTCGTTAACAAAAGTGGATAGTGAAAAAGATCTCGGCGTAATTATCAGTAACGACCTCAAATCATCCAAGCAGTGTATTTCAGCCTCTGAGAAAGCAAATAAGATTCTAGGACTGATTGCGCGATCTTTTGATTTCAAAAGTCCATCGCTCATTAACAAGCTATATAAATCGTTAGTTCGTCCACATTTGGAATATGCTGTTTCTGTATGGTCACCGATTCTCATTAAAGACATTGACAGACTGGAAAAAGTACAATGGCGAGCCACAAAACCGATTCCAAATATAAAAAATAAATCATACGAAAATCGACTAAAACATATGAATCTGTTTTCCCTAAAAAAGCATAGACTCAGAGGTGACTTGATACAGGTCTTTAAGATTTTAAAGGAAATTGACAACATCAAAAGTGACCAAATTTTCATACTGAATGAGAATCAGACAAGAAACAATGGTCTCAAACTATCCGGAAATAGATTCAATTTGGAAGTAGGTAGAAACAACTTTGCCAACCATGTAGTTAATGAATGGAATAAACTTCCTGCACAGGTAATGCAATGTAGTTCAGTTCGAAGCTTTAAGACTCATTTAGATAAACACCTAAGCAAGATGCTGTAATGATTATAATTTATTTTATATTATTTGTTTTTGCTTTGTTATCATTTGTCTGTTTGATTTTCATTTATTATTAGTTATGTGTCAATTTATTATTATTTACTGTTTACCTGTTTGTTATTCAACTATACCTATGCATTTATTTATGTATTTTGTTTGTTGCATACATTATTATAGTTTTTTTTATAATTATTATTTTATTATTATTATTATTTTTTTTTTTTCACATCCGACCTAGATTTGGACCAAAAGGTCTCCTGTTGGCATGCTCCGCCTTTGTAATCCTTTGTAAAGAGAGAACAATCGATATAAGCGGTGACTATTTTTTATGATGCAAGTATTATGACGCAACATCGTACGTCTGGCAGCTAATGCTGCCCACGAGATATTTGCCCGGAGTGAAGTGGTTAATGATATTTCGATGCAGCCTGAAGGGATTTCTCCCAATCTTCTCTTTTTCTGCATGATGGGATGGAAAGGGAGGTTGTTGATTTAGTGAAGTGGCCTTGCTGTAGATGTGCTGTGTCTTGCTGCATTGCCTCTGACCCAGGGCAAGTGGGTGAGATGCAGGGATGACCCATCATCCAGTAGCCAAGAAAAGAGGGAGAGAAGGGTGGTGAATGGGAGTATGTGAGGATGAAATGGGTGGGAGTGGATTTATGCCTTTGACTTTGGCTACTTCCTTCGTAAGGGTAAAAAGCCATTGGTATATGTATGTATGTATGCAAAGCATGCTAGGCACAGAAACCATCCCAACCCTTTTTCATTCATTCCTCCTTAAATCCTGGAAAAAATTGTATCTTGTTTCTTCTGCAGCAATACTGCCAATTCATCCTCGGTGCAACCCCTTTTAAGGGAACATGCCAATGCCTTCATCAATACCCATTCTTTTCTGTCCCCTTTTGTCATCCATGTACATTTTCACTTGTTCAATTTCCACATAACCCATGCTTACCGGTATCTGTTGAATATGTCCATCTGGTCCCATTATTTGTTGTATTATTTGTATGCCCCCTTGTTGCTGCTGTTGTTGCTGTTGTTGTTGCTGCTGTTGTTGCTGCTGCTGCTGTTGTTGCTGTTGCTGTGGTTGTTGCTGTTGCTGTGGTTGTTGTGGCTGCTGCTGTTGTTGTTGAGGTTGAGGTTGTGGTTGTTGTGGCTGTAGTTGTATGATCTGAGCTTGTTGCTGCTGTTGCTGGGGTGTGGTTGTGGCAGTCTGAAATAATGAGTAATATTAGTTTTGTCAACAAAATATGCACAGCAATCAAAATTCAATCACAACACTAAAGCTGCTCGAAGTATAAAATGAGACTGAATTAATGTCTTTGTTGTCAATACATATCACTTTTAACTCTCACTGTCCTGGGGTTCTCCCTTGGTTGATTATAATTGCCCTGTAGTGGGCAAAACAATCATAATTGCCCTGTAGTGGCCAAAATAATCATGTAGGTCATCATTAACATAGAGCTAAACAAGATCAGTAATCTTGCTATTTCCTTTGCTCGAACAAAGCCCCATGCAATGTTGTAGGCACAATCACCCATTAAAATAGTCTCTTTGCATCACCAACACAGACGCCGACCACAGAACCATCAACACCTTCGTTGTCGCTGGGGCCCAAAGAAGAAGATAAACAACGAAAAAGGAAACCTGGTTTGTATTGTAGGGGAGGGGGGAAATCGTGGGTGTCCGAAATATCTCTGCAGTGCTAGTTAAATGTATTAAGATGTAATTAGCATAAAAAACGAAGGAAAATAATGAAAAGTCTGACTCGAAAGACAACTGCAAATCAGGGCCATCTGGTGATGTCATGCCGAACCCCAATGTAAACAAACATTACACCACCCATAGGACCACACAGGAATATCACAAAGATGCTTTTTCTGGATTTAGTAAGTACGAAAGCAGGAGTTTAAGTCGAATCTTAGAGATAGAGGGAAATGAGCAAAAATAGGATACAGTGGGAGAATGAAATTATGGACTTAAGAAATGAAATCATTGGACAAATGGATTGCTTAATGCAAGCAAACTTTGAGATTTCCAACCTGAGGAAAACTAACTTGGATCCCAGAAACGAGATTAAGGAAATGAAAAAGGATATAAGAGAGCTGAAGAGTGATAATGAAAAGAGAATTAATGATACTACCAAGAGCGAAAACTTAAAAAAAGTGGTAAACAACAAATACAAGAAATGATTGAAAAAATCGAAGATAACTTAGGTGAGGAAAGTATCCAAAAGATTAAGAAATGGAAGGAAAACGTTGAAAATAAAGAAATTGTTTTCAAAGAAATTGTCCAACAACAAATGCAGGAAAATGCAAAAGACACTATTAACCAAGTACAGTACTACCTCTCATTAAGGGGATCGTCTATCAGAAAATCACGAAAAAAAAAAAAAAAAAAAATGAAATTCTGAAAATATTTCCTCTAAAAATGTTACTCATAAGCTATCTCATGGCTGAGTATGGAAGCTGTATCTTGATTTTTCCTATCTAAAAAAAATATAATACAGTACCCCCCCACCCTACTGTGGCTGGGTCGTGTGCGCTGCGTACTGCACATTACGTTTTCTGTTGTTACATATATTTGCTAACAAAAGAAGCTGTGTATTTTGCACAATATTTATGCTTTTGTATGATGAACAATAACATACAAGCAGATGCTGTGACAGTTGATACAGTATTATGGGAAGGCAATACGTGATTGTGTGAATACTGACGTTCAGACAATGCGTAAAGCTATCATGGCCTCCTACCTGCATTCTGTCAGCATAGATGAGAAGCCATTGCATTCTTACTGTCCTAAGGGAGAAGACTCGTGGTGTTTTTTTCCAGAGAGCACTAGCCAGGCAAGAGGAACCCGAGTCTCACAGAGTCAAGAAGCTGTTCCTGGCCAAGATTCCCACTGGGAAGCGGAAATCCATCTTGGCAATATATCAAGACTTCACCTCTACAGAGCTTTTAGAGAAATGCCTCAAGGGAAGGACACAAAACCAAAATGAAAGCTTCCATCCAAAGATCTGGGCTTTGAGTTCAAAGAGGAACTTTGCATCAGCAGCTAGAGTTCAATTCTGTGCTCAAGTTGCAGTTCTGAACCACATCTTTGGTTATGAACTTGCACATATGCCATCAGCAAGAGGGACAACAACCAGTGATGCCATTAAACAGCTTAGGATGGCAGATAAAGATCGTCTGTCGCCAAAGATGCATCGCGCCAAGAAAAGGAAAAGTGCGATATAACCCTGGTGGATACTAACTGGATTCATCATATAAACCCTTTCAACACCATAACATCCTAAATGATGAAAGGGGACCAGTAACCATGAACAAAAAAACTATGACGCTCATTCCTGAAAAACTTGATTTTTGCACATTTAACTTGATTCATATCTAAAATGCCTTCACTGATTTTTAACTGCAAATCCTTTTCGGATTCAGCATAATTGGGAGAACATTTGGAGGCAGATTTATGTCCTGTCAAGGACTAGTAGGATTTTTTCATATATACATTTTTTTTTTTTTCATCAACTTTGGATTTTTTTTTCTCATAACAGACTGATCAGAACATCATAATTCTGCCTCCATTTCTTCATCTATCTTAGCCCATTATATAGATAAAAAATAATCAATATCCAGTCAAAGGTCTATCCTCTGAATAAATTTCAAAATTTTCAAAAATTACCCCTAAAAAAAAAAAAAAAAATCACAATAAAAAAAGTATAAGCATGAATGACTTGAAAACTCGGTGGTATCTTCTCTGAGACAAGACAGTTACTAGGAAAAAATCTCAGCCACTTTCACCCCAAACTAAAAAAGTTTGATTTTCATCCCCCAGGGCTCGGTTTTGGGTCCCTTATTGTTCATTATGTACATAAACGACTTAGATGATGGGATAAATAGTGATATTAGTAAGTTTGCAGACGACACTAAAATAGGATGCCTAATTAGGTCAGGAGACGACGCAGATTCTGCAGGATGATCTTAATAAATTGTTAACATGGTCGGTGAAATGGCAAATGAACTTCAATATCTCTAAGTGTAGCGTGTTAAACGTAGGGCTACACAACCCCAAAAATAGATACAATTTAGATATCACGTTTTTAGACAAATCTGAGTGCGAGAGGGACTTGGGTGTTCTGGTGAGTCCGGACCTCAAAACCAGGAAGCAGTGCATTAGCGTCAGAAATAAAGCTAACAGTGCATTAGGCTTCATTGCTAGGACGGTAATGAATAGAAGTGCAGAGGTAATTATTAAACTCTATCTAGCGATTGTGGTTCTAGAACAACTGCCCCCGGGACAATTGCCCCTGTAGGACAACTGCCCCCTGGACAATTGCCCTGGAATTTATTGCCATTTACGTAATTACTTTTTAGTAATTGCCTAATTAAGTAATGATAGCATGTTGGCATGCATGTTGTGATAGCATGAGGTGGAATGGGCGGGTGGATGGGGGGTGAGGTAGTATGTGTGAGCAAAATTTGACGCAGCCTGAAGGGATTTCTCCCTGTGTTCTCATTTTATGCAATGGGGGACGGAGAGGGGGGTCGCCGATTTAATGAAGCGGCCTTGCTGTGGATGTGCTGTGTCTTGCAACACTGCTTCTGACCCAGGGCAGTGGACAAGGTGCAGGGATGACCCGTCATTCAGGTGGTGCTAAGATAAGAGGGAGGGTGGAGGGGTGTGGAGTGTATTCAGGGATGGAATGGGTGGGAATGATTTTATGCCTTTTTCTTTTTGGCTACCCCCCTTGGAAGGGGGAAAAAGTCTTGGTATATGTATGTAAGTAACGATTACATAATCAGTCATTTAAGAAATAATTGTTGCTATTTCCTGAATCTATTACCATTTATGTAGCTACTTCCTAATTAGGTAATCGGTCGTACAAGTTATAGTATAGGATAATTGCCCTGGAATTTATTGCCATTTACGTAATTACTTTTTAGTAATTGCAATTAAGTAACGATTACATAATCGGTCATTTAAGAAATAATTGTTGCTATTTCCTAAATTTATTACCATTTATGTAGCTACTTCCTAATTAGGTAATCGGTCAATTGCATATATATAGGCTTAAAAAGAAAGAAGGATCCAGTGTCTATTCAGAAATATAAGAAGTGACATCACCCATTATGGAGTTCGTCCGAAGTGAATGAGGAAAAATGAAGCTTATTTATGAAGGATACATCTATGTGAAGCAGAAGGAATTGGCAAATAATGTTACATCTTATGAATGTGAAAAACGTCGCCATAATAACTGCAAAGCCAAAGTAAAAGTTTGTGAAAATCAAGTAGTTGGCTATGTAAATGATCACACCCATGCTGTTGACCAACCCCGCCGTGATGTCTTATTAGTACAACAGGAAATAAAGGCTAAATCTATTGCTACCGAAGAGACTGCACAGCAAATAATTTCCCAAACAGTTGAGTCGATATCAAGTGGTGCTACAACTCAACTACCACCTGTGAGGCATATTCGTCGTGTAATAAGGCGCTACAAACAAGCTGCTGGTGCTCCTCATTCCATCCCATCAAACCTAGCAGACATGGTCATTCCTTCCGAATACAAGAAAACGTCTAATGGTGAAGATTTTCTTCTTTATGATAGTGGATTGGTTGGGCAGCGTCTCCTTTTATTTTCAACATCAACAAACATTAGCCTACTGGAGAAATCAGATAATTGGTTTGGAGACGGTACTTTTAACCACTTCACTCCGGACTTAAATCTCGCGGGCAGCAGCCAATGCCAGCCGTACGACGTGTCATAATAATACTCGCATCATAAAATATAGTCACCGCTTATATCGATCGTTCTCTCTTTCACCCGCGAATTTTGAAAACCACAGAGAATGGGATTCAGGGCACATTTGGAAGAATGTAAAAACACAGGGGCGACTACAATAAATATAATCAAGACGCCGATATGGCAGCGTCGCGAATCCACTTGCTCCTCATGACGCCTACGTGTGCGGCACCGTATGGAAGGGGTTAAGATTGTACCCGAGTTATTTTACCAATTGTACACTATTCATTGTTTAACTTCTGAAAGTTATTACGTAATTGGCAACAAATTCCAGGACAATTGTAGGGCAAATGTCCAGGGGGTAGTTGTCGGGGGCAGTTGTCCTACAGGGGCAATTGTTCTGGGGGCAGTTGTCGGGGGGCAATTGTCCTGGGGGCAGTTGTCCAGCGATAGTTAGACCCATCCTTGACTATGCGGTACAGTTCTGGTCTCCGTCCTACAAAATGGACATCAATTCACTAGAATCAGTACAGAGAAGAATGACCAAAATGATACATGGACTAGGAAATTTGCCTTACGAAGAGAGGCTTAGGCACCTAAACTTACACTCTCTGGAAAGACGTAGAGTGCGGGGTGATCTAATAGAAGTGTTCAAGTGGATCAAAGGCTATAACAAGGGTGAAGCAAACAAGGTCATCATAATAAAACAACAGGGCAGGACTCGTAGTAATGGGTATAAACTGGACAAATTTAGATTTAAGAAGGAAATAGGCAAGAATTGGTTTACTAATAGGGTGGTCGATGAATGGAATAAACTTAGTAACCATGTAGTAAGCGCTGAAACTATCAGTTGTTTTAAGAAACGATTAGACAACTTTATGAATGGGGATGACAGGTGGTGATGGATACAGAGCTGAAAATCCATGTGAACAAGTTGTATAGACACGGTAAAGGAAACATGGACTGGAGGTGAAGCTTTTATTCCTGACGTTTCATGTAACGACTTTCTCAAAGGAAAGTCGTTAGACAAAACGTCAGGAATAAAAGCTTCACCTCCAGTCCATGTTTCCTTTACCGTGTCTATACATACGGAGCTGCCTAGTGTAGGCCTTATGGTCTCTTGCAGTCTCCTTTATTCTTATGTTCTTATGTAAAAAGCAAACTGGGTCAGAGACACAGTGGATAGGAAAAAATGTATTGTGGTATATGGACTAAAAGAAAAACATGGTTTGGCGAGGTACATGAGAGAAAAAGAAGAAAAAGAGAGCAACAGTAATCCTAAAAGAAATTCAGGAGGGAGCCAAAGATGCATGTAAAGACATTGACAAAACATATAGGATTGGGCACTATTCTAAGAATAGAAATCGACTCACTAAGATCACAAATGGTAGAAGACATATTTGAAAAAGTAGGTAACTTGGCAGTGAAAAGTACAAGATATGGATAAAAAGAGAAATGAGTATTGAGGAATTAGAAAAAGAAAAGACACTAAGAGATGAAGCAAAGAAAATGTGAAGAGAACGGAGACAGAAAGCAAGGAATTCCATTGGAGAGTAATCGACATGACACTGAGGAAATGGTACATCAGAATGGGCAAACCAAAGACAGAAAAAAAAAATGGAGAAAGAAGAACACTGAAAGTGGCCTATACTAACATTGACGGATTAATTTCAAGACTAAATGAACTTAATGATTACCTGCTAGAATAAAAACCAGACATAATGGGAATTGTGGAGACTAAACTATGGGGTGAAATACCATCCATCGATGTTGGACATGGACTATACAATTACTGGATTAAAAACAGAAACAAGAAACAGGGAGAAGGAATCATGTTCTTGGCCAAGAAAAACTTGAATGTGACAAAAATTGCGGAGGGCAAAGGTAATGTACAACTGATCATGATACATACATACATATACCAAGGCTTTTTCCCCCTTACAAGGGGTGTAGCCAAAAAGGGAAAGGCATAAAATCATTTCCACCCATTCCATCCCTGAAAACACTCCACACCCCTCCACCCTCCCTCTTATCTCAGCACCTCCTGGATGATGGGTCATCCCTACACCTTGTCCACTGCCCTGGGTCAGAAGCAGTGTTGCAAAACACAGCACATCCACAGCAAGGCCGCTTCATTAAATCGGCGACCCCCCTCTCCATCCCCCCATTGCATAAAAGGAGAGGATGGGGAGAAATCCCTTCGGGCTGCGTCAACTTTTGCTCACACATACTACCTCACCCCCCATCCCCCCGCCCATTCCACCTCATACAATCACAACATCGTCCATATACAACCATTCTCCATTCACCCCTGTCTTCTGTCCTCTCCCGTCCTTCCTCAACAGACATTCCCCTCTTCCCCAAAGCCCCCTTCACCCCATCCATCCATCTCATCCTAGGACGTCCCCTCATGTTCACTCCCTCCACATCTGCCTTCCACACCTCTTTTACTAGTCTTTCTTCACTCATTCTTTCCATGTGTCCAAACCATCCTAATATTCTTTCATCAACCCTATCTCCCAGCTCCTTTTCCACCCCTCTTCTCCTCCTCACCTCCTCATTTCTCACTCTATCTAGCCTAGTAACCCCCATCATACTTCTCAGACACCTCATCTCAAACAAGAACATGAAAAGTAGAAAGTTTGTGGTGACTTATGTGCCCCTAAAAACGAACGCTGGGAAAGAAAACATGCATACGAAAATGCTAGAAGATACAAGGCAATCATTAAATGAGATAGTAATGGGCAGGGGTAATCTGGTAACTATGGGGGACTTCAATTGCAAAGAAATTTGTTGAGAAGACGACTTGTGGGGTAATGTACTGCTGGATATGACCATGGAATACACAATGACTCTGTGGGTCAGTGAAAACACCAGATACAGAAATAATGAGGGGCCATCAAAACTAGATTTCATATTTACAACAGAATCTGAAATTGTGGATAAAATCCAATACAAGACACCAATTGGAAAGTGACCATATACTCACT
This sequence comes from Oratosquilla oratoria, assembly GCF_046742065.1. Lineage (NCBI taxonomy): Eukaryota > Metazoa > Arthropoda > Malacostraca > Stomatopoda > Squillidae > Oratosquilla > Oratosquilla oratoria. The sequence continues at coordinate 48,267,447 of NC_134799.1, forward strand.
GAAACTGAACTAAAGGAAGAAGTATACATGGATAGAAATGAAAAGCATAGGGAAGGAAGATTGATGTACAACAAAATGGACTTTGCAAAACTAAAGAAATTCTTCCAGAATGCAAACTGGGAAAAATTTTCATGGAAGAGACAAAAGTGGAAGAGAAATGGAATATCTTGATGGATAATTACAATGAAAGGGTAAATAGGCATGTACCAAGACAGAAGTGAGAGTGTACATTAAATGCTGGTTCAACAAAAGATGCAGTGAGGCAAAAGATAGAAGGGTGAGAGCTTGGAAAAGATTGAGAAAACATAAAAAACCTGGAAAATGGCAAGTTTATGTAAACTATAGAAATGAGTATGTTAAAGTGAGAAGAGAGGAAAAGGAACCATGAAAAGGATATTATAGATATATGCAAAGAGCAACCCAAGCTATTCTATCGATAAGTGAATGGTAAACTTAAAAACAAACAGAAATGGTGAAACTACACAGAAGGATTAGAAATGACTGAAGTCATGAATAATCACTTCAAATCTGTCTTCAATATTGGGACAAAGGTAATGAAAGGTGATCTCCCCCCCATGAGCGAGATAACAATAACACAAAAAGAAATATTGGAACACCTATCAAACCTTGATTTCAGGAAATCACATGGCCCGGATGGAATTGCAAATTGGATTCTAAAAGAATGCAAAGAGCTAATGGACAAAATACATAACATAATAAATTGCTTGTTCAAAGAAGGAAAAATACCAAAAGACTGGAAAAATGCTAACATTGTACCAATATATAAAGGAGTAAACAAGGAAGAACCAACTAACTATAGGCCAGTCTCACTAACAAGCACCATAGCCAAAATCTGTGAGAAAATCATCAAGAATAGATGGGTAAAACACCTGGAAGACAACAATATAAAACCCAAGACAATTTGGGTTCAGACAAGGAAGATCATATACCACAAACTTAATATGTTTCTACTCAAGATTAACAGACATAGTGCAAGAAAGGAATGGATGGCCTGATTGTGCCTTCCTGGACTTACAAAAAGCTTTTGACAAAATACCACACAAAAAATTATTAAAGAAACTAGAACATATAGGAGGGATACAAGGGAACCTATTAAAATGGATGGAGGACTTCCTGATTGGTAGAAAGATGAGAGTAGTACTCAGAGAAAAATATTCAGATTAGAAAGAAGTGATCAGTGGAGTACCACAAGGATCTGTATTGGCTCCAATAATGTTTGCTATTTATGTGAATGATATGGATGATGATGTGAAATGTTACATGAGCTTCTTTGCAGACAATGCCAAATTGTTAAGGAAAGTATATACATACATACATATACCAAGGCTTTTTCCCCCTTACTAGGGAGGTAGCCAAAAAGGAAAAGGCATAAAATCATTCCCACCCATTCCATCCCTGAATACACTCCATACCCCTCCACCCTCCCTCCCATCTCAGCACCTCCTAGATGACAGGTCATCCCTGCACCTTGTCCACTGCCCTGGGTCAGAAGCAGTGTCGCAAGACACAGCACATCCACAGCAAGGCCGCTTCATTAAATCAGCGACCCCCCCTCTCCATCCCCCCATATAAAGGAGAAGACGGGGAGAAATCCCTTCGGGCTGCGTCAAAATTTTGCTCACACACACTACCTCACCCCCCATCCCCCCCGCCCATTCCACCTCATGCATCACAACATCTTCCATATACAATCACTCTCCATTCACCCCTGTCTTCTGTCCTCTCCCGTCCTTCCTCAACAGACATTCTCCTCTTCCCCAAAGCCCCCTTCACCCCATCCATCCATCTCATCCTAGGACGTCCCCTCATGTTCACTCCCTCCACATCTGCCTTCCATACCTCATTTACTAGTCTTTCTTCACTCATCCTTTCCATGTGTCCAAACCATCCTAATACTCTTTCATCAACCCTATCTCCCAACTCCCTTTCCACCCCTCTTCTCCTCCTCACCTCCTCATTTCTCACGCTATCTAGCCTAGTAACCCCCATCATACTTCTCAGACACTTCATCTCAAACACATTCAAACTCCTTCTCTCTTCCTCTCTTATGTTCCATGTTTCTGCTCCATACAGTGCTGTTGGCACAATCACTCCTTCATACAGTCTCCTCTTAGCATCCATTCCCAAATTTCTATTCCTCATAACACTTTTTAATCCACCAAGGCTTTTACTCGCTTCTCTCAATCTACATTCTACCTCCACCTTTACTCCACCTTTTCCTGCCACATTTGCACCCAAGTATCTAAAACTATCCACTTCCTCCAGTTGCTCTCCCTTAATGCTCACTTTCAGATTACTGCCACTTTCACCCCTTGTACATCTCATCACCTTACTTTTACCCACATTTATCTTTAGCTTTCTTCTATCGCATACTCTCCCAAACTCTGCCACCAACTTCCTCAATCCCTTCTCCAATAAACACAGAAAAGGAAGACTAATGTATAACAAAATCCCTCCTCCGATCCTGCCACAAGCGCAGTGTCGTCTGCAAACAGCAGCTGGCTCACCTCCCACTTTTCTCCATTTTCTTTAACCATCTCCAATCCCTGACCCTCTACCCTTGCATTTACCTCTCGCACTACCCCATCCATGTATAAGTTGAACAGCCAGGGTGACATAATGCATCCTTGACGAAGTCCCACCTTTACCTCAAACCATTCACTCTCTCCATTTCTAATCCTGACACAAGCTCTACTACTCTCGTAAAAACTCTTGACAGCTCCTAGAAGCTTTCCTCCTATCCCGTATATCCGCATGACCTCCCACAGTGCCTTTCTGTCTACCCTGTCGTAAGCCTTTTCCAGATCCATAAAGGCCCAAAAAACATCCTTCCCCTTTCCTATAGCTTTCTCACATATCTGTCTTACCACAAAGATCTGATCTACACAACCTCTACCTGTCCTACATCCACACTGTTCCTCACCAATTACTCCCTCTGTTCCTCTCGTAATCCTCTCAATCAAGATCCTCCTACAAGCCTTCCCAACTACACTTAACAAGCTAATCCCTCTGAAACTACTACATTCACACTTGTCCCCCTTTCCCTTGTAAAGTGGAACTATACAAGCACTTCTCCAGTCCTCCGGCACTCTACCTTCTCTCCAGCAAACATTAAATAACCTCACCAACCAGTCCACCATAACTGTACCTCCTTTTTTAAGACATTCTGCATGGCATCCATCCAGACCAGGTGCCTTACCTGCTTTCATCATCTTAACTGCTGCCTTCACTTCATCCTTCCTTATTTCTCCTCCATTTTCCTCACTCATCACTCTCATTTTCTTAGCATTTCCCACTGCAGCTATCTTTCCCTCCCTATCCTTCTTCACATTTAGCAACTCCCTAAAATATTCTGCCCATCTTCCCCTTACTGCCTTCTCCTCCATTATCATCTCTCCATCTGCACCTTTTACCTTTTCTTCTCTACTTGATTCGCCTCCTCTTCCTCTCTTAATTTCTTTCCAAAACATCTTTTTATTACTTTCAAAATTTTCTGTCATACTCTTACCACACTTCACATCTGCTCTCCTCTTTGCCTCCTTTACCTTTTTCTTTACTTCTCTTTTCTTTTCTTTGTACGTCTCATATGACTCCCTTGTCCTATTTTGTAACCAATCTGTGTAAGCTCGCTTCTTCTCTTCTACAACCTTCTTCATTTCCTCATCCCACCATTCACTACTCTTCCTTCTATTTCCTCCTGTCCTTCTTGTTCCACACACCATCTTTGCACACTTTGTGACTCCCTCCTTGAACCATCCCCATTCCTCCTCCACACCTAGCTCTACCCTATCCTTCACTCCCTCCCACTCCTTCAGCTTCTTCTTGTACTCCCTCTCCTTTTCCTCTTCATTTAAAGAGTTCACTCTAAGCACCTCCCTACCTTTTGTCCCTTTCCTCTTTCTCCATCTGTCCTCCACTCTCAACTTACCTTCCACCAGAAAATGATCTGATATTCCCCCACCCTCTCCCCTTAGCACATGTACATCCTTAATTCTTCCTATCATAATCCTATTTACCACTGCATAGTCCATTAAAGCTCTATCTACCACCCTTCCCTCCACCACCCTCTCCCATGTGTATTTATGCTTGACTTTCTTCCGAAACACTGTATTTGCTATCATCAACTCTCTTTCTAGACACATTTCCACCATCAACTCTCAACTACGATTCTTTCCTGGAACTCCAAATTTCCCAACCACTCCATCAATTGGATCCTTTCCTACCCTAGCATTAAGGTCTCCCAGTACTATTACATTGACATTTCTTCCTAAATCCTATATGCACTCATTGAAATCTATCCAAAAGGCCTCCCTTTCTTCTACACTCTTCTCACTGCCAGGCCCATATGCACTTACAAAGACCCACATCTCCTTCCCCAGTTTCACCTTCATCCACATTATCCTTGAGGAAACCTCCTTCCACTCAACTACACGTTTACCTATCTCTTCACTTACTAAAATAGCCACCCCTTCCCTCCCTCGCCCTCTCTTCACTCCTGATAACCTCCCACTTACACTCACCCTTCCCTTTCAACTTAGTTTCACTCAAAGCCAACACATCCATCTTTCTTCTCACAAACATACTACCTATCTCTTCCCTTTTACTCTCATCTGTTCCACATCCACGCACATTAAAAGACCCAAACCTTAGGGTGCTGGTCCTAAAACTCCCAAACCCTCTTATGCCTTTACTTTTTCGTTCAGGAATGTCCCCTGTGGGGCTACAAGAAGAAGGATGCCTAGTCCCACTCCCCGTCCCTTTCTTCTCGCCTCTTACGATCCAAGTGGAAATAATTGGTGGCAGTATTCTTTTCCCCCACCACAGGGCGACCAAATAAAAAACCTTGATGTCAAAAAATCACATGGTCCAGATGGAATTGCAAATTGGATACTGAAAGAATGTGTAGAAGAGTTAACAAATAATATATGAAAAATAATCAAATGCTCACTAAAAAAGAAGGACAGGTACCACAAGACTGGAAGAATGCAAACATTGTACCAATATATAAGGGAGGAAACAAGGAAAATCCAACTAACTACACACCAGTCTCCCTAACAAGCACAGTAGCAAAATTATGTGAAAAAGTGATCAAAAGTGGGTTAAACACTTGGAAGAAAAAACTATACGGAATCCAAATCAATTTGAATTTAGACAAGGAAGATCATATACAACAAACCTGATCTGCTTCTAATCGAGACTAATAGATATAATACGAGAGAGGGATGGATGGGCAGACTGTGCCTATCTAGACCTACAAAAAGCATTTGATAAGGTACCACACAAGAAATAAGAAAAATAGAATCAATAAGTGGCATCGCAGGTAAATATTAGAATGGATGGAGGACTTCCTGACTGGGAGAAAAATGAGGGTAGTAATTAGAGACAAATACTTGAAGTGGGAAGAAATGATAAGTGGTGTCCCACAGGGGTCGGTGCTGGCTCCAATCATGTTTGCCATATATATAAATGACATGGATGACGGAGTTGAATGTTATATGAATTTCTTCGCAGATGACACATACATACATATACCAAGGCTTTTTCCCCCTTACTAGGGAGGTAGCCAAAAAGGAAAAGGCATAAAATTATTCTCACCCATTCCATCCCTGAATACACTCCATACCCCTCCACCCTCCCTCTTATCTCAGCACCTCCTGGATGACAGGTCATCCCTGCACCTTGTCCACTGCCCTGGGTCAGAAGCAGTGTCACAAGACACAGCACGTCCACAGCAAGGCCGCTTCATTAAATTGGCGACCCCCCCTCTCCATCCCCCCATGCATAAAAGGAGAAGACGGGGAAAAATCCCTTCAGGCTGTGTCAAATTTTGCTCACACATGCTACCTCACCCCCCATCCCCGCCCATTCCACCTCATGCATCACAACAGATTGCAGAACAACATTTGCAGATGATGCAAAAATACTAAAGAAAGTAAGAACAGAAGAGGACTGTGATTCATTACAATCAGACCTGGACAAAAATCTGGAAATGGACTCAAAAGTGGGAAGTGAACTTCAATATCAAGAAATGTAACATAATGGAGTATGGAAAAAGTAAAAACATTATTTTAAAAAATTATAAAATTGGTGAAGAAGAAATAAAAAAAGTGTACTTGGAAAGGGACCTTGGAGTAATAATCAGCAAAGACATGACACCGGATAAACATATAAACAAAATAGTCGGAGAAACCTTCAACCTATTAAGGTCAATGAAAGTGGCATTTGACTATTTGGATGAAGAAATTATTAAAAAAAATATTAGTTACATTGATTAGACCAAAACTGGAATATGCAGCAACACTATGGACACCCAGTACTAAAAAGAATACAAGGAAATTAGAAAGAATACAGAGAGCAACAACAAAGTTGGCACCAACTCTTTCCAAATTAACATGCGAACAAAGATTATCCAAATTGGAACTACCAACACTGGAGCAGAGAAGAGAAAGAGGTGATCCACTATCTATAGAATCATGAAAGGAATGGAAATCCTTGATAGGAATGATTTACTAAAAAATGACAATGGAAAAACAAGAGGTCATGAAAAGAAACACAAAAAGGACAACTATAGAACAGATCCAAGATAAAAAAACAAAACAAAAAAAATTCCCAGTGTGCTGAATATCTGGAATAACTTAGATAAAGAAACAAGTGTGTGCAAATACTATTCAAGATTTTAAGAAAAAACTTGATGCTGAAAGATACAAAGACGGGTCACCAAGAGCATAGCTCCCTTCCCGTGTAATACAACTAGGTAAATACACATAGAAAAAATATTTGTTATGAGAAAAAATTACCTGAACATTCTGCACCTGTCCAGCCTGAACAATTTGTATGGTTTGGTGAGGTGAACTGGTTTGCGTAAGGGTTGTGGCAGTGGTGGTGGAACTGTTGCTGTTACCTGCTGACTGTTGTAATGCTGCTTGATGTTGTTGTGCAATCTGGAAATAGTACTGAATGGAAAAGGACAATTATTCATCTTAATCATTACAATAAATAAGCTAAAAAAAATATATATGTATAAAAAAATAAATAAATAAAACATATGATACATACATGAATATACCCAAAGTCCCTTTCCGCCTCATGAGGGAGGGTGGCCAGCCAAGCCATGTCCCCAAACTTCACCCATCCCACACCTGTTTTCCCTTTTATATTAGCTCCTTCTGGATGAAGGTTCACCCTTATCCCATGCACACTGCCTGGGTCAAAGCAGGGCCCATTGTCCAAAAATGGTTTACCACAATTGCTTGATTACATAGGGACCTTCCCCCTCATCCACTCGAGAATTTACAGAGCAGAGAAGAATTCCCTTCCCTGCTCAACAGACATTCCTTGTGTACCAAAGGTACCTTTCACCCAATCCATCCATCCCATTCTAAGTGTTCCTCTATAGTTCACTTTGTCCACCTCTACCTTCCATATATTTTTTGCTAGTCTTTCTTTACTCATTTCATACAACCAAATCTTTGACCAGCTCTTTCCACCACCACCCTCTGCCTCACCTCATAACTTGCACCCTAATTCTTAAACACTTCCCCTCAAACACATTTAAAGTGCTCCCTTTAAACTCCAACTCTCTTACCTATTATGTCATGAGGACACTCACAATGCTAAAGAAAATATTAGTTACATTGATAAGACCAAGACAAGTGTATGCTGTGACACTATGGACACCCAGTACTAAAAAGAATATAAAGAAATTAGAATCCAAAGAGCAACAACAAAGATGGCACCAACACTCTTCAAACTGACATACAAACAAAGATTGTCCAAACTCAAACTACCAATCTTGGAACAAAGAAGAGAAAGAGATCTACTGACCATCTACAGAATTATGAAAGGGATGGAAGTCCTCCATAGAGATGATTTGCTAAAGTGGGATAAAAGAAAAACAAGAGGACACGAAAAGAAACTTAAAAAGGATAGTTATAGAAAAGATCTGAAAAAGAATAGTTTCCCACACAGAGTGGTGGATATCTGGAATAAATTTGATGGGGAAACAGTGAGTGCAAAAACTATACAAGAATTTAAGAACAAACTTGATGGCAAGATACAAACATGGGTCACTACAAGCATAGCTCTCTTCCCATAAAATATAACCAGGTAAATACACACACACACACTGACAGTCAAATGAATCAGATGTGCCTGAGAACATTCTGTGAGCTAATGCTAAATCTAGTGCTTCATCTACCAGAGAGTGGCGCTTTACCTAGTTGTAAACAGACAGAAGGGGCGATGGTGAGTGGAACCGTGATGTAGCAAAGTGATTAAGTTTAGCAAGAATAAAAATAATAAAAAACAAATAAAAAAAGGGGATGATAAACTGACATACATATACCAAGGGCTTTTTCCCCCTTACAAGGGAGGTAGCCCCCCCCCCCAAAAAAAAAATCATTCCACCCATTCCAACCCCAATACATCCACTCTACCCTCCCTCTTATCTTGGCACCTCCTGGATCCCTCTATATTGTCCACTGCCCTGGGTCAGAAGCAGTGTCACAAGATACAGCACATCCACTGCAAAGCTGCTTCATCAAATCGGCGACCCCCCCTCTCCGTCCCCCCATGCAGAAAAGGAGAAGACGGAGAAATCCCTTCGGGGTGCATCAAATTTTTCTCACATACTACATAATGTGGTGCATAAGGGAAAAGGAAATCCAATAGCAAGAAGAAAAGGCAGAAAAGGAAAAAAATTAAAGGTAACATATACCAACATAGACGAATTGATATCAGGAAAAGATGAATGACTATCTGGAACAAGAAAAACCAGATATAATGGGGATTGTGGAGACAAAATTGAAAGGATCAATACCCCCAAATAGTATAGGACAAGGATTATATGATTGTTGGATCAGAAACAGAGAAACAAAGTAGGGTGAAGGCGCCATGTTACTAACCAAGAAAGGCCAAATGCGACAAAATTCACAGAAGGAGAGAACAATGTGGAGTTGATTGTGATAAGAGTTGAGGATAGAGATATGAAAAATAGAATGCAGTGATTTATGTCCCACCTAAAACTCATGCATGGAATGAAAGTGAACACTCCAAAATGCTGGAAGACACAAGAAAAACACAAAATGAAATAATAAAGAAAGAAGAAAACCTGGTAATTATCTCGAAAGAAATATGTTGGGAAGAAATGACTATGAAAGGTGGAGAAGATCACTGGGGAAACATATTACTGGAAATGACCATTGATTACACATTGACGCAATGGATCAAGGAAAATACTAGATATAGAAATAACGATGAACCCTCAAGATTGGATTTGATATTCACATCAGAACCCGAAATTGTGGATAAAATCAAATACAAGACACCAATTGGAAAAAGTGATCACATACTACTAGAACTAGAATTAAATGTAGAAACAAATATAGAAATAAACAAAAAGCACAGAAAAGGAAGACTAATGTATAACAAAACAGATTTTGGGAAACTTAGACAATTCTTTCAAGAAGCAAATTGGGAAAAATTTAATAATGAAGAAACAAAAGTGGAAAAGAAATGGACAATTTGGAAGAAAATCTATAATGAAGGAGTGGACAAGTATGTACATACATACATATACCAAGGCTCTTTCCCCCTTACAAGGGAGGTGGCCAAAAAGGAAAAGGCATAAAATCATTCCCACCCATTCCATCCCTGAATACACTCCACACCCCTCCACCCTCCCTCTTATCTTAGCACCTCCTGGATGACGGGTCATCCCTGCACCTTGTCCACTGCCCTGGGTCACAAGCAGTGTCGCAAGACACAGCACATCCACAGCAAGGCCACTTCATTAAATCGGCGACCTCCCCCTCTCCGTCCCCCCATGCATAAAAGGAGAAGACGGGGAGAAATCCCTTCGGGCTACGTCAAATTTTGCTCACACATACTATCTCACCCCCCATCCCCCCACCCATTCCACCTCATGCATCACATCATCATCCATATACAACCATTCTCCATTCACCCCTATCTTCTGTCCTCTCCAGTTCTTCCTCAACAGACATTCCCCTCTTCCCCAAAGCCCCCTTCACCCCACCCATCCATATCATCCTAGGACATCCCCTCATGTTCACTCCCTCCACATCTCTTTTACTAGTCTTTCTTCACTCATTCTTTCCATGTCTCCAAACCATTCCAATACTCTTTCATCAACCCTATCTCCCAACTCCCTTTCCACCCCTGTTCTCCTCCTCATTTCTCACTCTATCCAGCCTAGTAACCCCCATCATACTTCTCAGACACCTCATCTCAAACACATTCAAACTCCTTCTCTCTTCCTCTCTTATGTTCTACGTTTCTGCCCAATATGTATGTACCTAGACAAAAACAGGAAAGTATATACATAAAATCCTGGTACAATGAAAAGTGCAGTGAGGCAAAAGACAGAAGAGATAAAGCCTGGAAAAGGTGGAAAAAAGAAGAAAAAATTCTGACAAATGGAAAATATACACCAAACTAAGAAATATGTAAAAATACATAGAGAAGAAGAAAGAAATTATGGAAAGGACATAATAGACAAATGTAAAGATCACCCCACTCTCCTCCTAACCTCATTTCTCACTCTATCCAGCCTAATAACCCCTACTATACTTCTCAGGCATTTCATTTCAAGCACTTTAAACTCTTCCTCACTTATGTTTCATGTTTCTGCCCCATACAGTGCTGTCAATACAATATCACTCCTTCATACAATTTCCTCTTAGCATCCAATCTCAAATATCTATTTCTCATTACACTTTTTAATCCACCAAGGCATTTACATACTCTCAATCTACATTCTACCTCCACCTCCACTACTCCCTTTCGCGCTACATTCGCACCGAAGTATCTAAAGCTATCTACTTCTGTTTCTCCCATTATACTAACTTCTAATTTGTTTCCATATTCTCCCCTTGTACATTTCATCACCTTACTTTTACACACATTTATCTTCGTCTTCCTTCTTTCGCATACTTTCCCAAGCTCTGTCACTAACTTCCTCAATCCCTCCTCTGATTATGCTACAAGTGCAGTGTCATCAGCAAACAACAGCTGGCATATCTTCAACTTCTCTCCATTTTCTTTAACAATCTACAATCCCAGCCCATTACCCTTGCATACCATACCACTCTCATACCACCCCATCCATGTATAAATTGAACAGCCAAGGCAACATAAAACATACCTGGTGAAGTCTCACCTTTACCTTAAACCACTCACTCTCTCCATTTCTAATTCTAACACAGGCTCTACTACTCTCATATAAAACTCAACTATCCCAAATATCTGCAATACCTCCTACAGTGCCTTTCTGTCTACACTCTCATAAGCCTTTTCCAGATCCATGAAGGCTCAAAAAATCATCCTTGCCTTTTCCTAAAGCTTTCTCACACATCTGCCTTAACACAAAAATCTGTTCTACACAACCCCTACCTACACTGTTCCTCTCCTAATCTTCTCAATCAACAGCCTCCCATTAGCCTTCCCACCTACAATTCATCCCTCAGAAACTACTATACTCAAATTTGTCCCCTTTACCCTTGTAAGTTGGAACTATACAGGCACTCCAGTCCTCTGACACTTTACCCTCTTTTAGACAAACATTAAACAACCTCACCAACCAGTCCCCCATCACTGTACCTCCCTTTATTAGACACTCTGCATGACACTCATCTAACCCAGGTGCCTTACCTTCTTTCATCATTTTAATAACTGCACTCACTTCATCTTTTCTTATTTTTCCTCCATTTTCCTCATTCATCACTGTCATTTTCTTAGTGCTTACCACTGCAACTACCTTTCCCTCCCTATACTCCATATTTAGCAACTCCCTTAAATACTCTGCTCATCTTCCTCTTACTACCATCTCTTCCATTATCATCTCTCCATCTGCACCTTTTACCTTTTCTTCTCTACTTGATTTACCTCATCTTCCTCTCTTAACCCCTTCCATACGGTGCCGCACACGTAGGCGTCATGGACTTAGATCTTGGTGGCAGCAGCCAATGCCAGCCGTACGACATGTCGTAATAATACTCGCATCATAAAATATAGTCACCGCTTATATCGATCGTTCTCTCTTCACCCGTGAATTTTGATAACCATAGAAAATGCGATTACAAAAGAATTAGAAAGAGTAATTACAATAAATATAATCAAGACGCCGATATGGCAGCCTCGCGAATACACTCGCTCCCCATGACGCCTACGTGTGCGGCACCGCATGGAAGGGGTTAATTTCCTTCCAAATCATCTTTTTATTATTTTAAAAACTTCAGTCATACTCTTATCCCATTTCACATCTGCTCTCCTTTATCTTATGCTCCTGTTTCCTTTATACCTCTCATATGATTCTCTTGTCCTATTCTGTAACCAATCTGTGAATACTCATTTCTTTTCTTCTTCAACTTTGTTTGCTTCATTATCCCACCATTCACTACCCTTCCTTCTAATTCCTCCCATTCTTCTTGTTCCACACACTATCTTTGCACACCTTGTGACTCCCTCCTTGAAATATCCCCATTCTTCCTCCAATCCTAATTCTGCTCTATCCTTCACTCCCTCCCACTCTTCTTTCACCTTCTTGTAATCCTTCTCCTTTTCTTTCTCATTTAAGCAGTTTACTCTGAGCATCTCTCTACTTCCTGTTCTTTTCCTTTTTCTCCATCTATCCTACACTCTCACCTTATCTTTCACCAATAAATTCTGATATTCCCCCACTCTCTCCCCTTAGAAATTATACATCCAAAACTCTTCCTGCTCTTCTCTTGGTTTCCACTAAATAATCCATTAAAGCCCTATCACCATTCCATCCACCGCCCTCTACTATGTATACTTATGCTTGACTTTCTTGCTAAATGTGTTAGCTAACATCAAGTCTAGACATACATCCACCATCATCTTTCCACTAGGATTTTTTACTGGAACTCCACATTTACCAACCACTCCGTTTATTGGTTTATCTCCTACCCTAGCATTGAGATCTCCCAATACCACTACACTGACATTTCTCCCTAATCCCTCCATGCACTCATTTAAATAAATCCAAAAAGCCTCCCTTTCCTCTACACTCTTCTCACTACCAGGCCCATATGCACTTACAAAAACTCACATTTCCCTTCCCAGTTTCACCTTCATCCACATTAACCTTGAAGAAAATTCCTTCCATTCCACATACTTACCTATCTCTTCACTAACTAGTATAGCCACCCTTTTTCTCTCTCATCCTCTCTTCAATCATGATACTCTCCCAACTACACTCCCAAACTCAAACTTAACCCTCCCTTTTAACTAAGTTTCATTCAAAACCTACACATTCATCTTTCTTCTCACAAACACACTGCCTATCTCTTCTCTTTTACTCTCATTTGTACCACATCTACGCACATTGAAAGATTCAAACCATAGGGTTCTAGTTGGAAAACTACTTCCAGACCCTCTTTCTTTTTTTTTTAATGGCCCCTGCGAGGCTACAGAGAGTAGGATGCCCAGTCCTATCCCCATACCATTTTTGTCACCTTCAGTCTTCTAGCATATTCCCTTCCCTTAGGCACACATTAACCCCTTCCATACGGTGATGCCTACGTAGGCGTCATGAGGAGCAAGTGGGTACGCGAGGATGCCGATGTCGGCATCTTGATTATACAGGTAATCCTCGTTTTACGCGGGTTCACATTACGCGATTTCACATTAAAGCGGTGTCCAAAACTAGGGGGTATTCCTCACATTACACAAATTCCTCAGAGTAACGCGAAATCCGGAAAGTTAAAATACGCGGGCTGCGATTTAGTTCCGTAAGGCAGCCGCTAGGTGACGCTAGCTGATTCCAGCCTCCGCATCCCTCTCGCCACCAAGCTCATTGTTTACCAACGCTTCGTTGTGTCAGCATCTCTGTGTTCATCAAATCATCAGTGTTCTTGTTTACCATGGCTCCCAAGCGCCCAGCGACATTTCCAGCCTGTGATGGTAGGCAGAAGAAAGCAAGGAAGACATTGACATTGGAGCAAAAGCTGGAAGTTCTGGACAGGTTAGATAAAGGGCAGAGAAACAATGTGATTGTGGCGGCAATGGGCCTCAGCGAGTCTACGGTGAGGACCATAAAACAAAACTCCACCAAGATTCGTGAAGCTGCCAAATCAGGAACGCCTCTACAAGCTAACAAGTCATCATATTCTCGCCCTATGGAGATGGAAAGGATGGAGAAGATGCTTGCAACTTGGATTGAGCATCAAAATAAGACTCGTGTGCCGGTTAGCTTGGCGCTGATTAAGGTGAAGGCGCTGTCTATTTATGACAGCATTGAAGGGGACAAGAAGCCTTTTTCTGCCAGCAACGGGTGGTTTAATAAATTTCAAAAAAGGCACAGTTTTCATAATTTGAAGTTGGTTGGGGAAGCTTCTTCAGCTGATGCTCGAGCTGCAGCCGAATTCCCAGAAGAGCTCAAGAAAATTATAGAAGACGGGAATTATTCATCAAAGCAAGTGTTCAACATCGACGAAACCGGCCTCTATTGGAAGAAACTACCCAACCGCACCTACATCTCCAAAGAGGAAGCTTCTGCCCCCGGATTCAAGGCATCTAAGGACCGCTTAACGCTGCTGTTGGGGGCCAATGCAGAGGGCGACTACAAACTCAAGCCAGCACTTGTGTATCACTCAGAGAATCCTCGAGCCCTCAAGGTAAGAGTTGTAAAACTAACCTTATTCCATGTTACCATTTTCTATGCAAAAGATTGTGCGAATGAATTTTTTAGACCGTATAAAATCTTACGTTTCTTTTTTTTTGGCCAGGGTTACGACAAGGCCTTTCTGCCAGTGTACTGGTACGCCAACTCGAAGGGCTGGATGACTGGGACAGTGTTTGGCGATTATTTCAAGAATAAACTGCACAGGGAGCTGGAGGTGTATTGCAACAAAGAAAACATCCCCTTCAAGATCTTGTTGATTGTGGACAACGCGCCAAGTCACCCAGCATACCTGGCCGATATCAGCAACAACATCAAGATCGTGTTTTTACCGCCAAACACGACCTCGCTCATCCAGCCTTGTGACCAAGGGATAATCTCGACATTCAAGGCGTATTATCTACGTTCAACATTGGCGAACCTTGTGAAAGTGACGGAGCAACAAAACATCTCAGTCCGTGATTATTGGCGGCAGTTCACGGTAAAAGATGCTCTAACCTTCATCAAGGATTCGTGGAGTGAAGTGCCAACATCATGCTGCAATGGAGTCTGGAAAAAATTGTGTCCTCAATTCGTCCACGACTTCAAAGGATACAGCATAGACGACAATGTAGCCAAGGCCAACGTTAAAAGTCTGCGTCTAGCACAGCAAGTTGGCTTCGAGGATTTGGAAGAGGAGGACATCGACAACTTGCTTCAGTCTCACACACAAGAGCTCTCCAATGAAGATTTGTTTGACATCGAGAAAGAGAGAGTGAAAATGATGGAGGAGAAAGAGGAAGCAGCAGCAGCATCACCAGGACCACAGCGAGCCCTCACAGCTGCCAACTTGTCTGAGTGTATGGACTCGTTGATGCATGCAATGAGGGTCATAGAGGAGAATGATCCTAATGTCGAGAGGAGCAGCACCATCATACGACGTGTGATGGAGAACATGGCTTGCTATAATGCTATGTTAAAAGAAAAACAACAAAAGACAAAACAACAGCCGATCACAAACTTCTTCCGACAACGCACACCAAGTCAGCTAACCAGCGAATCGGAGACAGGCACCGAATCGGAGATGGACGCTCCTGATGACCCTGCCGCCCCTGCCTCACCACAAACATCACACACACACACCGAGTCCGATATAGCGCGCAGTGACACGTCAGGGGGTGAAGCCTAGTTAGGAATCTACAATAGTACACAGCGAGCGGTGAGTGTTGTGTTGTTGTCAGTATGGAAACGTGTGAGAGCAACATCTCAGCTTGCGGGATGGTTTCCTGACCCATGATTTTTTTCATTGTCCAAGGGTAATTTTATTTTCATAAAAGTAAAATAAAAATGAATGTAGAAAAAAACTTGAAAGAAATTTATTCATCCTTGAATCGCAATCAGCTGCCGCTACAACAACAACAACAGCGTGCAGATCAGCAGAGGGACGCTACTTATCAAGGCGTAAAGGCCAATTAACCCGTGATCCCATATGTGGTGGTAAATCAACAACAACAAGGCAGGTCAGAGGTTATATGCTTAGCTCGTGGCTCAGCTGCAGGAAGGATTATGGTATTGGAAACACTTGTAACAGCAAAGTAGTGAGTTTAATTCCTCACATTACGCGAAATTCACATTACGCGCTGCCTTTTGGAACGCATCTAGCGCGTAAAGTGAGGACTACCTGTATTTATTGTAGTTGTACCTGCGTGACCTCCATACTCTGTAAACTGGCTTCATCACATTTTCTATGGTTATCAAAATTCACAGGTGAAAGAGAGAACGATCGATACAGCCATGACTATATTTTTTATAATGCGAGTATTATGACGCAACATCGTATGTCTGGCAGCTAATGCTGCCCGCAAGACTTTGGCCCAGAGTGAAGTGATTAAACAGTTTCAACTGCCAATCCACTATAACTGTTTTCTCCTTTGTCAGACACTGCATAACACCCATCTATCTCAGGTGATTTACCAACATCTCTCACCTTTCTCTATAGCCCTATCATTTTCTCCTCCCAGCACAGTCATTTTCCTAGCATCTCCCACTGCAACAATCAACACCTAATCTCTTCCACGTTCAACAAATCCTTGCAATACATTACCTATTTTCCCTTTAATAATTTTATTTCCATTAACATGTGGAGGGAGTGAACATGAGGGGACGTCCTAGGATGAGATAGATGGATGGGGTGAAGGGGGCTTTGGGGAAGAGGGGAATGTCTGTTGAGGAAGGACGGGAGAGAACAGAAGACAGGGGTGAATGGAGAATGGTTGTATATGGATGATGTTGTGTGCATGAGGTGGAATGGGTGGGGGGATGGGGGGTGAGATAGTATGTGTGAGCAAAATTTGATGCAGCCCGAAGGGATTTCTCCCTGTCTTCTCCTTTTATGCAATGGGGGGGACGGAGAGGGGGGTCGCCGATTTAATGAAGCGGCCTTGCTGTGGATGTGCTGTGTCTTGTGACACTGCTTCTGACCCAGGGCAGTGAACAAAGTGCAGGGATGACCCGTCATCCAGGAGGTGCTAAGATAAGAGGGAGGGTGGAGGGGTGTGGAGTGTATTTAGGGATGGAATGGGTGGAAATGATTTTATGCCTTTTCCTTTTTGGCCACCTCCCTTGTAAGGGGGAAAAAGCCTAGGTATATGTATGTAACATCTCTCTGCACCCTTTGCCTTTTCCCTCTATACCTGACTCACCCATCACTCAATTCACTTTCAAAACATCTTTTTATTCTTTTTCAAAATTCTCTATCAAACTCCTACCTAAACTTTACATCAACTCTCTTTGCATTTTGCTTTTCCTCTTTTTTTTCTGTACCTCTCACATGCTTCCCTAGTTCTATTTTGCTACTAACCCTCATAAGCTTTTTCTTCTCTTCCACCAGTCTTCACCTCTTCATACCTCCCATTTGTCCTATCCTATCCTTCTTGTCTCACATACCATCTTTGCACACTTCTTCCTTAAAACATACCCATACTTCTACTCCCTACCTCTCTCACCTCCCCCCGAATTTCCCTTAGTTTCTTCTGATATTATTTCTCATTACCCTTCTAATTTAATTTGTTTACCCCCAGTATTTCTATACCTCCCTCCCTTTTGCTCTTAATTTCCCTTTTACCAAATAATGATGTAACAAACCCCTATTCCCTCCCCTGAAAACATTTACATCCAGAACTATTCAAATCCTCCCTCTGGGTACCACATGGTCCATTAATTCCTTTTCAACCATCCTCTGCTCAGCACCTTATCCCATGTATAATTATGCTTGTCCCTCTTCTTAAACACTGTTAAGCATTATCAACTCCCTTTTTAGGCATCTCTAACATCACCTCCATTATAGTTTTTCCCTGACATCCTGAACTCCCCAACTACTCCATCTACTGGCTAATCTACTCTAGCACCGAGATCTCAACACTGCTACAGTTACATTCCTCCCAAAACCCTCTACAACTCACTTATATGAATCCCAAAGTCTTCCCTCTCCTCTTCTCACTATCAGAACTGTGTTTACTCTCATTCCAAATAATAATGGCATTGTACACTATGACTTTTGGATGGAAATCACATTACCAGTTGAATTTAAAATGGAGGACATTTTCTTATCCACATACCAACCAACTAAAAAATATTTCTAATCTAAAACAATAAGTTATGTGACCTACAGATTGCACAACTCATACAACTCATGACTAAGAATATTAGATATCAATAACTCACGTACCTGGTCAGTGAGAACCCCAGACCGATTTGCTTCATTACTGCTCTTGCTTGGTTTCAACTCATCTCTTGGTACAATGTCAATCAAAAAATCAAATTGGTCGTATTTAGTAATGGCCATTGCTATATCATTTCTCTGAAATAAGATAAGCGTTGATGAGGAAAAATAGTTATGATTATTATTAAAAGGATTCCAAACTAACGCACTAAGTACTAGTAGACACTGGGAAGATTTCAACAGACATTAACCCCTTCCATACGGTGCCGCACACGTAGGCGTCATGGACTTAGATCTCGGTGGCAGCAGCCAATGCCAGCCGTACGACGTGTCGTAATAATACTCTCATCATAAAATATAGTCACCGCTTATATCGATCGTTCTCTCTTCACCCGTGAATTTTGATAACCATAGAAAATGCGATTACAAAAGAATTAGAAAGAATGTCATTATGGAGGGGCGACTACAATAAATATAATCAAGACGCCGATATGGCAGCCTCGCGAATACACTCGCTCCCCATGACGCCTACGTGTGCGGCACCGTATGGAAGGGGTTAAAGAATACAGTACTAAAACATTTTTTTGAAAAATAAGTATAAGCGTGTATCTATATCAATGGCATTTTTCCCTTCATATTGGGGGTGGCAAGTCAAATTATGTTATGACATTTCCACAGAGAAATGCATATATATATAAATATATATATAAATATATATATATATGTATATATTTATATATATATATTTATATATATATATATTTATATATATATATATTTATATATATATATATACATATATATATATATATACATATATATATATATATATATATGTATATACAGTATATATATATATATATATATTTCTGGGGCACAGGTTTTCTCTAAGGCAATTCTGGTTGAAATCAACTGCACTAGTTGCTTTAACAATCTTCAAGACTGTATTCTTTAATCTGGAGAATACTTTCTTATTAGCAACTGAGAGGGACTGGAAGTAGTCATTCATGACTCTCAAAAGAATATATGCAGTGTATGCCAACTGGTATATTTTTTCATAGTAATAGTATTAAACAACTATTGACTCCACCGAAACTATAGTTTTTCGCCTCGTCGTGAGGCGTCTTCAGGGTGAGGACTGCTTTGTAGGCTGCTCTGCTATATTGAAGGTCTTCTAACGAATAATGACCACTGGTTGGATGGGCTGGCTTATAAGGCTCAGCCTGCCTAGCTCAGATGGAATACTGGCCTCTCATTGGCTGAGAGGGGCAGTATGAGATTTTGCCCCGGAGCCACAACATGAAGCCTCCTCTACAGAAACTGCTAGACCAAACGGAAATTCTTCACAAGGAGTCTGCCTTCAGGAAGCTGCAGATTGCAGAAGCAGTATCTATTACTTGCCAGCGCCCTACCATCAACATACAGCAAGCTGCCGATTTTATTCCCCCTTCCGCGCGCCCTGTAAAGAATAACCTCCTCCAGGAACAACAAGCCCTTAGACAGCAGCAGCCCCGCGAACAAATGAAACATGTCCAGCTAGTTAATCAGCGCCTAGGACCGGTAACCAGAGCAGCAGCAACTCAGGCCAGAGCTTCTAGACAAAATCCCACCCCCTTGACTCCTGGACAAAATCCCACCCTCTTGACTCCCAGACAAACTCCCACCCTCTTGACTCCCAGACAAAATCCCATCCTCTTGGCTCCCAGACAAAATCCCACCCCCTTGGCTCCGGGACAAAATCCCACCCCCTTGGCTCCGGGACAAAATCTCATACTGCCCCTCTCAGCCAATGAGAGGCCAGTATTCCATCTGAGCTAGGCAGGCTGAGCCTTATAAGCCAGCCCATCCAACCAGCGGTCATTATTCGTTGGAAGACCTTCAATTTAGCAGAGCATCCTACAAAGCAGTCCTCACCCTGAAGACGCCTCACGACGAGGCGAAAATCTATAGTTTCGGTGGAGTCAATAGTTGTTCAATACTATTACTATGCAAAAATATACCAGTTGGCATACACTGCGTATATTCTTTTGAGAGTCATGAATGACTACTTCCAGTCCCTCTCAGTTGCTAATAAGAAAGTATTCTCCAGATTAAAGAATACAGTCTTGAAGATTGTTAAAGCAACTAGTGCAGTTGATTTCAACCAGAATATATATATATATATATATATATATATATATATACCAATGTTTTTTCCTCTTTAAAAATGAGAAAAGAAAAAAGAAAAAAAAAAAAAAAAAAAAAAAAGGAGGGGAGGCATAAAATCCACTCCCACCCATTCCATCCCCACAGACTCCACTCCCATTCACCCTCCTCCCTTCCTCTTTTCTTGGCTCCTCCTGGATGATGTGTCTTCCCTGCATCTTGCCCACTGCCCTGGGTCAGAAGCAATGTAGCAAGACACATCACACTCAGAGCAAAGTTGCTTCACTTAACTGGCAACCCACCCCCTCTCTGTTACCTCATGCAGAAAAAATAAAGACTGAGAGAAATCCCTTCAGGCTACGTAAAAATATTCACACATACTCCCTCACCCCCTCATCTCCCACCCACTCCCTTCCATGCATCACAGCATCATCCATACACAACCATTCTCCATTCACCCCTATCTTCTCCATTCCTCTCTTTCCCAATGCCCCCTTTACCTCATCCACCCATCTCATCCTTGGTCACTCCTTCCACACCTCTTTTACTAATCTTTCTTCATTCATTCTTTCCATGTGTCCAAACCATCCCAATATTCTTTCATCAACCCTACTTAACAATTCCCTTTCCACCCCCAACTCTCCTCACATCCTTTCTCACTCTATCCAGCCTAGTAACCCCTTCTATACATCTCAGGCATTTCATCTCAAACACATTTTAACTTTTTCTCTCTTCTTCTCTTATGTTTCCTGTTTCTGCCCCATACAGTACTGCCAGCACAATCACTCCTTCATACAACTTTCTCTTAACATCCATTACCAAATGTCTATTTCTCATTACACTTTTTAGTCCCCCAATGAGTTTACTTGCTTCTTTCAATCTACAGTCTACTCCACCTCCATTCCTCCCTTTCCTATTATATTCGCACCCAAGTATCCAAAACTATCCACTTCCTCCAGTCTCTCTCCCTTAATACTCACTACCAAATTCCTGCCATACTCTCTCCTTGTACATCTCATCACCTTATTTTCATCCACATTTATCTTTAACTTCCTTTGCACACCTTCCCCAACTGTCACTGACTTCCTCAATCCCTCCTCTGATCCTGCTACAAGCGTAGAGTCGTCAGCAAACAACAACTGGCTTATCTCCCACTTTTCTCCATTTTCTATAATCATCTCCAATCCCCAGCCCATTACCCTTGTTTACCTTTCACACCACCCCATCCATGTATAAATTAAGCAGCCAAGGCAATATAATACATCCCACCTTTACCCCAAACCACTCATTCTCTCCATTTCCAATTCTAACACAGGCTCTACCACTCTCATAAAAACTCTTGACTGCTCTATCAGCTTTACTCCTATCCTATATTTGCAATACCTCCCACAGTGCCTTTCTGTCTACCCTGTCATAAAGCTTTTCCAGATCCATAAAGCGACCCCCTATCATCTCTGTCCCCTCATGCAACTCTCTACAACCCACTCCCTTCCATCTGTCACATGCATAATACTTTTGTATGTATATATATATATATATATATATATATATACACATGTGTATATATATATATATATGTGTACATATATATATATACACACACACACACCCTGTCTGGGGTATTGGATGCATGGTATTATGCCAAGTAGCATGCAGCTGATACTTTAGGGTCTATATGGAGTGCCCCTATGGACCAGAGCCACACATCATTTTGTCTCTATAAAGAAATGATGATGCTTTATTATACTACAACTGTTCCTCCATTATGCTGTTACTGTTACTGTTCTGTAACATTTCTCTGAATATTCCTTTTCTCATTTCCCCAAACCCTGTGGTGGGGGAAAAAAATACTGCCACCAAGTCTCTCTACTCAAGTTGTATGGACTAGGCATCCTTCTCCCTGTATCCAATCAGTACCCTATGGTTTGGGTCTTTTATTGTACGTGGATGTGGTACAGATGCGAGTAAATGGGAAGAGATAGGCAGTATGCTTGTGAAAAGAAAAATGGGTGTGTTGGCAATGAGTGAAACTAAGTTGAGAGGGAGGGGTGAGTTTGAGTTTGGCAGTGTAGTTGGGAGGATTTAAGGAGTGGCTATATTAGTAAGTGAAGAGATAGGTAAGCATGTGGTAGAGTGGAAGTAGGTTTCTTCAAGGTTAATGTGGATGAAGGTGAAACTGGGAAGGGGAATGTGGGTTTTTGTTAGTGCATATGGGCCTGGTAGTGAGAAGAATGTAGAGGAAAGGGAGGCTTTCTGGACATATTTAAACGAGTGAATTGACGGAATAAGGAGAAATGTCAATGTAATGGTATTGGGAGACCTTAATGCTAGGGTAGGAAATGAACCAAGAGACAGAGTGGTTAGGAAGTGTGGAGTTCCAGGAAAAATCGTAGTGGAGAAATGATGGTGGAGATAAATAGAGTTGATCATAGCAAATACAGTGTTTAGGAAGAAATTCAAGAATAAGTACACATGGGAGAGGGTGGTGGATGGAAGGGTGGTAGATAGATCATTCATGGACTATATAGTGGTAACCAGGAGTAAAGTAGGAAGAGTTAAGGATGTACTGTACATGTTCTAAGAGGGAGAGAGTGGGGGGATATTAGATAATTTTTTTGGAAGGTAAGTTGAGAGTGGAGATTTGATGGAGAAAGAGGAAAAGGACAAAAGGTAGGGAGGTGCTTAGAAGCAGCTGAGAGGGGAGTGGGAAGGAGTGAGGGATAGAGTAGAACTAGAAGTGGAGGAGGAATGGGGATAGTTCAAGGAGGGAGTCACAAGATGTGCAAGGATGGTTTGTGGAACAAGGAGGACAGGAAAAAATAGAAGGAAGGGTAGTGAGTGGTGGGATGAGGAAGCAAAGAAGGCTCTAGAAGAGAGGAAGTGAGCTTCCACAGATTGGTTACAAAATAGGGCAAGAGAATCATATGAAAGCTACAAAGAAAAGAGTAAAGCATAAGATAAAGGAGGCAAAAAGGAGAGCAGATGTGAAATGGGGTAAGAGCGTGGCAGAAAATTGATGTTTTGGAAAGAAATTAAGAGAAGAGGTGAATCAAGTAGAGAAGAAAAGGTAAAACATGCAGATGGAGATGATAATGGAAGAGAGGGCAGTAAGAGGAAGATGGGCAGAGTATCTTAGGGAGTTGCTAATGTGAAGGAGGATAAGGAAGGAAAGCTAGTTGCAGTGGGAAGTGCTAATAAAATGACAGTGATGAGTGAGGAAAGTGGAGAAATGGGGAAAGATGAGGTGAGGGCAGTTGTTAAGATGATGAGAGCATGTAAGGCACCTGGGTTGGATGGGTGTCATGCAGAATATCTAAAAAAAGGAGGTACAGTGATGGTGAACTGGCTGGTGAGGTTATCTAATATTTGTTTATGAAAGGACAGAGTGCAGGAGGACTGGAGGAGTGCCTGTATAGTACCACTTTACAAGAGAAAAGGGTACAAGTGTGAGTGTAGTAGTTTCAGAGGGATCAATTTGTTAAGTGTAGCAGGCTTATGGAAGAGTCTTGATTGAGAGGATTAGGAGAGGAACAGAGGGAGTAATTGGTGAGGAACAGTGTGGGTTTAGGACAGGTAGAGGTTGCATGGATCAGATTTTTGTGGTAAGACAGATATGTGAGAAAGCTTTAGGAAAAGGTAAGGATGTTTTTTTTGGGGGGCTTTTATGGATTTGGAAAAGGCTTATGATAGGGTGGACAGGAAGGCACTATGGGAGGTATTGCAGATATATGGGATAGGAGGAAAGTTGTTATGAGCAGTCAAGAGTTTTTATGAGAAGTAGAGCTTGTGTTAGGATTAGAGATGGAGAGAGTGAGTGGTTTGAGGAGAAGGTGGGACTTCATCAGGGATGTGTTATGTCATCTCGGCTGTTCAATTTATACATGGATGGGATGGTGCGAGAGGTAAATGCAAGGGTAGTCAGTAAGGGATTGGAGATGATTAAAGAAAATGGAGAAAAGTGGGAGATAAGCCAGTTGTTACTTGCTGATCACACTGCACTCGTAACAAGATCAGTGGAGGGATTGATGAAGTTTGGGAGAGTGTGCGAAAGGAGGAAGTTGAAGATAATTGTGGGTAAAAATAAAGTACTGAGATGCACAAGGGGAGGAAGTGGCAGCAGGCTGGAAGTGAGTATTAAGGGAGAGTGACTGGAGGAAGAGATGGGTGTGGAGGAGGAATGGGGATGGTTCAAGGAGGGAGTCTTAAAGTGTGCAAGGATGGTGTGTGGAACAAGAAGGACAGGGGGAAATAGAAGAAAGGGTAGTGAATGGTGGGATGAGGAAACAAAGAAGGTTGTAGAAGAGAAGAAGCGAGCATTCACAGATTGGTTACAAAAGAGGACAGGGGAGTCATATGAGACGTACAAAGAAAAGAAAAGAGAAGTAAAGCAAAAGGTAAAGGAGGCAAAGAGGAGAGCAGATGTGAAATGGGGTAGGAGTATGACAGAAAATTTTGAAAGTAATAAAAAGATGTTTTGGAAAGAAATTAAGAGAGGAAGAGGAGGCGAATCAAGTAGGGAAGAAAAGGTAAAAGGTACAGATGGAGAGTTGATAATGGAAGAGATGGCAGTGAGGGGAAGATGGGCAGAATATTTTAGGGAGTTGCTAAATGTGAAGGAGGATAGGGAAGGAAAGATAGCTGCAGTGGGAAATACGAAGAAAATGAGAGTGATGAGTGAGGAGAACGGAGGAGAAATAAGGAAGGATGAGGTGAAGGCAGTTGTAAAGATGATGAAAGCAGGTAAGGCACCTGGTCTGGATGGATGTCATGCAGAATGTCTGAAAAAGGGAGGTTCAGTGATGGTGGACTGGTTGGTGAGATTATTTAATGTTTGCTGGAGAGAGGGTAAAGTACCGGAGGACTGGAGTAGTGCCTGTATAGTTCCTCTTTACAAGGGAAAAGGGGACAAGTGTGAATGTAGTAATTTCAGAGGGATTAGCCTGTTGAGTGTAGTAGGGAAGGCTTATGGGAGAATCTTAATTGAGAGGATTAGGAGAGGAACAGAAGGAGTAATTGGTGAGGAACAGTGTGGATTTAGGACGGGTAGAGGTTGTGTAGATCAGATCTTTGTGGTAAGACAGATATGTGAGAAAGCTATAGGAAAGGGGAAGGATGTCTTTTGGGCTTTTATGGATCTGGAAAAGGCCTATGATAGGGTAGACAGAAAGGCACTGTGGGAGGTTATGCAGATTTATGGGATAGGAGGAAAGCTTTTGGGAGCTGTCAAGAGTTTTTATGTGAGTAGTAGAGCATGTGTTAGGATTGGAAATGGAGAGAGTGAGTGGTTTGAAGTAAAAGTGGGACTTCGTCAAGGATGCGTTATGTCGCCCTGGCTGTTCAACTTATACATGGATGGGGTGGTGCGAGAGGTAAATGCTAGGGTAGTGAGTCAGGGATTGGAGATGGTTAAAGAAAATGGAGAAAAGTGGGAGGTGAGCCAGCTGTTGTTTGCTGACGACACTGCGCTTGTGGCAGGGTCAGAGGAGGGATTGAGGAAGCTGGTGGCAGAGTTTGGGAGAGTATGTGATAGAAGAAAGCTAAAGATAAATGTGGGTAAAAGTAAGGTGATGAGATGTACAAGGGGTGAAAGTGGCAGTAGACTGGAAGTGAACATTAAGGGAGAGCGACTGGAGGAAGTGGATAGTTTTAGATACTTGGGTGCAAGTGTAGCAGGAAAAGGTGGAGTGAAGGTGGAGGTAGAATGTAGATTGAGAGAAGCGAGTAAATGCCTTGGTGGTTTAAAGAGTGTAATGAGAAACAGACATTTGGGAATGGATGCGAAGAGGAGACTGTATGAAGGAGTGATTGTGCCAACAGCACTGTATGGGGCAGAAACGTGGAACATAAGAGAAGAAGAGAGAAGGAGTTTGAATGTGTTTGAGATGAGGTGTCTGAGAAGTATGGTGGGGGTTACTAGGCTAGATAGAGTGAGAAATGAGGAGGTGAGGAGGAGAACAGGGGTGAAAAAGGATTTGGGAGAGAGGGTTGATGAAAGAATATTAGGATGGTTTGGACACATGGAAAGAATGAGTGACGAAAGACTAGTAAAAGAGGTATGGAAGGCAGATGTGGAGGGAGTGAACATGAGGGGACGTCCTAGGATGAGGTGGATGGATGGGGTGAAGGGGGCTTTGGGGAAGAGGGGAATGTCTGTTGAGGAAGGAAGGGAGAGGACGGAAGACAGAGGTGAGTGGAGAATGGTTGTATATGGATGATGTTGTGACGACATGAGGAGGAATAGGTGGGGGGTGGGGGGTGGGGTAGTATGTGTGAGTAAATTTTGACGCAGCCCGAAGGGATTTCTCCCCGTCCTCTCCTTATATGCAAAGGGGGACGGAGAGGGGGGGTCGCCGATTAAATGAAGCGGCCTTGCTGTGGATGTACTGTGTCTTGCGACACTGCTTCTGACCCAGGGCGGTGGGCAGGGTTCAGGGATGACCCGTCATCCAGGAGGTGCTCAGATGAGAGGAAGGGTGGGAGGGGTGTGGAGTGTATTTAGGGATGAAATGGGTGGGAGTGTTTTTATGCCTTTCCTTTTGTGACTACCTCCCTTGGAAGGGGGAAAAAGCCTTGGTATATGTATGTATGTATGAATACAGCAGGAATGGAGGCGAGGAGTTGGAGATAGAATGTAGGGAGAAGCAAGTAAATGCCTTGGGGTATTAAAAAGTGCAATGAGAAATAGATATTTGAGAATGGGTGCTAAGAGGAGATTGTATGAAGGAGTGATTATGGCAACAGCACTGTATGGGGCAGAAACATGGAACATAAGAAAGGAAAAGAGGAGTTTGAATGTGTTTGAGATGAGGTGCCTGAGAATTACGTTAGGGGTTACTTGGCTGGACAGAGTGAGAAACAAGGTGAGGAGGAGAACAGAGGTGGAAAGGGAGTTGGGAGATAGGGTTGATGAAAGAGCATTGGGATGGTTTGGACACATGGAAAGAATGAGTGAAGAAAGATTAGTAAAAGAGGTGTGGAAGGCAGAAGTGGAAGGAGTGAACATGAGGGTGTGGTGTGACCTAGGAAGAGATGGATGGATGGGGTAAAAGGGGCATTGGGAAAGAGGGGAATGTCTGTTGAGGGAGGATGTAAGAAGACAGAAAATATGGGTGAATGGAGAGTGGTTGTGTATGGATGATGCTGTGATGCATGAGGGCGAGTGGGTGGGAGATGGGGGGTGAGGGAGTGTGTGTGGAAAATAAACTTACACAGCCTGAAGGGATTTCTCTCCGGTCTTCTCCATTTCTGCAT
This sequence comes from Oratosquilla oratoria, assembly GCF_046742065.1. Lineage (NCBI taxonomy): Eukaryota > Metazoa > Arthropoda > Malacostraca > Stomatopoda > Squillidae > Oratosquilla > Oratosquilla oratoria. The sequence continues at coordinate 48,295,226 of NC_134799.1, forward strand.
AAAGGGACAGAGAGGGGGGGTTGCTGATTTAATGACGCAGCCTTGCTGTGGATGTGCTGTCTTGTGACACTGCTTCTGACCCAGGGCAGTGGGTGAAATGCAGGGATGACCAGTCATCCCGAAAGAGCCAAGATAAGAGGGAGGGAGTGGGGGTGGATGGGAGTGGAGATGTGGGGATGGAATGGGTGGGAGTGGTTTTAATGCCTTTTTTTTTTTTTTTTACTACCTCCCTTGTAAGGGGAGAAAAGCTTTTGGTATTTATCAAGTTATATCATACAGGAAAGGAGCTATACTCGTGGTGACCCATTTTTGTATCTTTCAGCATCAAGTTTTTTCTTAAAATCTTAAATAGTGTTTGCACACATTGTTTATCTAGATTATTCCAGATATTCAGCACTCTGAGTGGGAAGCTATTTTTTTTTCAGATCTCTTGGATTGGACAGATGGAAAAAATGAGTGAAGAAAGATTAGTAAAAGAGGTGTGGAAGGCAGAGGTGGAAGGAGTGAATATGTGGGGGCGTCCTATGATGAGATGGATGGACGGGGTAAAAGGGGCATTACGAAAGAGAGGAATGTCTGTTGAGGAAGGACGGGAGAGGACAGAAGTTAGGGGTGAATGGAGAAGGGTTGTGTATGGATGATGCTGTGATGCATGAGGGGTGGGGGATGGGGGTGATGGAGTATGTATAAGAAATAAATTGACACAGCCTGAAGGGATTTCTCCCAGTCTTCTCCTTTTCTGCACGAGGGGACGGAGAGGGGGGTCACCAAATTAATGAAGCGACCTTGCTGTGGATGTGCTGTGTCTTGCGACACTGCTTCTGACCCAAGGCAGTGGACAAGGTGCAGGGATGACCCGTCATCCAGGAGGTGCCAGGATGTGAAGGAGGGAAGACAGTGGAGGGGAGTGGAGTATGTAGGGGATGGAATGGGTGGCTACCTCCCATGTAAGGGGGGAAAAAGCTTTGTTATATGTATGTTCTATATTTATCCTTTGAGTTTTGTTTTGTCTCCTCTTGTTTTTCCATTGTCACTTTTTAGTAAATCATTCCTATCAAGGATTTCCATTCCTTTCATGATTCTATAGTCAGTAGATCACCCCCTTTCTCTTCTCTGCTCCAGTGTTGGTAGTTCCAATTTGGATAATCTTTGTTCGTATGTTAATTTGGAAAGTGGCAGTGCTAATTTTGTCATTGCTCTCTGTATTCTTTCTAATTTCTTTATATTCTTTTTAGTACTGGGTGTCCATGGTGTCGCTGCGTATTCCAGTTTTGGTCATAATAATGTCACTAATATTTTTAAAATAGTTTCTTCATCCAAATAGTCAAATGCCACTTTCATTGACCTTAATAGGTTGAAGGTTTCTCCAACTATTTTGTTGATATGTTTGTCTGGTGTCATGTCTTTGCTGATTATTAATCCAAGATCTCTTTCAGAGTTCACTTTTTTTATTTCTTCTTCACCAATTTTATAATTTTTTCAAATTCTGTTTTTACTTTGTCCAAACTCCATTATACTACAGTTCTTGATACTGAAGTTCACTTCCCACTTTTGAGTCAATTTCCAGATTTTTTCCAGGTCTGATTGTAATGATTCACAATCCTCTTCTGTTTTTACTTTCTTTAGTATTTTTGCGTCATCTGCAAAGAAATTCATATAACACTCCACTCCTTCATTCATGTCATTTATATATATATATATATATATATATATTTATATACACACACACACATACATATAAAACAGAAGACAACATTCTACAGACCAATCTCATTACTATCCACCATACCTAGGCTGACGGAAAGATTGATTGCAGAAAGAAATATAATAAGTCTGCCCCTCTTCCCAAACCAACATGAATTCAAGGGTCACTCCATCAGCAAACTTTTCACACTTTATGCAAGTGCTGAAGAAATCAAGAAAACACTACTAAAACAAAGTCATTGTAAAAATAGGCATAAACAAGGCATTTGATAAAGTTCCTTGATAAATTCTCCCCTCTCTCAAAAACACTTCAAGACCAACCACTATGTACACTACTCCATCAAACCCTTCCAGAAATTAGCTCTACAGAAAAATCACTTCAAAAAGAAGGAAGAACCACACTGGCACAACAGTGTCCAGGTTACCATACAACACGGAGACAATACCAACATAGAATAGGCCCAGCTACAGAAACGAACTTCTCCAGATGCAATCATAACACAGAAGATACCAAACACTTTATCTTACACAGCACAAAATTTCTTGAGTGATTTATGGGTCAATATGGTGGCTGTTGCTGGTTACCTGGAGACCATGGGTCAACAGATTTGATTATCTGTTAGTCTTATTATATACTTGATCTGTTCTTTATTATTCTAGAGTACAGGGTACACTCTCCTTTTTGGCATCTAGAGTACAGGGTACACTCTCCTTTTTGGCAACTCTATCAAACACCTGCAATATACTGCACTTTTATAAAATATTTACATGGGTAGCTATATTTAGATCTAATCCCTGTGAAATGTCTTCTTATCTGGTAACTAATTTGTTCTTCAGCCATCTTTAAAAATACCTGTAATGTTCTTCTTTTGTTGTCTTCTGTGTGAATCCAAGCTCTCAACGTCAATTCTGTGATAAAAATTTCTGCTGCTTTGCTAAACAAAACTGGTGCTTCAGCACTAATCATCTTGACATCATCATCCAGTTTCATTATACGTTTTATTCTTGCTAGTGGGAGTTCTTGCTGTCGCAAGTCATTCTGTGGGTAGAAAATACAAAGATTACACAAGAAATACTTTGCCACTATCAATTATGATACCTGACCCCTTTCACCTATATAGCAATAGGTCATAAAGGGGCATTCCTGACCCACTACCTTTTCATTTACCTCTCTCACCACCCCATCCATGTATAAATTGAACAGCCAAGGCAACATAACACATCCCTGGTGAAGTCCCGTCTTTACCTCAAACCACTCACTCTCCATTTCCCATTCTAACACAAGATCTATTACTTTCGTAAAAACTCAACTGCTCTTAACAGGTTTCCTCCAATCCCATATATCTGCAATACCACCCAGTGCCTTCATGTCTACCCTGTCATGAGTCTCTTCCAAATCCATAAAGGCCCAAAAAACATCCTTACCATTTCCTATAGCTTTCTCACATATCTGTCTTACAACATAACATTCTATGCAAGCCCTACCTGTCCTAAACCCACTGTTCCTCACCAATTACTCCCTCTGTTCTTCTCCTAATCCTCTCAATCAAAACCCTCCCATAAGCTTTCCCAGCTACAATTAACCACTTCACTCCGGGCCAAAATCTCGCGGGCAGCATTAGCTGCATCATAAAAAATAGTCACCACTTATATCAATCGTTCTCTCCTTCACCCGTGAATTTTGATAACCAAAGAAAATGTGATGAAGCCAGTTTAGAGAGTATGTCAGTTACGCAGGGACAACTACAATAAATATAATCAAGACGCCGATATGGCAGCCTCGCGTATCCACTTGCTCCTCATGCCGCCTACGTAGGCGGCACCATATGGAAGAGGTTAACTGATCCCTCTGAAACTACTACACTCTCACTTGTCCCCTTTTTCCTTGTAAATTGGAACTATACAGGCACTCATCCAGTCATCCAGCACTCTACCCTCTCTTAAACAAACATTGTATAACCTCACCAGCCAGACCACCATCATTGTACCTCTTTTTTGAAGACAGTGCCTAAATGTATTTATATACATACATATATCAAAGGCCTTTTCTCCCTTACAAGGGAAGTAGCCAAAAAACAAAGGCAATAAATCCACTCCTATCCAACCCCACTTCCTCCCTCTTACCTTGGCTCCTCATGGATGATGGGTCATCCCTGTATCCTGCCCAATGCCCTCGGTCAGAAGTAGTGTCATAAGACACAGTACATCCAGAGCAAGGCCGCTTCATTAAATTGGCAGCCCACCCTCTCCATTCCCTCGTGCAGAAATGGAGATGGGGAGAAATCCCTTCACGCTGTGTCAATTTATATTTCACACATACTCCCTCACCCCCCATCCACTACCCCTCATGCATCACAACATCATCCATACACAACCATTCTCTATTTGCTCCTATCTTCTGTCCTTCCTCAACAGACACTTCCTTCTTTCCCAATGCCCCTTTTACCCCATCCATCTATCTCATCCTTGGTTGACCCCTCATGTGTACTCCTTCCACACCTCTTTTACAAATCTTTCTTCACTCATTCTTTCTATGTGTCCAAACCATCTCAATACTCTTTCATCAACCCTATCTCCCAATTCCCTTTCCACCTCCGTTCTCCTCCTCACCTCCATGTTTCTCACTATCCAATCTAGTAACCCCTATCATACTTCTTAGGCACCTCATCTCAAACACATTCAATCTCCTCCTCTCTTATGTTTCATGTCCCTGCCCCATACAGTACTGTTGGCACAATCACTCCTTCACACACGTCGTCGCACTCGCACGCCGTCGTCGCCGTCACCAAGAAGAAGGGGATTTACGACGAAAAACGAAACCTGGTTTGTATTGTAAGGGTGGGGAGTGATCGTGAGTGTCCGAAATGATATCTCTGCAGTGCTAGTCAATTGTATTATCATGGAATTAGCAAAAATAAAAGAAAACGACTCGAGAGACAGTCACGAAACAGAGCCATCTAGTGTCAGACGATCGAACCGCAATGTAAACAAATCCACGTGCGACGAAGACGACTTCACAGGATTTAACAAATATGAAAGTCGATTATTAAAGATAGAGAAAGATATGAACAAAACTAGGACTCGGTGGGAGAATGAAATTATGGACTTAAGGGGGTACGCGACACCTGGAGGTCATTTTCTAAAATATTTAGAGTAGAGCTGAAACTTCTCAGGTAAATAGGTATCCATATTGCCTACATTTTAGGTGAAGCAGAATGATGTATGTACATATGTACACATGTACGTATACCAGTAGCAACATTTAAAAGTGCACAGCACCATAATACGTGGACCAATTTGTTTTATATTTTGGCTATGATTAGTCAGTAGGCACACCTAGGGCCGGTCATTGAGTAATTGAACAATTTCCTTTATACTTTTGCATACAGGCATTTCAATTTTAATGTCTGGCAAAAATCGTGAAAAATACAATTTTTTTGCTCGTTTCCATTATTACTCCGAACTCTTTCATCCTATTCAAAATATTCGAACGATCGGCCCTAGCAGTTACTAAAAGTAATATTCCCTGTAAGTTTCATCTAAATTTGATGTATATTAGATTTTTTATGATTAAAAAAAAGTAGAAAAATATCGAACGGAGATATGGCAACTTGAAATATGAATATATCTGTAACTTGCTTATAGTTTCACCAATTTGACTGATTTTTTCATGGCTTAATTCTTATTATATAATAAGTACAGTAAAAATTATCAACATATTTTAATTATAAGTACTTTAAATACTGAAAAACTAAAGTATAAGTATGTCACAGTAGTGACGACGCACAGACGACATCATCATATAATTTGCTTTTTTGCACCTTTGGCGGTTTCTTCATTTGAAACCTCTCTGCTGGGGGTCTTCAGGGTATCTAAATCATTGGAGAGAGGTTTATTTTCCAGTAGTGGGCGCCTTCTCTTTCCTCATCAGATTCCCCTCGCCAATCTATGTTGGTAGGGCACCCCCTCCAGCATCATATGATGTCCCTTCTTCTTTCTTCTTCCTGTATAGCCTTGATCTTTTTCCTCTTGCTTTCTTCTTTGGATTTAATCTTCCTCTTTGAATTGTTTAGTCTAATGTTGTCCTTTACCTCTGTCACCGTCACAGAGGTGCAGGTGAGGGCGGTGGTGGAGTGAGAGGTGGTGAGATCTTTAGTCGTCTTTGACTGCTTGCCATCTTTAACGCTGTTTTTTGTCATTGTGATGTTCTTTTGTTCCTTTTGCTACCCATGATGACTGTACTAAAGAGTAATATGTACTAGCTAAAGTAATAGATTGCAATGAGAGCTCATGAGACATGCGTACTTCCCTTTTCAGAGCTAGCCGGGAACTAACGTTTAGTTTCGCACAAAGTTGGCGAAATATTCTCCCTCCACCTTCCTCCCTTCCCCTCCAAAATCGTATTGGCCGTTGATACACTGGGCGAGTGTAAATTCAATCAAATTTCAACGTTATTCGCTGCGCCTGAAGGTCCTAAGTGGCACGCCTCCCTCTAGTGTGGGTTGCACCTTTAAATCTGTCCCTTTAAACCTCACCCAGGACCTTTAAATTGCGCGCGGCTGGAAAATTATTTGTCGGGATTTATTTCTAAGTGGTATACGAACATTTTGAACACAGTTTTGAAAAATGCCATATCTTGACCAAATTCACCCCCCCCCCAGGTGTCGCGTACCCCCTTAAGAAATTATATCATAGGATTAAGGGAATGCTTAGCACAGGTAAATCACGAAATCTCTGACCTAAGAAAAACCAACTTAGATCTCACAAACGAGATCAAAGAAATGAAAAGGGATATAAATGAGCTGAAGAATGATAATGAATAAAAGAAAACTAATGAAAATAACAGCAGCGACAATTTAAAGATAGAGGTGAACAACAGATTACATGACTTGTCACAAAAGATCGAAGAGAATCTAGGTGAAGAAAGTATTCAGAAAATTAAGAAGCGGAAGGAAAACATCGAAAACAAGGAAACTGCTTTTAAAGAAATAGTCAAGCAGCAAATGCAGGATAATGCAAAAGACACAATTATCCAAGTGATTAATGAAAAAGCAAACTGGGTCAGGGATACAGTAGATAGGAAAAAATGTATTGTGGCCTATGGACTAAAAGAAAAACAGGGATTGGCGAGGTGCATGAGAGAAAAAGAAGAAAAAGAGACAGCAGTAGAAATTCCAAATGAAATTCAGGGGGGGGAAAGAGATTCAAGCATAGACTTAGAAGAGACACACAGAATCAGTCGCTACTCTAAAGATAGAAATCGACCTCTAAAGATAAAATTAAGGTCACAGATGGTAGTAGAAGACATCTTTGAAAAAGTAGGCAATTTGGCAAAGAGTGAAAAGTACAATAAGATATGGGTAAAAAGAGAAATGAGTACTGAGGAATTAGAAAAAGAAAAGTCACTAAGAAAAGAAGCAAAGGAAAAAAACTTGTTGAGAACGGAGACAGAATGCAAAGAATTCCATTGGAGAGTAATCGACATGAGATTGAAACAGTGGCACACCAAAACGAAAAAACCAAGGACAGAAAAGATAATGGAGAAGGAAGAAAATTAAAAGTGGCCTATACTAACATTGACGGATTAATTTCAGGTCTGAACGAACTCAATGATTATCTGTTAGAAGAAAAACCAGACATAATGGGAATTGTAGAGACTAAACTAAGAGGAGAAATACCATCTATTGATATTGGACAAGGGCTATACAATTACTGGATAAGAAACAGGGACAAAAAGCAGGGAGGGGGAATCATGTTCTTGGCCAAGAAAGACCTAAACGTGACAAAAATTGCAGAGGGCAAAGGTAATGTTGAACTGATCATGATAAAAGTCGAAGGCAAGAATATGAAAAGTAGAAAGTTTGTGGTGACCTATGTGCCCCCAAGAACGAATGCTTGGAAAGAAAACTAACACACAAAAATGCTAGAAGATACAAGAAAATCACTAAATGAGATACTAATGGGTAAGGGTAATCTAGTAATTATGGGAGACTTCAATTGCAAAGAAATTTGTTGGGACAACATGACAGTACGAGGAGATGACGTGTGGGGGAATGTACTGCTAGACATGACCATGGAGTACACAATGACCCAGTGGGTCAGTGAAAACACAAGATACATAAAAAATATTGGTTACATTGATAAGGCCTAGACTAGAGTATGCGGCGACATTGTGGTCCCCCAGTACCAAAAAGAACGTAAAGAAAATAGAAAGAATCCAAAGAGCAGCTACAAATATGGCACCTGCACTTGCAAACCTATCATACGAGGAGAGATTGGCTAAACTGGAGCTACCGACACTGGAGCAAAGAAGAGAGAGAGGAGACCTACTGACCATCTACAGAATCAGGAAAGGCACAGAGATACTTGATAGAGAAGAATTACTAAACTGGGACAAGAGAAACACAAGAGGACATGGAAGGAAATTAAGAAAACATAGCTATAGAAGAGAACTGAAGAAAAACAGTTTTCCACATAGAGTTTTAGACACTTGGAACAAACTGGATAATGAAATAGTAAGCGCAAAAACCATTCACGAGTTTAAAAGCAAACTAGACACTGAGAGATACAATGGCGGGACAACACGAGCATAGCTCCCCTTCCCGCAAAATACAACTAGGTAAACTAGGTAGGTTACACAATCTCCTCTTAGCATCCATTCCCAAATATCTATTTCTCATTACACTCTTCAATCCCCCTAGGAATTTACTTGGTTTTCTCAATCTACATTTTACTTCCACCTCCATTTTTTCCTTTCCTGCTACATTCACACCCAAGTATCTAAAACTATCCACTTCCTCCAGTCTCTCTCCCTTAATACTCACTTCCAATCTGTGGCCACTTTCTCCCTTTGTGCATCTCATCACCTTACTTTTAACCATATTCATCTTCAACTTCCTTCTTTCGCACACCTTCCTAAACTCTGACACTAACTTCCTCAATCCCTCCTCTGATCCTACAAGTGCAGTGTCATCAGCAAACAACAACTGGCTTATTTCACACTTTTCTCCATTTTCTTTAACCAATGTATTTGAAATATATAAAAGAAAAACTCACATTTGTTAGATTCCTGACTTCTTCTGTGGTTTTTGGCCAAAAACTGTTAAGTGCCTGTCCAGCCTCTGAGAATGTGGCCTGTGTACCATCCAGCTGACTCTCTACTGACATTCTGGCTCCTGGAAAAGAAAGTTGTGAATGAGGAACATCAGGCAATTTGCTCCTTCTAACATAAATGGACAAAATGCACCAAATTATGAAAAGTTAACAAGGGTACTTAAAACAATGATGTTCACATACTGTAGGCTATGCAGTTTGTGGTGTATGATACCTTGCACTGAACAAAGCTGCATACCTGAAGCTATGATATGACAAAATCATAAATTTGTTGTTGTTATTGTTATTGCTGTGTAGCCCGTGGCATCAAAGGATTATGATACCAGAGCTACTGTGGAAGCCATTCACTTTCTTGGTCCTCTACCCCATATACATCTTGTTCACATCCATGTGCTGCCAAGTGTATAGTCTGAATATGTGTATATACCTTCTCAACTCCTCTTCTCATTTTCCTCCCCTACTTCCTTCTCTTCTTCCTCGTCCACTTTTCCTTTTCCTCCCCTACTTCCTTCTCTTCTTCCTTGTCCACTTTTCCTTTTCCTCCCCTTCCTCCTTCTCCTCTGCTTCCTTGGCATCTTCCCCTTCTTCCTCCTTTTCCTTCCCATCACTTGACTATTGCATAGTTCCCTGTGGGTGCTGAAAAGTTTCCTCAACAGCGGATGGTCACAGCGCACACTCTCCATCGCGCAACTGAGTCGCCCCTAGTTAACCTTGCGAGTGACCTGGTTCCGGGCTCTGATGGCTCTCAAGGAGCCGGGTAAGTTCTCGACTCGACGAAGGAATGGTTGGCGGAAGTCAAAGAGTTCCCCACCCTATTGTTGATGTTCATGCTGAACTTGGAAGAAAGTATTTGCTCCCGGTGGGGCTGTTAAGAATCCAGTTTTATTTTGTGGGTATTTTTTGCTTCAGTTTTTGTTGTGGTTGGGTTTTATGTTGTTATTTTAGTTATTTATTTTTTGTTTACTTATTTAATATTTTATTTTGTCTCATTTAATTGATTTATATTTAGGGGAACGGGGAATGGGGCAGGCTGCAGCGAGGTGTTTGGGGGCCGATTTTTTTCCTGTTCTTTTACCACCACCACCCATCCACATTCAAACTTTTTTTGGTGGAGACAGGGATGGGATCATTTCTCCCCTCTCTCCTTCTCTTTTTCTTTTTTTTTTTTTTGTGGAGATTGCCAAGGACTGCCTGGTTAGTTCGTGCTGTGTCCAACTGTAACATACAATGTCCTTTCGGCTTGAATTCTGTGTCCTACTCTCTCGTAAAATTATTTTTCACTTTGACCTTGCCAACCACTCTCAGGATTTTGTGATTGTATCTCATCTCCGATAACCAGTGCCTCTATCCTTGGGATCGGTCAAGTTTATCAAACCTGTCGAGAGTTGTTTGGAGTGGGAAGGGTGTTTGCATGAGAGCTTGCACAGAGACCGTGAAGGGGACTGGCGCCGGCAAGTGGGTGAAGCAACATGCCTCCTGGCGTATTACACTCCCAATTGATGGTAAGCAGACCCATGAATACATACTGAATGAATGTTACATGACAGGACCTCCCTGTCCATTAACAGACTTACACAGCCCAGAAATGGCGACCTACCTTATCAAGTATTTATTTGCATTTATTGTATCACTCATATTTTACTAGTATTGTTCTTGCACACAATTGTCAACATTATTGTATTTATGTAACTTCGGTAATTTTGTCACCATTACTTTATGTAATTTTTGTTATTTCAGTTTACTCTAGAAAATGTCTTCATTAAGACGAAATGTTGAGCTCAAATGATGGAATGAAATGGAAGAATACAATGATTTAGTTTCAATTCACCCAGTAAATGGCAAATCTCTAATCATGAAAATCGAGAATATGAGGAAAAACTGAATAAACACAACAAAACTGTCATTTTTAACTCCACGAGTATTACTAAGAACCTGCTCCCCTCTTTTACAAATATATATATGTATACATATACACATATTGCTACGAGATCTTGTCCTTCCAATGCCATGATTCTCTTCGGTATGTCCTTGTCCTCTGATTCAAAGGCATTTGTCCTCATGTCTCATTTCTAAAAAAAAATTATGTCATTTACCATAGTCAATATGGATTTCAACGAAATCTTTCAACGTCTACAGCAGTAATGGAATTAATTGAAGAGATAACTAACAATATAGAACAAAAGAAAAAGACAGCCGGCATATTTATTGATCTTAAAAAGGTATTTGACACAGTAAATCATGAAATCCTAATTCGAAAGGCCGAATACTATGGGCTAAGAGGTAAAGTTAATGACTGGTTAAAAAGTTATCTAAAAAACAGGAAACAATATGTGGCCATTGAGGAAGAAAGATCACACATTCTACCAGTTACATGCGGAGTACCTCAAGGTTCAGTTCTAGGACCCAAACTATTCTTACTATACATTAATGACATTACAAATGTATCCAACCTTATGAAATTTATACTGTTCGCCGACGATACCACCATTCTATGCTCCGATACAAATTCCGACAAACTGATCAAGACAATTAATGAAGGATTATGTCAACTATCCAACTGGTTTTCAGCCAATAAGCTATCCTTAAACGTATCAAAAACTAACTACCTGCTTTTCTACAAAAATAATGAAAGTACTAAGCCGATCAAAATAAACAACGAAATTATTGAAAAAGCGTCCGTCAGTAAATTCCTAGGCGTGTATTTAGACGATCAACTTAATTGGAAACATCATATAAATCACGTGATAAATAAGATATCCAAAACTTTAGGAATTATGCATAAAATGAGAAATATCCTCAATGAAAATACCCTACGTCCCATTTATTGTAGTCTACTACTACCATACTTAAACTATTGTTCAGAAATTTGGGGTAATACTTATCAAACTAATCTTCAACGCATGATTACCTCTCAAAAAAGGGCACTGCGTATAATCTGCAATGTAGGTCGTTTGGAACATACAAATAATTTATTTAAAAAACTAAATCTACTCAAATTCAATGACTTAATAAAGTACAAAACTGCCATTGTTATGCACCAAATCTACAACACATGAATCAAAACATATTGAAATTTTACTCAACTTACGAAACTCGCTATGCGACTAGGCAAACAAACGACTTCTTTAAAACTCAATACAGAACAACCAAAAAAAGCCAATGCTTATCTATTATAGGTGTTAACACATGGAATAAACTGGAAAAGGATTTACCTAAGACAAAATGTTTATCATCATTCAAACGATACTTAAAAAAGTCTTTAATCTATAAGTATTAGTATATTGAACACTTCAGGTCCATTTCATGGTTGTATTCATGGAGAAACTGTCATGCACTGCCCAAGTCTGCCGCTCTTTTTTTTCTATTCCAGCAGGTCACGGTGACCCAGATCTGCGCATTAAGCAATTATCGTCCCGTCAACAATCGACCTGACCTCTCACCTCTCACCTGACCCCCACAAGTTGCGATGCTCGCTCGTGCCCCCGATTTCTACGTGAGGTCGGAGTTAGCGGACGTCGTGACGCATGTCATTGTGTGTGTGTATATATGTGTATGCATGTATATATGTGTGTAGATGTGTATGTACCATACTACCATGTAACAAAAATAAATAAATAAAAATAATTTTTTCCTTAAGGGAGAGCAACTCCCCATAAGCTTTGCTTCTTGCTCTCCCTTTTCAACTACCAATTTTGTAAAAAAAAAAAAATGTATATATGTATGTCTAATTGTATTTAATATTGTTGAATAAACCTATAATAATAATAATGTATCAGAACCCAAAATGATTAAGTTCAAAGATCATTCAATTGGAACCTGGCTTTATTGACATTTCTACAAAGTTGAGGGAGCGGGAGGGGGGTAGAGTCTATCCCCTTTTGAGCACAAAGGCTTGTTTCCACTAAAGAAGATCATGTGATGACTTCCAGAGAGATTAAAAGTCGAATTAGCAATCCACCGTTCCACCGACTGAGCTGTGACTGTTTTCTTTTTCTTTTTCTCAATTTCTTTCACTCTCTCTCCTTCTCTTATCTTTCTTGTTTGCTGTTTCTTATTTCTTATCTTTCTATGTTCATTTCTAAGATAATACAGACAAGTCCAAAGTTTCTTCCAAGATTAATGTACGGAAAGACCATTGCCATCCATTGTAGGGCTGCGGAATGAAACTCGAGGCAGTAATTCCTATTCAGTGAGACACGAGACGATATGCAAACAAGAGGGATACGATCTGAAACCTTTTAATTATGAGGTGACGTTGACCATGCCACAAGGAACCATACTGATTTCTCTTCAAATGTCGGTTAATGTGAAAGCGTGCGAAAGTGTGTGAAATTGAATTCAGAATCAAATTTATTCATGTGGGGATTTGATAGCAAGTTACAATAACAAACTTGGAAAGATGAAACATCTCGCAGGTGCAGAATTAAAGATACATTTAAAGGTCAGATATCAACAGATATACCATTCACTAAAAATCATCGAAAAAGTACTTTTTAAAAGCATACAAATAAAGTTTTTACCTATTACAGAAGAATTTATTCAGAAAATTCACTTTTAATTGCACCTCGCATACCACTTTTCCGAAGTCTAGATATTCAGAATAACAATATTGTTTGTTTGGGAACTGTGACGTCACGAACGCGGAATTCCCCGAACCTTTCCCGAAGCGCACGGGCGGAATGTTTCGAATAGCAGACGACGCAGTGAAATGAAGACAAAACTGATTTTTGCCAAATTTGATAAGATGTAGATGGTGGAATTATATAGAATACTGTCAGTATGTTTTTCTATGTAAATTAAACTGTAAATACAAAAAGTTATTGAAGTCTTGATTTCTGACCTTTAAAGGTCAGATATCAAGACTTCAATAACTTTTTGTATTTACAGTTTAATTTACATAAAAAAACATACTGACAGTATTCTATATCAAATTTGGCAAAAAACAGTTTTGTCTTCATTTCACTGCGTCGTCTGCTATTCGAAACATTCCGCCCGTGCGCTTCGGGAAAGGTTCGGGGAATTCCGCGTTCGTGACGTCACAGTTGCCAAACAAACAATATTGTTATTCTGAATATCTAGACTTCGGAAAAGTGGTATGCGAGGCGTAATTAAAAGTGAATTTTCTGAATAAATTCTTCTGTAATAGGTAAAAACTTTATTTGTATGCTTTTAAAAAGTACTTTTTCGAGCAATACGATGATTTTTAGCGAATGGTATATCTGACCTTTTAAGGTTTTAAGGTCCATGATTTGTAATGAAATTGAAATTTCATTGAAGGAAACAATGTAATACCCTAGTTTATTCATAATTAAAAGTTTAACAAATCCAAATACTCTTAGATCGTAAGAACTAGTGAAACTGTCCAGTCTGATATATTTACTGCAAACTTGGAAGACATTGTACCGGAGACTGATCACTGTGCTACATTCCCCGTCTCCTCTCAACATCCCTTTCGCCCATCGTCATAATGAAAACAATTTGACATCATCGATGGCCTCGGTTGACAATATTCATTTATTTATTTATTGTCAGAATTGCTACGAAAGTATGCACCGTGCATGGCATATGCTAGTAGACACGTAATATTGCACAGCACTGGCAGAGGCTTCTTACAGAGGAATACTTATAACACATCAAATTCAACAACATTGTTGCAAGACTGCTAGAGTGAATTGCAAAATACGTAGCTCGTATACGCAGTAGAACCAGTGCTGCCAAGATAATAATAAATGTTATACATTAATGCTGCATCTACACCAGGCAATGTTACCGGAACATAAAGCTGTTGTTGATCTAGTGTTGAGACAGCATTTTTGTATATGTTTATTTATTCATTTACAAATTATGAAGTGAAAGCTTTAATCTATCAGAAAGACCGTCAATTCAATTATCTTTCCTACTCTACAATTCATTCTATCTGCCGTCAGGTGACCATTTTCAGCTAAGGGGAGCACTTCCTTACTAACGTCCCATATACAGGAAAATGTTTATGCATCAAGATAATGTTGCTTGCAGTATTGTAGATCATTGTTACAGTGGTGTCAGGTTAGGGCTTATCACAGTCAGCTGGTATTGCCCTACAAATTTTATATATCTAGGTTTATTACCATTTTGTTGCTAGCACTCTTTATTTTGTATTCAATTTATATATATATATATATATATATATATATATATATACATACATACAACCAATCCTCGTTTAACGACGACAATTCGGACCAGCATCGCCGTCGTTAACCGAAAGTGTATACTGTACATATACGTATATGTACTGTATGTACAATGTCCAGCAATACATGTATCTTAATTTTCATGTACATTAAAGCTTTATTTACTGTTTTGATAGTACTTATATTGAAGTCTTGTTTATTCTTTTACTCATTAATTTCAAGATTTTAAAAACCTAGGCTAGATTATCAGCAGTGAATATATATTTTTATTTTAGCTTTATTTTTTCATCATATTTTAAATACAATATTAAAACCACTTTCATTGTTTTATTAACCTAAAATTCGTATAATTAAAAAAGAAGGTAAAACAAAGAAAATGCAACTGACAAAATGTTGTTTTTATTAACACAAGAAGTACAAAACATTGTGTATGTACGTATACATGAGTTTACAGTTCAAGGTAAAGACAATTGAATTTTTTTTACGTACATTTCCTTAAACAGACTGCAAAATAAAAATTTAATTATCAAGACAAAAACCTTCAAATACTTCTGGTTCCTCTTCATCACTTGATTCAAATTGGATAATACCTGTAGGATCATCTGGGGTTTCGTCGTCGGACTCTATAACAGCTGATGTTCCGGGTATGGGAGAGTCTGCGGAGCTGGTAGGGAGTGGGGATGCTGCCGTGGAGGGGGCACTACTTGGAGTTTTTTGTAAGAAGTCCAATATAGATGACTATTTTGTTTGTTTTTTCTTCTCTTCATAATTTTGTCTATAACATTAAGATATTCTACTGCTGCCTCCGTATCCGCACTTGCTGCTTCGCCAGAAATATGACGATTGTGCAAATTAAATCGCCAACTAAACCACTGGAACCACCCATGGCTTGCAGTGAATGTTTCTGTGCTTTCTTCTTCCTCACATGACTTCATTGTCTCGAAGATGCTGCGTGCCTTAGCCTGAATCAAAAGTAGACTAACTGGAATTTTCTTGCTTATTTGGCCATCAATCCAAATGGACAATAATTTCTCCATCTCATGGACAAGGCCTTTTCTCTGCCTTGTTATCAAAGCATTATATCCTGTTGTATGCTTTGCAGTCTCCTTCACTCGAACTTTGTCCTTTACGATGGTGGAATGTGCTAGTCCCATACTACTAGTGATAGCTTGCACTTTCATTCCACCTTCATACTGATTAATAATCTTCATTTTTGTGTCTATATCTATTGCTCTTCTTTGTTTCTTAGCAGATGATCATCGTGGACTTGTACTTTTTCTTTTTGCGTACATGTTGAGGGATATAAACATAACAAAAATATAATCAATAGACACATGTAAGTCGATGGTATGCTACATAAAGACTAAGGAACCAAGCAGAGTGTGAGCGTGCGAGCGACCCCACGTGTTGCCAGTTGCCTCAGCCAACTTATCGTACACGGTCGTAACTTCGGGAGATTTACGTTAAACGAATATTGGTCTGCCATAAAGCCCATTGTTACTCTGTGTTGTGAGGAGTGGTTGTGTATATATATATACAGTATATATATATGTGTGTGTGTGTATCAAGGACTACTATTAGTATAATATGATATTATTAGTATAATAGTAGTCCTTGGTATATACCTATTTGTAGGATAAAGGATTGAAGCAATCTTCATGGGATACCATGATACCATCTCTTTTCCTCAATTTGTCTGGGCAAAATTTTGGAAAAAAAAAAAAAAAAAAAAAAAAAAAAAAATTGTATCTCCCTTATTTTTCAAGCTATTTAATTTTTTTTGGTCAATTTATAGTTTCACCCAACCAACGATTTTCTGATGTGGCTTATGTGTTTCTGGTGAGATATGTTGTGTATTGATTGACGGTGTACATCATTTCCGTCACAAACACTTAGTTTTCAAGTACAGGTAAACGTCGACTTACGATGGCATTAGGTTTCGATAGAGCCATCGTAAGACGATTTCATCGTAAGTCGATCCCCAATTTGTGTATCACTCTGTTCCGTGGTCACTGTACCTAGCCTACCTGTATATTAACCACCAGAGATACTGAATATAGCCTATTACAAAGGATTACAAAGGCAAAGCATGCCGACAGGAGACCTTCTGATCCATATCTAGGTTGGATGCAAAAAAAAAAAAAAAAAAAAAAAAAAAAAAAAAAAAAAAAAAAAAAAAAAAAAAAGAAAAAAAAAACATATTAATAATAAATTAAAACTATAACAATGTAAATAACAATTAAAATACATAAATAAATGCATTGGTATAGTTGAATAACAAACAAACAGATAAATAGTAAATGATAATGAATTGACATATAACTAATAATAAATGAAAATCAGACAGACAAATTATAACAAAACAAAAACAAATAATATAACATAAATTATAATCATTACAGCATCTTACTTAGGTATTTATCTAAATGATTCTTAAAGCTTCGAACTGAACTACATTGCACTACCTGTGCAGGAAGTTTATTCCATTCATTAACTACACGGTTGGCAAAGTTGTTTCTACCTACTTCCAAATTGAATCTATTTCCGGACAGTTTGAGACCATTGTTTCTTGTCTGATTCTTATTCAATGTGAAAATTTTGTCACTTTTGATGTTGTCAATTCCCTTTAAAATCTTAAAGACCTGTATCAAGTCACCTCTGAGTCTACGCTTTTTTAGGGAAAACAGATTCATGTGCTTAAGTCGATTTTCGTATGATTTATTTTTGATATTTGGAATCAGTTTTGTGGCTCGCCGTTGTACTTTTTCCAGTCTGTCAATGTCTTTAATGAGATTCGGTGACCATACGGAAACAGCATATTCCAAATGTGGACGAACTAACGATTTATATAGCTTGTTAATGAGTGATGGACTTTTGAAATCAAAAGATCGCGCAATCAATCATGATTGTACATGTACAGTAGTTTATTTAATTCTACATGTACAGTAGTTTATTTAATTATTTTTATCCTTTTTACCATATTCAGACACTATAATATGTATTTTTAGTACGGAACTTAAATCTCGCGGGCAGCAGCCAATGCCAGCCGTACGACGTGACGTAATAATACTCGCATCATAAAATATAGTCACCGCTTATATCGATCGTTCTCTCTTTCACCCGCGAATTTTGAAAACCACAGAGAATGGGATTCAGGGCACATTTGAGAGAATGTAAAAACACAGGGGCGACTACAATAAATATAATCAAGACGCCGATATGGCTGCGTCGCGAATCCACTTGCTCCTCATGACGCCTACGTGTGCGGCACCGTATGGAAGGGGTTAAATTATCATATTGTCGTCGTCGTCATCGTAAAGTCGAACAATCGTAAGTCGCGGCCATCGTAAGTCGACGTTTACCTGTAATGCATATATAAAGTTATGCCTACCTTTCCCCTCCAATGATCTTGGGGGACCTGTGGGAAATCAGGGTTTTTGGGTGGGGAACATGAAATTGAGTAATGTGCGTTGCAAAACAGGTGTAAAATCAACAACACAAAAAATATATGAAAATACATAAATTACACCTTTGATGGCGGGGGCTCACGCGAGCGTAGCCATGTTATTATTGAGCAGTGTTACCAACGATTCGCAAAATTTATCGCTATATCTGCTACATTTAGCAATGCGCACTTTGTCCGCTCAAGAGTTGCTAACACTAAAATCGGGAATAAATTCATGAAGCTTTGAGAGGACCGAGAGTTGCAATTTTGTGTACAACTAACCTAACCTTAATCTAACGTAACCAAACCAGAGCTAACCAAACCTAACCTCAACCTAAACTAATCTAACCTAACATAGCTGGGGGATTTGGCCCCCTGGACCCCTCCAATCCCCACCAAAGCACTCTTAGTAACGCAACTTGAGCTCTCTTTAACCTCTTCCATACGGTGCCGCCTACGCAGGCGGCATGAGGAGCAAGTGGATACGCGAGGCTGCCATATCGGCGTCTTGATTATATTTATTGTAGCTGTCCCTGCGTAACTGACATACTCTCTAAACTGGCTTCATCACATTTTCTATGGTTATCAAAATTCACGGGTGAAGGAGAGAACGATCGATATAAGCGGTGACTATTTTTTATGATGCGAGTATTATGACGCAACATCGTACGTCTGGCAGCTAATGCTGCCCGCGAGATTTTGGCCCTGAGTGAAGTGGTTAAAGTATAACTATTAGTAGAAATGTGTGTTTATCTATTATAAGTAATAGCTAATAAAATAAATGGAAACCATAAGGTCAATTTACAGTTTCACCAAGCGGAGAAATCATAAATGTGGTGGGAATGCTGCTAAACAATAACAACAACCCTTGCTGCCGCCAAAGGTTAATTTATATATTTTCATATATTTATTATGAGAAGTATGATGGGGGTTACTAGGCTAGATAGAGTGAGAAATGAGGAGGTGAGGAGGAGAACAGGGGTGGAAAAGGAGCTGGGAGATAGGGTTGATGAAAGAATATTAGGATGGTTTGGACACATGGAAAGAATGAGTGAAGAAAGACTAGTAAAAGAGGTGTGGAAGGTAGATGTGGAGGGAGTGAACATGAGGGGACGTCCTAGGATCAGGTGGATGGATGGGGTGAAGGGGGCTTTGGGGAAGAGGGGAATGTCTGTTGAGGAAGGACGGGAGAGGACAGAAGACAGGGGTGAATGGAGAATGGTTGTATATGGATGATGTTGTGATTGCATGAGGTGGAATGGGTGGGTGGATGGGGGGTGAGGTAGTATGTGTGAGCAAAATTTGACGCAGCCCGAAGGGATTTCTCCCCGTCCTCTCATTTTATGCAATGGGGGGGCGGAGAGGGGGGGGGGTCGCCGATTTAATGAAGCGGCCTTGCTGTGGATGTGCTGTGTCTTGCGACACTGCTTCTGACCCAGGGAGGTGCTAGGATAGGAGGGAGGGTGGAGGGGTGTGGAGTGTATTCAGGGATGGAATGGGTGGGAATGATTTTGTGCCTTTTTCTTTTTGGCTACCCCCCTTGTAAGGGGGAAGAAGCCTTGGTATATGTATGTATGTATGTATATTTATTTTGTGAATTTCTGGATTTCCAACCTTTTTTGCAATGCACGTTACTCGATGTAATAATCCCCCACCCAAAAACCCCAATTTCCCACAGGTCCCCCCAAGATCGTTGGGGAGGAGACGTAGGCATATCTTTATATACTAATTACTTGAAAAATACACATTAGCGACGAAAATGATGTACACCATCAATCAATAAACAACATATCTCAACAGAAACACATAAGGAAATTGTTGGTTGGGTGAAACTATAAATTGTCCTTTTTAGTCAATTTATAGTTTCTTTTTTTTTTTTACAATGCCTAATTGACAAATGGGTATTTTTTTTTGTTTCGACCATGGGCACAATATAGCAATAGAAAATTAATTATTAATTTTGTAAATTAAAATCTATCAACGTAATATGCAATTTTGTGGGTGGAAATGAAAATAAAAAATACCTTGTTACAAACAAATATGCTAATGAACGAAGTCGGTAGCATAGAATCGGGACACCATCTTGTCGTCTGTCAATTGTCTGTCGTCTGCCCAGTCTACTTGAAACGTCAGTTTCAAGTAGACGTCAGTTTCAAAAAGGACATCACTCTGTGTACAGGTTGTGCTCCCACTCCAGGTGACATTCTAGCGGTGCTACAAAGATAATAAGTCATCTTTATAATTTCTGCGAGAACACGGGGTTCTGCCATGCATGGTAAATTGCCCCAGGTGTAATAGATTGTGCTGGTTCCATGAGGATCAGCATGCCTGGGCGTGCACCAATTTTATCGCACGAGCAAAGAAGAAGCAGAAAAAGCAATGCACCTATACTGTCAGTGATTATAAAGGAACATTTCTTGAAGGAAGTCACATACAACCATGGCAATTGGTGTGCTTCATTAATAAGTGGGTACTTAAAAATTGTAGTCATGAGGACGCAATCCGTGACCTTCAGTTCTCGACAACTAGTGTAGACTGGCGGAGCTTTTGCAGCGAGGTGTGTGAGGAATTGTTCAACCACCAAGAGCCAATTGGTGGCCCTGGGATTGTGGTAGAGATAGAGGAGACTATCTCTCGAAGGCACGCCAATGATGACAGGATTCTCTCTTAGGTGTGGATGTTCGGTGGCATTGAAATGGAGTCTAAAAAGAGATTTCTTGTTCCACTGATAGATCCTGAGGGAGAAAGGCGACACAGAGAAACTCTTGTACCAATCATTCTCCACTTCATCAGGCAAGGTTCTCTCATCATGAGTGATTCTTGGCATGCATACCGCAATCTCGGGGACATCGGTTACACTTACACTTGTCAACCACTCTCAAAACTTTGTCGCACCAGGGGTCCATGAGGTACACACTCAAAATATTGATAGGCTTTGGTGCGATGTAAAAGAGTGGGTACTGAGGCCTGTTATACAACCTCGGTACTTCCGGCAGTACCTCGCCAGGTACATTTTCATGAAGGAATGTTATGGAGCAGAGATACATGTATTCCTTCAAGCTGCAAAAACTTTGTATACCCCGTAAGCTGAGAGAGTGGTTGAAAAGCCCACAAACGTCTCTCACGACGTTGACAACGTGGATGAGCCAGTTGACATTTAATTTGCAGGTAATGATTTATTAAACACAGGTTAGGTTAGGATAGGTTAGGTTAGAAACACAATGGCAAAAGCCAACAAGACTGTGAGAATCAACACCGTGTAAGATCGAAACCTTTACTGGTATGACATTTTGCTTGTTACAGCTTTTTCAAGTACTTGAAAAAGCTGTAACAAGCGAAACGTCGTACCGATAAAGGTTTCGATCTCACACGGTGTTGATTCTCACAGGTTAGGCTAGGATAGGTGAGTTTAGTTTAGGTTAGACAAATTTATCCTTTCATTTCTTCAATGTCGGCATCTATCATAACAAATACGGCGTACCATTCGTCCGACATGACTTCGTTACTTAAGAAATCTGTTTTAGCGCCTTTTTTGTTTTTCACTTCCGCTCACAAAATACCATATCACGTTGATACATTATAATTTATACAATAACTAATTTTCTATTGCTATATTGAACCCATGGTCGAAACTAAAAATTTACTGACAAATGGCTAATTAAGCTTTGAATATTTTCCTATTAATTTCATTTTCCAAATCTTAAAATAACACTGGTTTTGCCTCTATCACCTTCGTGTTTGAATCTTGAGCCATCATTCTGTTTGTGACTGATGTACAGCGTGTTAATCTAATTACTAATACATTAATTTAACCTAGTTAGGCTAGTATGATTCACGTACTACAGGACCTTCCTAAATCAAGAAAATCTGACACTCACCTTAATAGTTACTCTACGTATAAAGTCGTTCAATGTTGGACCAGTTGGGGCTACCGCGCAGGCACAAAAATTGGAACATATGCCGAAGTATTGGCCACTATATCTAACTCTTCCCTCGTTTCTTTTGGCCAAAGTACGTTAACGTTTTTGGGCCAAACGCGGTAAACAGTATGGAAATATTTCTCCATCAACCTTTCTCACACGTCCTCGCAATTACTAAAGCAAGTTCAGATCAAATCTTACACAAATGCCGATATTTTAATATATAATGCTGTCATCATACACTGTTTTCATACTTCTCTTATAAACTACTTCAGTTCTCACAGTCGTGTATACCACAAAGTACTTTCAACGTCTACTGGCTTGTAAACAATGTATAATTTTTCATATAATTGTTTATCTATGTTTTGCAGAGTAGATACATGAAAATACACATTTTATCAAGAAATAATTTAATATAATATACAAGATAGATATATTACATTTATATTACAAAAAATATTATGTATGCGGTATATATTTACCAATGAAAAGCTTCCATAAAATATACAATCGTCGAAAAAATTATATATATATATATATATATATATATATATATATGTATATATATTTATATATATATTACATATATATATATATATATATATATATATATATATGTATATATATATATGTATATATATATATATATATGTATATATATATATATACATATATATATATATATATATATATATATATATATATATATATATATATATATATATATATATATATGTGTGTGTGTGTGTGTGTGTGTGTGTGTGTATATGTATGTATATATATATGTATATATATATAATACATATATATATATATATATATATATATATATATATATATATGCACAAATTTCACAAGTCACACGTGAATCACAAATATGCAGAGTCCACTAAGAAAAGGAAAAAACACACGGAGTCCAAGCGCTTTCGTGATATATTCACATTATCAAGGAGTACAGAAAAATGAGAAAAAAAAATGGAGATACAAAGAATAAATAGGACAAGAGAGACATTTACCCTCCTCTCCGAAGCCTGAAAGCTTAGGTTGGGTCACTCGGCAAGGTCATGGAAATAGATCATTATTACATTAACTTTTAAAGTATGTACTATTTATATTACTGACAATATATGGATCTGAGCAACATCTACATGGAATTTTTTGAGACCAAGCTTTTAGCAAACATACTTCCCAAGAAGGTCAAATGGTTTCGGTATGTCGACGACATTCTTTGTATTTGGCCTAACAATGAAAATGTTGATACCTTTGTAACTAAATTAAATCAATTGGTTCCTTCTATAAAATTCACTATAGAAATTGAAAAAGATTCATGCATTTCTTTCTTAGATTGTAACATTCACAGATGCAATAAGAAATTTAAATATAGTATTCACATTACTATTCAGCCCACCATAATAGAATTAAACAGTCAGCATTTTCTTCCATCTTCCTTCGTGGCCTGCGCATCTGCAGCCCAGAATTTGTGGATGACGAAATGAACAAAATTTATGATGTCGGAATGCTTCATATAAAGCGAGGACTATACCGCCTGTACTACACTGACCCTTCAAAACAGAACCTCCGCTCTGGCGGGGGTTCGAATCCCAGCAGATGAGTTTATTTCCAATTGTCAAAATGACACAAACACTTGTCGGAAGACTAGCCTGCATAAAGGATTTGATGAAATATAGTACATACCACGTTCTACACGAGTGCCCTCGGCAGAATAATTACTCCGTGAACTAATTCGTTCTGTTTTGAAGGGTCAGTGTTGTACAGGCGGTACAGTCCTCGCTTTATATGAAGCATTCCGCTCTGGCGGGGGTTCGAATCCCAGCAGATGAGTTTATTTCCAATTGTCAAAATGACACAAACACTTGTCGGAAGACTAGCCTGCATAAAGGATTTGATGAAATATAGTACATACCACGTTCTACACGAGTGCCCTCGGCAGAATGATTAGTCCGTGAACTAATTCGTTGTTTTGAAGGGTCAGTGTAGTACAGGCGGTACAGTCCTCGCATTATATGAAGCATTCCGCTCTGGCGGGGGTTCGAATCCCAGCAGATGAGTTTATTTCCAATTGTCAAAATGACACAAACACTTGTCGGAGGACTAGCCTGCATAAAGGATTTGATGAAATATAGTACATACCACGTTCTACACGAGTGCCCTCGGCAGAATAATTAGTCCGTGAACTAATTCGTTCTGTTTTGAAGGGTCAGTGTAGTACAGGCGGTACAGTCCTCGCTTTATATGAAGCATTCCGCTCTGGCGGGGGTTCGAATCCCAGCAGATGAGTTTATTTCCAACTGTCAAAATGACAAAAACACTTGTCGGAAGACTAGCCTGCATAAAGGATTTGATGAAATATAGTACATACCACGTTCTACACGAGTGCCTTCGGCAGAATATATATATATATATATATATATATATATATATATATATATATATATATATATATATGTGTGTGTGTGTGTGTGTGTGTGTGTGTGTGTGTGTGTGTGTGTGTGTGTGTGTGTGTGTGTGTGTTTACCTAGTTGTATTTTACGGGAAGGGTAACTATGATCGTGGTGACCCGTTTTTGTATCTCGCAAGATCAAGTTTGTTCTTAAATTCTTGTATGGTGTTTGCACACACTATTTTTTCGTCCAACTTGTGTGTGTGTGTGTATTTACCTAGTTGTATTTACCTAGTTGTATTTTACGGGAAGGGGAGCTATGCTCGTGGGGTCCCGTCTTCATTTCTCATTTTATCTAAACAATTTTTAAATTCATGTATTGTTTTTGCACACACCACTTTCTCATCTAACTTGTTCCAACTGTCTATTACTCTGTGAGGAAAGCTGTTCTTTTTCAAATCTCTTCTATAGCTGTCTTTTTTTTATTTTCTTTCCGTGTCCTCTTGTATTTCTGTCATCCCATTTTATCAGATTCTCTCTATCAGTAATTTCTATGCCTTTCATGATTCTGTAAATAGCTATCAAATCTCCTCTCTCTCTTCTTTGCTCTAGTGTCTGTAGTTCAAGTTTTTGTAGTCTCTCTTCATATGATAGTTTTGAGAGTGTTGGTGCCAGTTTTGTAATTGCTCTTTGTATTCTTTCAAGTTTTTTTATACATTTTTTTGTACTTGGTGACCATATCGTTGCTGCATATTCCAATCTTGGTCTTATCAGGGTGATTAGGATTTTCCTCACCATTTCTTGATCCAGATATGTAAATGCCATTTTGATTGTTCTTATTAAATTATAAGTTTCTCCAAAAATCTTATTTATATGTTTCTCAGGTGACATATTATTCATAACAATGACTCCCAGGTCCTTCTCATTTTCTACTTTTTTTATTCCTTCTTCTCCCAAATTATATGATCCTGTTATTCTGTTTTTGCTTTTTCCAAATTCCATTATACTACACTTTTTTGTATTGAACTCCATCTCCCACTTCCTACTCCATTCCTGTACTTTATTTAGATCTCTCTGTAGTGATTCACAATCTTCTTCAGGTTTCACTCTTTTCAGTAGTTTTGCATCGTCTGCAAAGAAGCTCATATAGCTTTCAATTCCTTCATCCATATCATTAATATATATAGCAAACATTATTGGGGCCAGAACTGTTCCCTGCGGGACACCGCTTATTACTTCATTCCATTTTGAGTGCTGGTTTCTTATCACTACTCTCATTTTTCTTTCTTGCAAAAAGTCTTCCATCCAATTTAGCAATTTACCTTGTATTCCTCCTTCAGATTCTAGTTTCTTAAGCATCTTCTTATGTGGTACTTTGTCAAAAGCTTTTTTTATGTCTAGAAATGCACAATCAGCCCATCCATCTCTTTCTTGTATTATATCTATTAGCCTTGAATAGAAACATATTAAATTGGTGACGCATGATCGTCCTTGTCTGAATCCAAATTGCATTGGATTTAGTACGTTGTTTTTTTTTCCAAGTATTTTACCCATCTATTTTTGATAATTCTTTCACAAATTTTTGCTATTGTACTTGTTAGAGAGACTGGTCTATAGTTGGTAGGTTCTTCTTTATTTCCTCCTTTATATATAGGTACTATATTTGCTTTTTTCCAATCTTCTGGAACTTTTCCTTCTTTTAAGGAACTGCTTATTATGCTATGTATTTTGTCTGCCAGTTCATTCCTGCATTCTTTCAGAATCCAGTTTGCTATTTCATCTGGTCCATGCGATTTTCTGACATCAAGATTACTCAAGTGTATCAATATTTCATTCTTTGATACTTCTATTTCTTCTATAGGGGGGACTTTCTCTTTCCATTCAATCTCTTCAGGTTGTATGTTCTCCCTTGTAAACACTGATTTAAAATGTTTGTTCATAATTTCTGCCATTTCCATTTCCTCAGTGTATTCAATTCCCCCTTGTCTTAATTTCTCCGAGTCCTGTTTGTTTTTCAGTTTATTGTTTACAAATCTGTAGAATAGTTTTGGTTGATCTTTACATTTTTCTATGACGTCTTTTTCATATTTTCTCTTTTCCTCTCTACACGTTTGTACATATTCATTTCTATAACCGGTATATATTTTCCATTTTTCAGGTCTTCTGTCTTTTTTCCATCTGGTCCAGGCTTTGTCTCTTTTGTCTTTTAACTCCCTACAACTTTTGTTGTACCAGCATTTTACATATTCTTTTTCTTGTTTTTGTCTTGGGACATACTTTTCCACTCCTTTTTTGTAAATTTTTGTCAAAATATTCCATTTCTTTTCCACTGATGTTTCTTCTTTGTATATTTCTTCCCAGTTTTCTTGTTGAAAGAATTCTCTTATTTTATCAAAGTTTGTTTTTTCATACATCATTCTTCCTTTTCTATATTGTTCATTTCTTTTCATATATTTTTCTTCATTAAGTTCCAGTTCAATCAATATGTGGTCACTTTTACCTATTGGTGTTTTATATTCAATCTTGTCCACTATTCTAGGTTCAGATGTAATTAATAAGTCTAGTCTCGATGGTTCTTCTTCATTTCTATACCTAGTGTTCTCCTGTATCCATTGTGTCATTGTGTGGTCAATAATCATCTCAAGTAGAGCGTTTCCCCATGAGTCGTCTCCACCCTTTACTGTCATTTCTTCCCAGCAGATTTCTTTGCAATTAAAGTCGCCCATCATAACTATTCTTCCTCCATCTTCCATTATTTTATTTAATGCTATCTTTGTGTCCTCTAACATACTTTTATGTTCACTCTCCTCCCATGAGGCTGTTTTTGGAGGCACATAATTTATCACAAATTTTTCTGCTCTTCTTATCTCTGTCTTCCACTTCTATCATAAACATCTCTACTGTATTCTTTCCATATATGACACCTTTCACGTTTATATCCTTCTTAGTCAGGAACATAACTCCACCCCCTTGCTTTTTCTCTCTGTTTCTAATCCAATAATTGTATGCATCATATCCTACACTGTTGGGTGGTAGTGGGCCTTTTAATTTTGTTTCTACAATTCCCATTATGTCCGGTTCATTTTCCTTCAAATAATCATTCAGCTCATTCAATCCTGTTATTAATCCATCTATATTTGTGTAAGACACTCTTAGTTTTCTGCCACTTCCATTGTGTTCTCTGTTTCCCTTATGTTTTTCTTTTGTATGTCGAACTTCCTTAGTTTCATGTTCACTACTCTCCAATAGAATCTCTCTTTCTCTGACTCCGTTCTGTTCTCGTTTTTTGCCTTAGCTTCCAGTCTTTTCTGCTTTTCTGCCTCTCTGTCCTCTTTATTCATTTCCCTTTTTATCCATATCTTTTTATATTGTTCACTTGTTGCTAGTTTCCCTGTTTTGGATAAGATATTCTCTGCCGTTGTTTGTGACTTGAATTTAATCTTAATTGGTCTGGTCTTGTCTGTGCTATACTTTCCGAGTCTAAATTTCTCTTCGATTTGTTTCATAATTTCTGGTTCATCTTCCTGAACTGATTCTAGTAATTGGCTTACTTTTTAATTTTCCTCTTTGATTCTTGTGGTTCTATCTGTGTTGTGTTTCTCTTCCATTCCTAATATAATTATACATTTCTTCTTGTCTGCTAAATCTCTTACTATATTCTCCTTTTGTCTCATCACTTTAATAACTGAGTCTTCAGTATGTTCTTTCAATTTCTGTTTGACTATGTCAGTGAATGAAACCTTATTTCCTTCTTGGGTTGTTTTCCAATTCTTAGTTTCTTTAGCTATTGTCTCTCTGTTTTCTTTACTATTCTTCTTCAATTCCTCATTCTCCACCTTTACTTCTCTTAACTGTCTTTTTAGGTTTTCTATTTCATCAGTTAAGTTTTTATTCGCCTTTTCCAGTTCTTCCAATCTTTCAACCCTTTGTAAATTGGTGTTCATATGACCTAACCTACTCTCCAAGTCCTCGATCACCTTATCAACCTTCTCCTCTAGTCTTGTCAGTCGGGGGGGGGGGGGGTTGTGTCCCCCCACCCTCTTTAAATCCTTTGAAAATATTCTCATCACTTTCTACTGTATTGCTCTTATCTATACTTCTAATCTTTACATTTTTATTAGACATTTCGTCGTCGTCGGGAGGCCTTTTGTTTACCTTTCGCCTGTCTGCCTGGGCCAAGTCTACTCCTTCCTCATTTCCTTCCATTTCCCTTAGTAATCCCTCCCCCTTTCCTCTTTCCCTACTTTCCTACTACTCCAAGAGCAATTTCCCCCCCACCCTGTAAAAACAATAGGCACTTCTCTTTGCGTT
Source organism: Oratosquilla oratoria (assembly GCF_046742065.1). NCBI lineage: Eukaryota > Metazoa > Arthropoda > Malacostraca > Stomatopoda > Squillidae > Oratosquilla > Oratosquilla oratoria. The sequence continues at coordinate 48,324,293 of NC_134799.1, forward strand.
GGGATCCACAAACTTCAATTTTCTTCAGAACGTCTTCTAAGCCGTCCGTTCGTTGAAGTGTGTGTGTGTGTGTGTGTGTGTGTGTGTGTGTGTGTGTGTGTGTGTATTTACCTAGTTGTATTTACCTAGTTGTATTTTACGGGAAGGGGAGCTATGCTCGTGGGGTCCCGTCTTCATATCTCATTTTATCTAAACTATTTTTAAATTCATGTATTGTTTTTGCACACACCACTTTCTCATCTAACTTGTTCCAACTGTCTATTACTCTGTGAGGAAATCTGTTCTTTTTCAAATCTCTTCTATAGCTGTCTTTTTTTTTCTTTCCGTGTCCTCTTGTATTTCTGTCATCCCATTTTAACAGATTCTCTCTATCAGTAATTTCTATGCCTTTCATGATTCTGTAAATAGCTATCAAATCTCCTCTCTCTCTTCTTTGCTCTAGTGTCTGTAGTTTAAGTTTTTGTAGTCTCTCTTCATATGATAGTTTTGAGAGTGTTGGTGCCAATTTTGTAATTGCTCTTTGTATTCTTTCGTTTTTTTATACATTTTTTTGTACTTGGTGACCATATCGTTGCTGCATATTCCAATCTTGGTCTTATCAGGGTGATTAGGATTTTCCTCACCATTTCTTCATCCAGGTATGTAAATGCCACTTTGATTGTTCTTATTAAATTATAAGTTTCTCCAAAAATCTTATTTATATGTTTCTCAGATGACATATTATTCATAACAATGACTCCCAGGTCCTTCTCATTTTCTACTTTTTTTATTCCTTCTTCTCCCGAATTATATGATCCTGCTATTCTGTTTTTGCTTTTTCCAAATTCCATTATACTACACTTTTTTGTATTGAACTCCATCTCCCACTTCCTACTCCATTCCTGTACTTTATTTAGATCTCTCTGTAGTGATTCACAATCTTCTTCAGTTTTCACTCTTTTCAGTAGTTTTGCATCATCTGCAAAGAAGCTCATATAGCTTTCAATTCCTTCATCCATATCATTAATATATATAGCAAACATTATTGGGGCCAGAACTGTTCCCTGCGGGACACCGCTTATTACTTCATTCCATTTTGAGTGCTGGTCTCTTATCACTACTCTCATTTTTCTTTCTTGCAAAAAGTCTTCCATCCAATTTAGCAATTTACCTTGTATTCCTCCTTTATATTCTAATTTCTTAAGCAACTTCTTATGTGGTACTTTGTCAAAAGCTTTTTTTATGTCTAGAAATGCACAATCAGCCCATCCATCTCTTTCTTGTATTATATCTATTAGCCTTGAATAGAAACATATTAAATTGGTGACGCATGATCGTCCTTGTCTGAATCCAAATTGCCTTGGATTTAGTACGTTGTTTTTTTCCAAGTATTTTACCCATCTATTTTTGATAATTCTTTCACAAATTTTTGCTATTGTACTTGTTAGAGAGACTGGTCTATAGTTGGTAGGTTCTTCTTTATTTCCTCCTTTATATATAGGTACTATATTTGCTTTTTTCCAATCTTCTGGAACTTTTCCTTCTTTTAAGGAACTGCTTATTATGCTATGTATTTTGTCTGCCAGTTCATTCCTGCATTCTTTCAGAATCCAGTTTGCTATTTCATCTGGCCCATGCGATTTTCTGACATCAAAATTACCCAAGTGTGTCAATATTTCATTCTTTGTTACTTCTATTTCTTCCATAGGGGGGACTTTTTCTTCCCACTCAATCTCTTCAGGTTGTATATTTTCCCTTGTAAACACTGATTTAAAATGTTTGTTCATAATTTCTGCCATTTCCATTTCCTCAGTGTATTCAACTCCTCCTTGTCTTAATTTCTCCAAGTCCTGTTTGTTTTTCAGTTTATTGTTTACAAATCTGTAGAATAGTTTTGGTTGATCTTTACACTTTTCTATAACATCTTTTTCATATTTTCTTTTTTCCTCTCTGCACTTTTGTACATATTCATTTCTATAACCAGTATATATTTTCCATTTTTCAGGTCTTTTGTCTTTTTTCCATCTGGTCCAGGCTTTGTCTCTTTTGTCTTTTAACTCCCTACAACTTTTGTTGTACCAGCATTTTACATATTCTTTTTCTTGTTTTTGTCTTGGGACATACTTTTCCACTCCTTTTTTGTAAATTTTTGTCAAAATATTCCATTTCTCTTCCACTGATGTTTCTTCTTTGTATATTTCTTCCCAGTTTTCTTGTTGAAAGAATTCTCTTATTTTATCAAAGTTTGTTTTTTCATACATCATTCTTCCTTTTCTATATTGTTCATTTCTTTTCATATATTTTTCTTCATTAAGTTCCAGTTCAATCAATATGTGGTCACTTTTACCTATTGGTGTTTTATATTCAATCTTGTCCACTATTCTAGGTTCAGATGTAATTATTAAGTCTAGTCTCGATGGTTCCTCTTCATTTCTATACCTAGTGTTCTCTTGTATCCATTGTGTCATTGAATGGTCAGTAATCATCTCAAGTAGAGCATTTCCCCATGAGTCATCACCACTCTTTACTGTCATTTCTTCCCAGCAGATTTCTTTGCAATTAAAGTCGCCCATCATAACTATTCTTCCTCCGTCTTCCATTATTTTAGTTAATGCTATCTTTGTGTCCTCTAACATACTTTTATGTTCACTCTCCTCCCATGAGGCTGTTTTCGGAGGCACATAATTGATCACAAATTTTCTGCTCTTCTTATCTCGGTCTTCCACTTCTATCATAATCATCTCTACTGTATTCTTTCCATATATGACACCTTTCACGTTTATATCCTTCTTAGTCAGGAACATAACTCCACCCCCTTGTTTTTTCTCTCTGTTTCTAATCCAATAATTGTATGCATCATGTCCTACACTGTTGGGTGGTAGTGGGCCTTTTATTTTTGTTTCTACAATTCCCATTATGTCCGGTTCTTTTTCTTTCAAATAATCATTCAGTTCATTCAATCCTGTTATCAATCCATCTATATTTGTGTAAGACGCTCTTAGTTTTCTGCCACTTCCATTGTGTTCTCTGTTTCCCTTATGTTTTTCTTTTGTATGTCGAACTGCTTTATTTTCATGTTCACTACTCTCCAATAGAATCTCTCTTTCTCTGACTCCGTTCTGTTCTCGTTTTTTGCCTTAGCTTCAAGTCTTTTCTGCTTTTCTGCCTCTCTTTCCTCCTTATTCATTTCTCTTTTTATCCATACCTTTTTATATTGATCATTTGTTGCTAGTTTCCCTGTTTTGGATAGAATTTTCTCTGCCGTTGTTTGTGACCTGAATTTAATCTTAATTGGTCTGGTCTTATCTGTACTATATTTTCCGAGTCTGAATTTTTCCTCAATTTCCTTTATAATTTCTGGTTCATCTTCCTGGACTAATTTTAATAAACTGCTTACTCTTTCATTTTCCTCCTTGATTCTTGCGGTTCTATCTGGGTTATGTTTCTCTTCCATTCCTAATATAATTATACATTTCTTTTTGTCAGCTAATTCTCTTACTATATTCTCCTTCTGTCTCATCACTTTAATAACTGAGTCTTCATTATGTTCTTTCAATTGCTGTTTGACTATGTCAGTGAATGAAACCTTATTCCCTTCTTGGGTTGTTCTCCAATTTTTAGCTTCTTTAGCTATTGTCTCTCTGTTTTCATTACTATTCTTCTTCAATTTCTCATTCTCCTCCTTTACATTTCTTAACTGTCTTTTTAGGTCCTCTATTTCATCAGTTAAGTTTCTGTTTGCCTTCTCTAGTTGTTCCAACCTTTCAATTCTCTGGAAAATGGAGTCAACATTACCTAACCTACTTTCCATGTCCTCGATCACCTTATCAACTCTCTCCTCTAGTCTTATCAGTCGGGGGGGGGGGGGTTGTGTCCCCTCCACCCACTTTAAATCCCTGGAACATATTCTCGTCACTTTCTACTGTATTGCTCCTCTCTATACTTCTAATCTTTACATTTCTATTAGACATTTCATCATCGCTCAGTCTTTTGTTTACCTTTCGCTTGTCTGTCTGGGCCAAGTCTACTCCCTCCTCAATTCCTTCCAATCCCCTCAGTAATCCCTCCCCTTTTCCTCTTTCCCTACTTTCCCACTACTCCACGAGCAATTTCCCCCCACCCTGTAAAAACACTAGGCACTTCTCTTTGCGTTGGGATCCACAGACTTCAGTTTTCTTCAGAACGTCATCCAAGCCGTCCATTCGCTGAAGTGTGTGTGTGTGTATGTGTGTGTGTGTGTGTGTGTGTGTGTGTGTGTGTGTGTGTGTGTGTGTGTGTGTGCGCGTATTTACCTAGTTATATTTTACGGGAAGAGAGCTATGCTCGTAGTGACCTGCTTTTGTATCTATCAGCATCCAGTTTGATAATAAATTCTTGTATGGTTTTTGCACTCACTGTTTTCTTATTCAGTTTGTTCCAGATATCCATCACTCTGTTTGGTAAGCTATTCTTTTCCAGATCTCTTCTGTAACTATCCTTTATAACTTTATTTTAATGTTCTCTTGTTATTCTTTTATCCCACTTTAGAAAATCATCTCTATCAAGGACTTCCATTCCTTTCATAATTCTGTAGATGGTTAGTAGGTCTCCTCTTTCTCTTCTTTGTTCCAGGGTTGGTAGTTCGAGGTTGGAAAATTTTTGTTCGTATGTCAATTTGAAGAGTGTTGGTGCCATCTATGTCGTTGCTCTTTGAATTCTTTCTAATTGCTTTATGTTCTTTTTAGCACTGGGCGTCCATAGTGTCGCAGCGTGCTCCAATCTTGGTCTTATCAATGTAACTACTAAGTATTTCAGCGGCTTTGACCCATCGTTTTTCGCTCATATTTCCGAAATAACCATTCACATCAGCATAATATTCATGCTCGTTGCATCGAGAAATGGCCGTTAGGGCGGAGCACTGGGAGTCCCCCTGTGGTGCCACATATAATTATTTTATCATTTTATTTTATTTTATAATTCTATTTTATAATTTTATAATGTTGCCACATATAATTATATTATAATTTTTTGTCACACACCACCACTGAGGTAAAAATCAAAGCAATGTTTTCTATACAAAGGTTTCGTTTCCTCGAGTCTAGACATGGCATATGAGCAAGAGAGAGCGACGTTGCCGCTACATCTAATCTCTGGCCCCGCCCCCCTCACACTGCATTCAGAAAACATTGCATCCACACTCGCACGTTCTCGCCATGGATGCCCATGTGTGGCAACACCGGGAAATCTCCTAGCCCCGCCTTAGCGGTCATTTCTCGTTGCGCTGACTATAACACAGCTTAATTCACACCCTGCTCTAATTTTTGACGTTATAGTGCATTCACAAGTTTATTTATTTACGGCGTTTACTCTTGACATCAAATGTCTCGCAGCCGACACCCGTGAAGTAAATAGAACAAGTGAAGTTGTGACGCCATCACAAATTACCTCGTGTATCCCATCCTCCTCGCCTTCCCTCCTTCTCCACATTTCCTCCCTCCTCCTCCTTCCTCCCCCCTCTCTCTCTCTAAAAAAAAAAAAAAAAAAAAAAAAAATGTTATAATAATTGAATACCATGCACCCGGAGAGGGAATTCAATAACAAGTTTATACATATGATAGGTAGGGAAATTATGATAATAACTGGACATGCATTTTATTTCATTCCATACCACTATAGATAAACAGTTCATCCTCTTCATCGCTGTCCATGGTGATGATGACGGGTTCCACACTTTCATGTATGTTGTCCGATGACCAATACTCTTCTTTGAACGATCTGGACCTTCTCACAGCACCCGCCCACACCTCCTTGGTTGCGATAAGCTTTGCCTCCTGTAGCCGCTCTTGCAGGTCTGCCCGAGTGAACCGCTGCAACGTTGAACGCACGTGTTGCTTTATGCAGCCTCACACTTGTTCGATGGGGTTTAATTCTGGATGAGCTGGTGGCAAACGGATGACCTCATGACCCCATGATCGTATAATTTCGTCAACCGTGTAGCGTGGCTCGGGCCGGTTCTCCTTGCAGATCAGTAACAACTCAGGGTGCGTAGCATGTGGTGGGAATGGTAGGCTGCGGCACTCCAACCATTTCACGATCTCCGCTTTTCTTGTGGCAGTGGTGAGGCAACGGGTCTCCTCGGTCAGCTGACTATGGTAGGGTGCGTTGTCAAGCACCAGCACCGATGGCTCAACGAGCGCCGGCAAAAGCTGTGATGTCAGCCAGCGAATGGATAGGGCGCTGTTCATTTCACCTTGGTAGTCTCCTGTTTTGTTCTTGGCAGGGTAGCACAGAAATGATTCGTCAATGAATCCCTCATCTGTGCCACCTGCTACTACCACAAAGCGCTCACCCTCCCCAGGGGGCACTTGACGGCTGAAGATGGCACTTTTGTTAGGCTGTGTTATGTCCACCCACTCTTTACTGTGGTGCATTCGGGTAGTAAACCACGTCTCGTCGACGTAAACCACCAATCTCCCCTCCTCCCGATGCATCCTGAGGGATCGAAGAGCATTAACACCATATGGTGGGGAGGGGGGGGGGTAGGAAATGAGAGTAATAGTGGGAGGGAAGGGGAGGAGGATGGGATACACGAGGTAGTTTGTGATGACGTCACAACTTCACTTGTTCGATTTACTTCACGGGTGTCGGCTACGACACACTTAATATCAAGAGTAAACGCCGTAATTGAATACACTTGTGAATGCACTATAACGTAAAAAATTAGGGCAGGGTGTGAATTAGGCTGCGCTGATATATCGTTCTGATGTGAATGGTTATTTCGGAAATATGAACGAAAAACGATGGGTCAAAGCCGCTGAAATACTTTCTTTTCCATTTCTTCATCCCTGTAGTCAAAGGCCACTTTCATTGATCTTATTACATTGAAAGTTTCCCCGACTATTTTGTTGATATGTTTATCTGGTACCATGTCATTGATGATAATTACTCCTAG
>NC_134799.1:48336202-48371202 GCF_046742065.1 Oratosquilla oratoria
TTTAGATAAAATGAGATATGAAGACGGGACCCCACGAGCATAGCTCCCCTTCCCGTAAAATACAACTAGGTAAATACAACTAGGTAAATACACACACACACACACACACACACACACACACACACACACACACACACACACACACACACACACACACACGCACACGCCGACCACGAAACCGTCAACACCGTCGTCGCTGGGATCCAAAGAAGAAGATCAACGACGAAAAAGGAAATCTGGTTTGTATTGTAGGGGAGGGGAGAAATCGTGAGTGTCCGATATGATATCTCTGCTGTGCTAGTTAAATGTATCTAGACATAATTAGCAAAAAATGAAAGAAAATAAAGAAAAGTCTGACTTGAAAGACATTTGCGAATCAGAACCTTCTGATGACGTCATGGCAAACCCCGATGTAAACAAACATTACCTCACTCCTATGACCACGCAGGATCATCACAAAGATGCTTTTTCTGGATTTGGTAAGTACGAAAGTAGGAGTTTAAGTCGAATCTTAGAGATACAGAGGGAAATGAGCAAAAATAGAATACGGTAGGAGAATGAAATCATGGACTTAAGAAACGAAATCGTTGGTCTATTGGATAGCTTAGCGCAAGCAAACTTTAAGATTTCCGACCTGAGGAAAACTAACTTGGATCTAAGAAACGAATTTAAGGAAATGAAAAAGGATATAAGAGAGCTGAAGAGTGATAATGAAAAGAAAAGAATTAATGATACTACCAAGAGCGAAAACTTAAAAAAAGTGGTAAACAATAAAATACAAGGAAAAAAAAAAAAAAAAACGAAGAGAACTTGGGTGAGGAAAGTATCCAAAATATTAAGAAATGGAAGGAAAACATTGAAATTAAAGAACTTGTTTTCAAAGAAATAATCCAATAACAGATGCAGGAAAATGCAAAGGACACAATTATCCAAATAATTAACGAAAAAGCTAATTGGGTCAGAGACCATTGATCTAAAAATAACTGGATCACGGATAGGTGTCCTGATTATGAGGGCGGCAGCCATGTTGGTAGTACCAAAACAAACCCACGCCACGCGATTCACTGATAGCTTTCGCTCCTATATACTGGTGTGTTTTACATATTTAACGATCATTTTACAATGCCAACTTGTGCTGCATTCAACTGCACCAACCGGAGAAAAGGTGGATGTGAGCAGTCCTTCCACTCGTAAGTAAATTAAGGTTTTATTACCCAAAACATCCCGATACCCATCAACAAATGATGCGGCCATCAGGAGCCATAAAATGTTGCCCACCAACTGTTTTGTTAGGTGTTGTCATGTTAATGGTATGTATTTATTATCTGTAAGAAATAGATCTAGCAGCAACCCATTTGTCACGAATGTAATCGTGGCAATAGCAGGATAAATATCTATCATCTAAAAATATCTTATAAGGCTCAAACGCTGTCCAGAGCTGTGTAGCTGTGTAGAACCAGTTGTTCTTCCTGATTACATGTGTAGGCTTTTTCTATATTGTAAAGTGTGAGGGATTCATATTAGATGGGCTGAATTACTATTCGGGGCCCGTTCAAAAATTATGTAACGTTTTTTTTCTGGTGAAATTCGACACCCCCCACCCCATGTACTATTATGTTTCAACTCATAAGAATTTATCCTTCTACCGGTCTCAACTACTGTTACGGAAGAGTATGATTTTTCAGGACCAAACATAGCGGGTATGTGTCTTCGTTTCTATTTAATGAATATGAACTACTAGTACTATTGTAACTGATGTATGTACATTCTTTTTACTGAACGATTTCCGTGTCAAAGTTTCTGTTTCAGGATCGATGTGAAATATATTGTTTCAAAAGCACCGATGCATATCCATGTATATCACTATCGTCCAATATTTAAGGCACCTGTAATGTGCTGTACACGATACAATAGCAATATTCACAATAAATACTAATGTAGGTTTTGTTCTGTAAAGATTCACTGGAGGTTTCTTGGAATATTGTGGATACGTGTATGTTTAGTGACAGGTGAAATTTGTTTGTTGAAATACATGTGTAGTTAGTTGTGCAAATAAAGTAATTGTAATCCAGTAATTAACTGTGTGCATTTCAATGACCAGATGACTAGATTTCGAAAAACGCTTGTCAAGATTCGAGAGATTGAGATTATAACATGTGGTCACACTCGCACACACACTGCAGTTGTAGATGACTGTGAGGCTGATACATATGTTGTCTCCACGGCCAAAAGATACAGTTTGCCATTGGATAACTCGGATGATGGCGAGGACAGTGACCTGTCTGATGTCTCTGATTTTGACCCATTGTCCCCATACAAGGAAGCTGTAGTTGGTTACATAGCAGGTTATGTAGTTAGAATGGTGGAGAGACGTGTGCGATGCCCTACCTGCATCGGTGCCTTGCGCGCATCTCCTGATGATGATACTGATCAGCAGAAGTACGGTCTAGTGTCTCGCAAAGACCACGGAGGACTGGTGCGAGCTGCTGACAGTGTTATCAGAGTCTGCGAGGTAACTGAAAAATGTTTCCAAAGCATTCTCAAGGTCAATAACGGAGAGCCCCCAAAAACAGCAAATGTACCTGCCACCATAGCAGTCACAGTCCTGAGTCCCCTTGCAGCCGTCCCCGTATTTTACTCTCTCAGCGACCATATGTTCGACACAACCCCGGATTCTAACCACATCGTCAATTTGATCAAGTGTATCGTCACGTGCTTCTGCAAAATCAGGCTCCATCATATCTCCAAATTGTATTCTCAAAAAGTAACCGGTGTCAAAGTGAGGAAGGAGTTATCAAAACTTGTTTTATTCAAGCACCAATAACGATAAGCAGTACAGTAATCAAATGTTATAGGGATATTTATTCCGTTGAATGCTAGTATAGATCTATTATTATCCCTGTAATATTTTGACTATATATTATCATCCCATTTGTTGTCTGTGTAACATTCCCTTGAAGATCGTATAATATATACTGGAATTATAATTTGTCAGTGCCAACTCATCCATATACATGCACAAGTTTATGTATATAAATGGTTATTTCTGCTAGAGGTAATAACTATCAATATATTGTTTTATTGTGATGATGCTATTTTGATATACACCTTGTATGCCATGTGGAGGGCCCAACAGCGACGAATTGTGTGGCCATTATATACCCAATCATGCTTGGATCACAGGCCACGAGAGTAACACGACAGCTCCCATGACCGGCGGAGCGGTTCACACGTGCTAATGTTTTGGTACTACCAATATGGCGGCCATGTCCCGCCTGCCCGCCTCACTCCTGGGGCAGCCCACGGCCCGTATACGCTATCCAGGTGTTATACAGATCAGTGTCAGAGACACAATGGATAGGAAAAAAATGTATTGTGGTATATGGACTAAAAGAAAAACATAGTTTGGCAAGGTACATGAGAGAAAAAGAAGAAAAAGAGACAGCAATAGAAATACTTAAAAAAAAAAAAAAAAAAAAAAAAAAAAAAAAAAATAGGGGGGAGCCCAAGACGTGAATAAAGACGCTGACGAAATATATAGGATCGGTCACTATTCTAAGGATAGAAATCGACCCCTAAAAATAAAGCTAAGATCACATATGGTAGTAGAAGAAATATTTAAAAAAGTAGGTAACTTGGCAAGGAATGTACATACATACATACATATACCAAGGCTTTTTCCCCCTTACAAGGGAGGTAGCCAAAAAGGGAAAGGCATAAAAACACTCCCACCCATTTCATCCCTACATACACTCCACACCCCTCCCACCCTCCCTCTCATCTGAGCACCTCCTGGATGACGGGTCATCCCTGCACCCTGCCCACCGCCCTGGGGTATTGGCTGCTTGTTATTGTGGCAAAGTAGCATGCAGTCGATACTTTAGGGTCTACATGGGGCGCCCCTACGGACCAGAGCCACACATAATTTTGTCTATGATAGAAGAAATTCTGTTCATAGAGAAATGATGACACTTTTATACTACGACTGTCCCTTCGTTATGCTGTCCCCCAACCCCTTGTTGCTGTCCTGTACCATTTCTCTGAGTATTCTCTTTCTGTGATGGGGGAATTCCCTGTGGTGGGGGAAAAGAATACTGCCACCAAGTATCCCACTTGGATCGTAAGAGGCGAGAAAAAAGGGACGGGGAGAGGGACTAGGCATCCTTCTCCCTGTAGCCCCACGGGGCACACATCCTAAAGAGAAAAGTGGCAAGGAATGTAAAGTACAATAAGATATGGATAAAAAGAGAAATGAGTACTGAGGAATTAGAAAAAGAAAAGACACTAAGAGATGAAGCAAAGGGAAAAACGTGAAGAGAACGGAGACAGAAAGCAAGGAATTCCATTGGAGAGTAATCGACATGAGATTGAGGAAATGGTATCCCACTTGGATCGTAAGAGGCGAGAAAAAAGGGACGGGGAGAGGGACTAGGCATCCTTCTCCCTGTAGCCCCACGGGGCACACATCCTAAAGAGAAAAGTGGCAAGGAATGTAAAGTACAATAAGATATGGATAAAAAGAGAAATGAGTACTGAGGAATTAGAAAAAGAAAAGACACTAAGAGATGAAGCAAAGGGAAAAACGTGAAGAGAACGGAGACAGAAAGCAAGGAATTCCATTGGAGAGTAATCGACATGAGATTGAGGAAATGGTACATCAGAATGGGCTAACCAAAGGGAAAAAAAAAAAAAAAAAAAATGGAGAGAGAAGAAAATTGAAAGTGGCCTATACTAATATCGACAGATTAATTTCAGGACTGAATGGACTTAATGATTACCTGCTAGAAGAAAAAACAAAAAAAACAGACATAATGGGAATTGTGGAGACTAAACTAAGGGGTGAAATACCATACATCGATGTTGGACATGGACTATATAATTACTGGATTAAAAACAGAGACAAGAAACAGGGAAAATAATCATGTTCTTGGCCAAGAAAAACTTGAATGTGACAAAAATTGCAGAGGGCAAAGGTAATGTAGAACTGATCATGATAAAAGTCGAAGACAAGAACATGAAAAGTAGAAAGTTGTGGTGACTTATGTGTCCCCAAAAACGAACGCTTGGAAAGAGAACGAGCATAAGAAAATGCTAGAAGATATAAGGTAACCATTAAATGGGATACTAATGGGCGGGGGTAATCTGGTAATTATGGGGGACCTCAATTGCAAAGAAATTTGTTGGGAAAACATGGTAGTGCGAGGAGATGACTTGTGGGGTAATGTACTACTGGATATAACCATGGGATACACAATGACTCAGTGGGTCAGTGAAAACACCAGATACAGAAATAACGAGGAGCCGTCGAAACTAGATTTAATATTTACAACAGAACCTGAAATTGTGGATAAAATCCAATACAAGACACCAATTGGAAAGAGTGACCATATACTCATTGAAACTGAACTAAAAAAAGAAATATACATGGAGAGAAATAAAAAAAATAGGAAAGGTAGATTGATGTACAACAAAACGGACTTTGCAAAACTAAAGGAATTCTTCCAGAATGCAAACTGGGAAAGTTTTTACATGGAAGAGAGAAAAGTGGAAGAGAAATGGGATATCTTGATGGACAATTATAATGAAGGGGTAAATAGGCATTTACCAAGACAGAAGCGAGAGAGAGTGTACATTAAATGTTGGTTCAACAAAAGATGCAGTGAGGCAAAAGACAGAAGGGACAGAGCTTGAAAAAGGTGGAGAAAAGATAAAAAAAAAACCTGGAAAATGGCAAGTTTATATAAACTACAGAAATGAGTATGTTAAAGTGAGAAGATAGGAGAAAAGGAACCATGACAAGGATATTATAGATAAATGCAAAGAGCAACCCAAGCCATTCTATCGATACGTGAATGGGAAACTTAAAAACAAATAAGAAATGGTGAAACTACGCCAAGGGAATATAGAATACACAGAAGAATTAAAAATGGCCGAAGTCATGAATAATCACTTCAAATCTGTCTTTACTAGAGAGAAAACACAATATTGGGATGAAGGTAATGAAAGGCGATCTCCCCCCATGAGTGAGAAACAATAACACAAAATGAATTATTGGAACACATATCAAACCTTGACGTCAGGAAATCACATGGCCCGGATGGAATTGCAAATTGGATTTCTAAAAGAATGCAAAGAAGAACTAACGGACAAAATACATAACATAATAAGTTGCTAACTCAAAGAAGGAAAAATACCAAAAGACTGGAAAAATGCTAACACTGTACCAATATATAAAGGAGGAAATAAGGAAGAACCAACTAACTATAGGCCAGTCTCACTAACAAGCACTATAGCCAAAATTTGAGAGGATCATCAAGAATAGATGGGTAAAACACCTGGAAGACAACAATATGATAAACCCGACAATTTGGGTTCAGACAAGGAAGATCATGTACCACAAACTTAATATATTTATACACAAGATTAATAGACATAGTGCAAGAAAGGAATGGATGGGCTGATTGTGCCTTCCTGGACTTACAAAAAGCTTTTGACAAAGTACCACACACACACACACACACACACACACACACACACACACACACACACACACACACACACACACACACACACACACACACACACACACACACACAAACTGGAACATATAGGAGGGATACAAGGGAACCTACTAAAATGGATGGAGGACTTCCTGATTGGTAGAAAGATGAGAGTAGTGCTCAGAGAAAAATATTCAGATTGGAAAGAAGTGATCAGTGGAGTACCGCAAGGATCTGTATTGGCTCCAATAATGTTTGCTATTTATGTGAATGACATGGATGATGATGTGAAATGTTACATGAGCTTCTTTGCAGACGACGCCAAACTGTAGAAAGTAAAAACTGAAAAAGGTTGCAAAGCACTGCAGGAAGACCTGAGTAATGTATGGAACTGGAGTCAGAAATGGGAAGTGGACTTCAATATTAACAAGTGTAGTATAATGGAGGTTGGAAAAAGCAAAAACAGAATATCAGAACAATATAAAACTGGAACCAAGGAGGTAAAGAAGGAGGGATCTGAAAAAAAAATTGGGGGTAATTATCTCAAACGACTTGCCCTATGACAAACAGATAAACAAAATTGTCGGAGAATCTTACAACTTGCTAAGATCAATAAAAGTGGCATTTACATATCTGGACGAAGAAATTATTTAAAAAATATTGGTCACACTGATAAGGCCTAGACTAGAATATGCGGCAACATTGTGGTCACCCAATACCAAAAAGAATATAAAGAAAATAGAAAGAGTACAGAGAGCAGCAACAAAAATGACACCTGCACTTGCAAACTTGTCATATGAGGAGAGATTGGCTAAACTGGAGTTACCGATTCTGGAGCAAAGAAGAGAGAGAGGTGACCTACTGACCATCTACAGAATCATGAAAGGCACAGAAATACTCGATAGAGAGGACTTGGTAATCTGGGACAAGAGAAGAACAAGAGGACATGGAAAAAAAAAAAGAAAAACAGTCACAGAAGAGATCTGAAGAAAAATAGTTTTCCACATACAGTGATGGACACTTGGAACAAACTGGACAATGAAATAGAGTGCGCAAAAACCATTCATGAGTTTAAGAGCAAACTAGACACTGCGAGATATAAAGGTGGGACACCACGAGCGTAGCTACCCTTCACGCAAAATACAACTAGGTAAATACACACACACACACACACACACACACACACACACACACACACATACACACACACACATATTGATTGAACTGGAACTAAATGAGGAGAAATACATGAAAAGAAATGAACAATATAGAAAAGGAAGAATAATGTATGAATTTTTTTTTTATCAAATAAGAGAGTTCTTTCAAAAAGAAAACTGGGAAAGAATATACAAAGAAGAAATAATAGTGGAAGAGAAATGGAATATTTTGACAAAAATTTATAAAAAAAAAGAGTGGAAAAATATGTCCCAAGACAAAAACAAGAAAAAGAATATGTAAAGTGCTGGTACAACAAAAGTTGTAGGGAGTTAAAAGACAAAAGAGATAAAGCTTGGGCAAAATGGAAGAAAGACAAAGGACCTGAAAAATGGAAAATATATACTTGTTATAGAAATGAATATGTACAAGTGTGCAGAGAGGAAAAGAGAAAATATGAAAAAGATGTAATAGAAAAATGTAAAGATCAACCAAAACTATTTTACAGATTTGTAAACAACAAACTGAAAAACAAACAAGATTTGGAGAAATTAAGACAAGGAGGAGTTGAATACATAGAGAATACACACAGAAATTATGAACAAGCATTTTAAATCGGTGTTTACAAGGGAGAACATACAACCTGGGGGGATCGAATGGAAAGAGAAAGTCCCCCCTATGAAAGAAATAGAAGTAACAAAGAATGAAATAATGAAACACTTGAGTAATCTTGATGTCAGAAAATCGCATGGACCAGATGAAATAGCAAACTGGATTTTGAAAGAATGCAAGAATGAACTGGCATACAAAATACACAGCATAATACCAGTTCGAATAGTTCTGGCCCCAATAATGTTTGCTATATATATTAATGATATGGATGAAGAAATTGAAAGTTGTATGAGCTTCTTTGCAGATGATACAAAACTATTAAAAAAGTGAACACGGAAGAAGATTGTGAGTCACTACAGAGAGATCTAAATAAAGTATGGGAATGGAGTAGGAAGTGGGAGATGGAGTTCAACACTAAAAAGTGTAGTATAATGGAATTTGGAAAAAGCAAAAACAGAATAACAGGATCATATAAATTGGAAGAAGAAGGAATAAAAAAGTTGAAAATGAGAAGGACCTGGGAGTTATTGTTATGAATAATATGTCACCTGAGAAACATATAAGATTTTTGGAGAAACTTATAATTCAATAAGAACAATCAAAGTGGCATTTACATACCTGGATGAAGAAATGGTGAAGAAAATACTAATCACTCTGATAAGACCAAAATTGGACTATGCAGCAACGATGTGGTCACCAAGTTAAAAAATGTATAAAAAAAATTGAAAGAATACAAAGAGCAATTACAAAATTGGCACCAACACTCTCAAAACTATCATATGAAGAGAGACTAACAAAACTTGAGCTACAGACATTAGAGCAAAGAAGAGAGAGAGGAGATTTGATAGCTATTTACAGAATCATGAAAGGCATAGAAATTATTGATAGATAGGATCTAATAAAATGGGATGATAGAAATACAAGAGGACACGGAAAGAAAATCAAGAAAGACAGCTATAGAAGAGATCTGAAAAAGAACAGCTTTCCTCACAGAGTATTAGACAGTTGGAGCAAGTTAGATGAGAAAGTGGTGTGTGCAAAAACAGTACATGAATTTAAAAATAGTTTAGATAAAATGAGATATGAAGACAGGACCCCACGAGCATAGGTCCCCTTCCCGTAAAATACAACTAGGTAAATACAACTAAGTAAATACACACACACACACAACTCCCCGCCCACGAGAGTTGGAGTAACGACTCGCAGCGCAACCATACTGAAATTATTTCAGCACTGGGAGGATTCAAACCAGGACCGCTGTAGTGGCGGCCGCGAACGCTACCACTGCGCCATCGAGTCGTGTTCATCATGGTCTTGGATCACGTGTTGGATTCGTGATCGGCATCTATTTCCCTTTCGGAGGAGAGCTCAGAGCTCATATATGACCGATGTATGGGTAATGCTGTGACTTTACACGCACACACACCTCGAACTCCCCGCCCACGAGAGTTGGAGTACCGATTCGCAGCGCAGCGATACTGAAAATATTTCAGCCATGTGTGTGTGTGTGTGTGTGTGTGTGTGTGTGTGTGTGTGTGTGTGTGTGTGTGTTTACCTAGTTGTATTTACCTAGTTGTATCTTACGGGAAGGGGAGCTACGGTCGTGGTGTCCCGTCTTTGTATCACGCCATATCTAATTTGCTTTTAAATTCTTGCATTGTTTTTGTACACATTATTGTTTTGTCTAGTACGTTCCATGCACCCATCACTCTGTGGGGGAAAACTGTTCTTTTTCAGGTCTCTTCTATAACTGTCCTTTTTGAGCTTCCTTCCATGTCCTCTTGTGTTTCGCTTATCCCAATTTAGTAAGCCTTCTTTATCAAGGACTTCTATACCTCTCATAATTTTGTAGATATTCAACAAGTCCTCTATTTCTCTTCTTTGTTCCAGAGTCGGTAATTCTAGTTTTCACAATCTTTCTTCATACGACAGTTTTGATAGTGTTGGGGCCATCTTCGTAGTTGCTATCTGGATTCTCTCAAATTTCCTTATATTCTCTTTTAGTACTGAGTGATCATAGTGTCGCTGCATACTCCAATTTTAGCCTTATCAGTGTGATTAGTATCTTCTTTACCATTTCTTCATTCAAGTAATAAAAGCCATTTTTATTTATCTTAGCAAGTTATAGGTTTCACCGATAATTTTGTTGATCTGTTTATCAGGGGATATATCTTTTGTGATGATTACTCACAGGTCTTTTTCAGATCTCACATTCTTTACTTCCTTTTCACTAATTTTATGTTGTCCTGATATATATATATATATATATATATATATATATATATATATGTATATATATATATATATATATTACTTTTTCAAATTCCATTATGCTACATTTCTTGATTTTGAAGTCCACTTCCTACTTCCGACTCCATTCCCAAACCCTGTTAAGATCTATGTAATGAGTCACAGTTCGTTTCAGTACTCACTTTCTTCAACAATTTTGCATCATCTGCAAAGAAGCTCATGTAACATTCCACACCCTCGTCCATGTCATTCACATAAATAGCAAACATTATTGGAGCCAATACTGATCCTTGTGGAACTCCACTAATTACCTCTTCCCAAGTAGAACTCTTATCTCTGAGCACTACCCTCATTTTTCTTCCATGCAAAAAGTCCTCCATCCATTTCAGTAGTTTACCTTGTATCCCTCCTATGGTTTCCAGTTTTCTTAATAGTTTTTTGTGTGGGACTTTGTCAAAAGCTTTTTGTAGATCTAGGAAAGCACAATCAGCCCATCCGTCCCTTTCCTGTATTATATCTAGTAGTCTTGAGTAAAAACAGATCAAATTTGTGGCACATGATCTTCCCTGTCTAAATCCGAATTGTGTCTGGTTTAGTATATTATTCTCCAGATGTTTTATCCATCTATTTTTTTTTTATAACTTTATCGCAAATTTTAGCTACCGTGCTTGTAAGGGAAACCGGTCTGTAAATTGTTGGGTCTTACAAAGGATTACAAAGGACAGGAGAGCTTTTAGTCTATAACTAGGTCGGATGCGAAAAAAAATACAATAATGATAAACAGATAAAATAAAAATACATAAAATCATAATAATATAAATAATAAGAAATAAAATAAATTAATGCATAGGTATAGCTAAATAACAAACAAAATAAAATAAAATAAAATAAAAATAAATAAAATTATAATGATATAAATGATAATAAATAAAATAAATTGATGCACAGGTATAGTTCAATAATAAACAAACAGATAAATAGTAAATAATAGTAAATTGACAGATAGCTAATAATAAATGAAAATCCAGCAAATAACGATAAACAAACAAATAATAACAAACAAACAAACAAATATAAAACAAATGGCAGACATTACAGCATCTTGCTTAGGTATTTATCTAAACAAATCTTAAAGCTTCGAACTGAACTACATTGCACTGCTTCTGCAGGAAGTCTGCTCCATTTATCAACTACACGGTTGGCGAAGTTGTTTCTATCTACTTCCAAATTAAATCTATTTCCTGACAGTTTGAAACCATTATTTCTTGTCGGATTCTCATTCAGTGTGAATATTTTGTCACTTTTGATGTCGTCAATTCCCTTTAGAATTTTAAAGACGTGTATCAAGTCACCTCTGAGTCTACGCTTTTTTTTTTTTTTTTTACAGAAAACAGATTCATATGTTTTAGTCGATTTTCGTGTGATTTATTTTTTTATATTTGGGATAAGTTTTGTGGGTCGCCGTTGTGCTTTTTCCAATCTGTCAATGTCTTTCATGAGATTCAGTAACCATACAGAAACAGCATATTCCAAATGTGGACGAACTAACGATTTATATAGCTTGTTAATGAGAGATGAAATTTTAAAGTCAAAAGATCACGCAATCAGTCCTAGAAGCTTGTTTGCTTTCTCAGAGGCTGAAATACACCTGCTTAGATGATTTGACATCGTTACTGATAATTACGCCGAGATCCTTTTCACTATCCACTTTTGTTAACAAATTTCCAAATAACTTGTAATCGTACTTACAGTTATTTTCACCTATGTGCACAACCTTGTATTTACTTGTGCTAAATTTCATTAGCCACCTTTCAGACCATTGCTGTAGTTTATCTAAATCTTCTTGAATATCTAATTGATCTAAATGATCGTTTGCCATTCCGCACAGTTGTTTATCATCAGCAAATTTGGAAACAATAGTCTATGTCATTTACATATACTATGAATAGCGAAGTGGCCTAAGAACGGAACCCTGAGGAACTCCATTCGTAACATTTTTCCATCTAGAAGTTTTGCCATTTAAAACAACTCTCTGTTTTCGATCATTAAACCAATTTCTAATCCAACTCCGTGTGAAGCTAATTTAGTGAGTAGTCTTTCGTGGGGGCGGGGGGCGGTATAAAAAGTTTTTGCAAAGACTAGACATATTAAATCTATAGTTTCTTTTGTCATAATTAGAGATGACTATTGTAGAATTCGAGTAGGTTAGTCACGCAAGAACGTTTCCGTCTGAATCCATGCTGGCTATCATTTATCAAACGGTTACTTTCTAAATGATGTTCGGTAGCATCTCAGATTATAGTTTCCATAATGTCACCTTTTTTGAATATGGGAGTAACGTTAGCTAGCTTCCATTCTCTTGGGACATCTCCGGGGGTGATGGATTTCTTGAAAATAATTTCTAATGGAACAACAATATCATCTTTCATTTCCTTTAAGATTCTTGGATGCCAATCGTCAGGCCCTGGTGTTTTATAAATCTTTAGTTTCTCTATACACCATTTAATTTCTTCTTTTGTTATATTTACCGTAGTGAGTAAGTTTACCCTTTTTCACAGTTTGGAGTTCATTTTGAGATGTTTCGTTTACGAATACTGAGCTAAAATAGTTGTTTGAAATATCACACATTTCTTTATTTGAATATTCAAGTTGACCGTCAGCAGATAATAGTGGGCCAATGTGATTCCTAATAACCTTTTTATCTGTAATGTAACTATAGAATTCTTTTGGGATTCTCTTTGGATTTATCAGCGATATTAATTTTGTATTGTCGATTTCGTTTTTCTTGTTGTCTTTTTTAAATCTCTCTCTATTATTACATAACTTTCATAGTCATTAGGTACATCCGAACACTTGTATTTCTTATAAGCCTATCTCTTTTTAGCAATATTTTTTCAGTTTTTTTGTCGAGCCATTTTGGGCGAGCCTGATTTGGGGGGCGTCTGTCCGGGATGTAAGTATGAATCATCTTAGTAAGTGTATTTTGAAATATTTCCCACATCTGATCTACAGGACTTTCGCTTAATTTTTCCTCCCAATCTGTAAGCTGAAGCTCCTGACGTAGTGCTATGAACTGATCTTTACTTAAATCGGATATTTTAGAAACACAATTATCTATTCAATTTTTTTTTTTTGGCAATTTGAATCTAACTTCCTTGTTTTCTCCTCTATAAATTGGTACGATATCAGCATTTTTCCAGTCTTCTGGTATTTTTTCTTCTTTAAGCGAGCAACTTATTATGTTATATATTTTGTCTTCTTTACATTCTTTTAATATCCAGTTTGCTATTCCATCCGGGCCGTGCGATTTCTTGACATCAAGGTTCATTATTTGGTCCATTATTTCTTTTCGTGTTACTATTGTTTCCCTCATGGAGTAGGGGTGGGGATTTCACTTCTCTCCCTTCATCCCGATGTTGTACATTTTTTCTATAGGCAGTTCACTCAAAGAATCTCAGTCGATCCTGCGTTTTTGGTTGGCAGCCCTGCTCACCTTTCGCTACTATGCAAATCAAGAACTTTTTCATATCTAAATATTTCAATTTCCAATCTGAGTGTTACTCCTCCGACCATATACGTTAGTACAACCGTATTCAAAGAATCAAGAAGACAATGAATATGAGATTATGATAACCGTAAACTAATCGAGATCGAAAAACCATGAGCGGTATGTACTCAAGTCATGTTCAATTTTGACTCATGAGATTGGGGTGCTTCTCGCCACCCGTCCAATATCAGAAGATAATCATATAAACCTTTCACTTTCTATTTTATGTGTCACTTTATGGGATATGTGAAAGCACAGTCATATTCATGACTATTTTATATCACAGAAGAAATGTTAAATTTTACAACCAGCCTCATAATGACTGGACACAGCGATAATAAGTAAAATGCTGTATAAACAAAATTATATTCGTGATCATATACTCACTATAATTACTTTCTTTATTTGAATTATCGAGATGGAAAGCTCTGAAATAGGTGAACAAGGATTGCTCATCCCTAGATGTACATGAAATTCGTGTAACTCGTATAGTCACTGAGCTAAGTGAACAACTATAAATATATTTCAAGAAAGCTTGGGTTTTCAACCAGCTCAGCGGGGGAAGGGTGAGCAGGGCTGCCAACCGAAAACACAGGATCGACTGAGATTCTTTGAGTGAATTGCCTACAGTGAAAACCGACTTGAAGTGTTTGCTCATGACTTCAGCCATTTCTGTATCTTCTGTGTATTCCATATTCCGTTGGCGTAGTCTCACTATTTCCTGTTGTTTTTTAGTTTACCATTTACATTTACATATCCCGTCTAGGGTATTGGCTGCATGTTATTCTGGCAAAGTAGCATGCAGTTGATACTTTAAGGTCTATAAGGGGCGCCCCTACGGACCAGAGGCACGCATAATTTTGTCTATGATAGAGGAAAACCCTGTTCGTAGACTGTCCTTCCGTTATGCTGTCCCCCAACCCCTTGTTACTGTCCTGTACCATTTCTCTGAATTTTCATTTCCTTTTTTCGCCTTTCCACTTGAGTTGTAAGAGGCGACAAAAAACGGAACGAGGGATGTGATTAGGAGTCCTGCAACCTGTAGCCCCACAGGGGACACTCCTAAAAAGAGTAAAGGCATAAGAGGGTCTAGAAGTTTTCCAATCAGTACCCTAAGGTTTGGGTTTTTAATGTGTGTGGATGTGGTACAGATGAGAGATTGTTGTTCCATCAGAAATCATTTTCAAGAAATCCATCATCTCCGGAGATGTCCCAAGAGAATGGAAGCTAGCTAACGTTACTCCCATATCCATAAAAGGTGACAAAAAGAAACCAAATAACTATAGGCCTATAAGTTTGACTTCAATCGTAGGAAAAATTATGGAAAATATCATCAGAGATGCTATCGAACATCATTTAGATAAATGATAGCCAGCATGGTTTCAGACGGAAACGTTCTTACGTGACTAACTTACTCGAATTCTACAACACAGTTATCTCGAATTATGACAAAAGAAACAATATAGATTTAATATATCTAGACTTTGCAAAAACTTTTGATACCGTCCCCGACGAAAGACTACTCATTGAATTAGCTTCACATGGAATAAATGGTAGCCTATTAAGTTGGACTAGTAATTGGTTGAATGATTGAAAACAGAGTTGTTCTAAATGGCAAAACTTCTAGATGGAAAAATGTTATGAGTGGAGTTCCTCAGGGTTCCGTTCTTGGGCCACTTCTATTCATAGTATATATATATATATATATATATATATATATATATATATATATATATATATATATATATATATATATATATATATATAAATGATATAGACCATGGACTAAAATCTATTGTCTCCAAATTTGCTGATGATACAAAACTGTGCGGAATGGCAAATGATCACTTAAACCAATAAGATTTTCAAGAAGATTTAGATAAACTACAGCAATGGTCTGAAAAGTGGTTAATGAAATTTAACACAAGTAAATGCAAGGTAATGCACATAGGTAAAAATAACAGTAAGTACGATTAAAAGTTATTTGGAAATTCGTTCACAAAAGTCAATAGGGAAAAAGATCACGGCGTAATTATCAGTAACGATCTCAAATCATCCAATCTGTGTATTTCAGCCTCTGAGAAAGCAAATAAGATTCTAGGACTGATTGCGCGAATATTTTGACTTCAAAAGTCCATCACTCATTAACAAGCTATATAAATCGTTAGTTCGTCCCCATGTGGAATATGCTGTTTCCGTATGGTCACCGAATCTCATGAAAGACATTGACAGACTGGAAAAAGTACAACGGCGAGCCACAAAACTGATTCCAAATATCAAAAATAAATCATACGAAAATCGACTAAAACATATGAATCTGTTTTCCCTAAAAAAGCGTAGACTCAGAGGTGACTTGATACAAGTCTTTAGAATTCTAAAGGGAATTGACGACATCCAAAGTGACAAAATCTTTACACTGAATGGTCTCAAACTGTCAGGAAATAGATTGAATTTGGAAATGGGTAGAAACAACTTTGCCAACTGTGTAGTTAATGAATGGAATAAACTTCCTGCAGAAGCAGTGCAATGCAGTTCAGTTCGAAGCTTTAAGAATCATTTAGATAAACACCTAAGCAAGATGCTGTAATGATTATGATTAATTTTATATTATTATTTGTTTTTTATAATTTGTCTGTTTGATTCTCATTTGTTATTAGTTATATGTCAATTTATTATTATTTACTATTTACCTGTTTGTTTACTATTCAACTATACCTATGCATTTATTTATGTATTTTATCTATTATTTACATTATTATAGTTTTTATTTATTCATTTATCATTATTTTTTTCGCATCCGACCTAGATATGGACCAAAAGGTCTCCTGTCGGCATGCTCCACCTTTGTAATCCTTTGTAATGAGAGTAAAAGAGAAGAGATAGGCAGTATGTTTGTGAGAGGAAAGGTGGATGTGCTGGCTTTGAGTGCAACTAAAATGAAAGGGAGGGGCGAGTGTGAGTTTGGGAGTGTAGTTTGGAGGTTCTCAGGAGAGAAGAGGGGACGAGGGAGAGAAGGGGTGGCTATATTAGTAAGTGAAGAGATAGGTAAGCGTGTAATGGAGTGGAAGGAGGTTTCCTCAAGGTTGATGTGGATGAAGGTGAAGCTGGGAAAGGAGATGTGGGTTTTTGTGAGTGAGCATGGGCCTGGTAGTGAGAAGAGCGTAGATGAAAGGGAGGCTTTTTGGATAGATTTAAATGAGTGCATAGAGGGATTAGGGAGAAATGTCAATGTAGTTGTATTGGGAGACCTTAATGCTCGGGTAGGAAACGAACCAATAGATGGAGTGATTGGAAAGTATGGAGTTCCAAGTAAAAATCGTAGTGGAGAATTGATGGTGGAGATTTGTCTTGAAAGAGAAAGTCAAGCATAAGTACACATAAAAGAGGGTGGTGGATGGAAAGGTGGCAGATAGAGCGTTAATGGACTATATAGTGGTGACCAGGAGTATGGTAGGAAGAGTTAAGGATGTACATGTTCTAAGGGGAGAGTGGGGGAATATCAGATCATTTTCTAGTGGAAGGTAAATTGAGAATGGAGAATAGGTGGAGAAAGAGGAAAAGGGTAGAAGGTAGGGAGGTACTTAGAGTGAACTGCTTAAACGAGAAAAAAAAAGTAGAATGAGTATAAGAAGTTGAGAGAGGAGTGGGAGAGAGTAAAGGATAGAGTAGAACTAGGAGTGGAGGAGGAATAGGGAAGGTTCAAGGAGGGAGTCATAAGGTGTGCAAAGATGGTGTGTGGAACAAGAAGGACAGGAGGAAATAGAAGGAAGAGTAGTGAATGGTGCGATGAGGAAACAAAGAAGGTTGTAGAAGAGAAGAAGCGAGCTTTCACAGATTGGTTACAAAATAGGACGAGGGAGTCATATGAGAGGTACAAAGAAAAGAAAAGAGAAGTAAAGCAACAGAAGAAGCAGGCTTTCATAGATTGGCTACAAATTAGGACGAGGGAATCGTATGAGAGGTACAAAGTAAAGAGAAAGGAAGTTAAACATAAGATAAAGGAAGCAAAGAGGAGAGCAGATGTGAAATGGGGTAAGAGTATGACAGAAAATTTTGAAAGTAATAAAAAGATGTTTTGGAAAGAAATTAAGAGAGAGGAAGAGAAGGTGAATCAAGTAGAGAAGAAAAGGTAAAAGGTGCAAATGGAGAGATGATAATGGAAGAGAAGGCAGTGAGAGGAAGGTGGGCAGAGTATTTTAGGGAGTTGCTAAATGTGAAGGAGGATAGGGAGGGAAAGGTAGTTGCAGTGGGAAGCGCTAAGAAAATGAGAGTGATGAGTGAGGAAAATGGAGATGAAATAAGGAAAGATGAAATGAAAGGAGCTGTTAAGATGATGAGAGCAGGTAAGGCACCTGGTCTGGATGGATACCATGCAGAATGTTTGAAGAAAAGAGGTACAGTTATGGTGGACTGGCTGGTGAGGTTATTTAGTGTTTGTTTAAGAGAGGGTAGAATACCGGAGGACTGGAGGAGTGCCTGTATAGTTCCACTTTACAAGGGTAAGGGGGACAAGTGTGAATGTAGTAGTTTCAGAGGGATCAGCTTGTTAAGTGTAGTTGGGAAGGTTTATGGGAGGGTCATGATTGAAAGAATTAGGAGAGGAAGTGAGGGAGTAATTGGTGAGGAACAGTGTGGTTTTAGGACAGGTAGGGGTTGTGTAGATAAGATTCTGTGGTAAGACAAATATGTGAGAAAGCTATAGGAAGAAGTAAGAATGTTTTTTGGGTTTTTATGGATTTGGAAAAGGCTTACGATAGGGTAGACTGGAAGGCACTGTGGGAGGTACTGCAGATATATGGGATAGGAGGAAAGCTGTTAAGAGCAGTCAAGAGTTTTTACGAGAGTAGTAGAACTTGTGTTAGGATTAGGAATGGAGAGAGTGAATGGTTTGAAGTAAGGTGGGACTTCGTCAGGGATGTGTTATGTCGCCCTGGCTGTTCAATCTATACATGGATGGGGTAGTGCGAGAGGTGAATGCAAGGGTAGTGGGTCAGGGGTTGGATATGGTTAAAGAAAATGGAGAAAAGTGGGAAATAATCCAGTTGTTGTTTGCTGACGACAATGCGCTTGTAGCAGGATCAGAGGAGGGATTGAGGAAGTTAGTAACAGAGTTTGAGAAGGTTTATGAAAGAAGGAAGCTGAAGATAAATGTGGGTAAAAGTAAGGTGATGAGATGTACAAGGGGAGAGAGTGACAACAGGCTGGAAGTGAGCATTAAGGGGTAGAGACTGGAGGAAGAGGATAATTTTAGATACTTGGGTGCGAATGTAACAGGAAAGGAGGGAGGGGGGGTGGAGGTGGAATGTAAATTAAGAGAAACGAGTAAATGCCTTGGTGGATTAAAAAGTGTAATGAGAAATAGACATCTGTGAATGGATGCTAAGAGGAGGTTATATGAAGGAGTGATTGTGCCGACAGCACTGTATGGGACAGAAACATGGAACATAAGAGAGGAAGAGAGAAGGAGTTTGAATGTGTATGAGATGAAATGTCTGAGAAGTATAATAGGGGTTACTAGGTTGGATAGTGTGAGAAATGAGGAAGTGAGGAGGAGAACAGGGGAGGAAAGGGAGTTGGGAGATAGGGTTGATGAAAGAGTATTGGGATGGTTTGGACACATGGAAAGCATGAGTGAAGAAAGAGTAGTAAAAGAGGTGTAGAAGGCAGAGGTGGAAGGAGTGAATATGAGGGGGCGTCCTAGGATGAGATGGATGGGTGGGGGTAAAAGGGGCATTGCAAAAGAGAGGAATGTCTGTTGAGGAAGGACGGGAGAGGACAGAAGATAGGGGTGAATGGAGAATGGTTGTATATGGATGATGCTGTGATGCATGAGAGGGAGTGGGTTGGGGACGGGGGGGGGGGTGAAGATGTATGAATGAGAAATAATTTGACGCAGTCCGAAGTGATTTCTCCCCGTCTTCTCCTTTCCTGCATGAGGGGACGGAGGGGGAGGGTCGCCGATTTAATGAAGTGGCCTTGCTGTGGATGTGCTGTGTTTTGCGACACTGCTTCTGACCCAGGGCAGTGGATAAGATGCAGGGATGACCCGTCATCCAGGAAGTGCTAAGATGAGAGGGAGGGAGGGGAGTGGAATATGTAGGGGATGGAATGGGTGAGAGTGGCTACCCCCCGTGTAAGGGGAAAAAGCCTTTGGTATATGTGTGTATGTATGTATGTATTTACATATCTATAGAATAGTTTTGGCTGATCCTTACATTGTTCTATTGCGTCTTTTTATATTTTCTTTTTTCTTCCCTGTGTATTTCTATATATTCGTTCCTTTGTTTAATATATATTTGCCACTTTCGAGTTTTTTTGTCTTTTCTCCATCTTTTCCAAGCTTTATCTCTTCTATCTTTCGCTTCGCTGTACCTTCTATCAAACTAGCATTTAATATACACCTTTTTCTGTTTTTGCTTTGGGACATATCTATCTACCCCTTCCATATATTTTTTCAAAGGAATCATCCATTTTTCTTCCACATGTGTCTCTTCATTGTAGAAAATTTCCCAGCTCTGTTTAATAAAAAAAGTCCTAAGTTTCTCAAAGTCCGTTTTACTGTACACCAGTCTTGTTTTTCTGTGATTCTCATTTCTCTTTTTCCTCCTTTAGATCTAACTCAAGTATCTTCAGTCAACATGCCTTTAATCTATGCGCAAGGAATTTTTTTTTCCTATGAGCCATTTTTACTATCTATTAACCCTGAGTGAAGTTTTCTTCTTTTTGACACATTTCTTTTTTTCCTTCTTGAGCTCAATACAAGATGTTTTTCTTCTTCTTTTCCTCTCAATTAAACTAAGACTCTGTGTGGAATTTACAATTCTTTGCTGCTTGTAGTTGTTTCATGGACGTACCCTGCATCAAAAGATTGATCTGTCCGTTTTTTATAGGGTTCCGGAATTTTATTTTTTCGTTTTCAATAAAACCTAAAAGCAATTTAACCTGACAGAAACCCGAAAAAAATAGTAAATCAAATCTGGAGTATAAAAAAAAAAAAAAAAATTAAACAGGGAAATAGCCGAATACTTCCGCACCATATCAAGTCCCAGGACAAACTAAAGTGACAGCCAATCTGAGTCAGAGCTGAATCCATGCATTAAAAATATTTATGCAGATAACATTTACTACATATTTTCCTAAATATTGGGACTAGACTGCATTCAAAATTAATTTTTTTTCAGAGAAAATTCCGTAATGAAATTTCTGATACCCATTTATATATATATATATATATATATATATATATATATATATATATATATATATATATATATATATATATATATATATTCTCTATGGTTCTTTTTTCATCTTCTTTGTTTTTTATTTGTCTGCTTGTAATGTAGCCATTTGTTATTGAGCCCTTGTTCCTCCTGTCCCCCACTTCCTATTTCGGCGGACATTTGGTCCACCTTTCTTTCTTTCTTTTACGTCTTTGGATTATGTTTTTTTTTTTTACTTTTGGGTTTCGTTTTGATGTTTTTTTGTCACACTTGCTTCATGTTCACTGCCACTTACTCTTTTTTATTTTGTTTGGTTGTAATTTAGCCGTTTGCCCTTGATATTTCTGTGCGGACATTTGGTCCTGGTTGTATGTTCTGAAGTATTCACGTTAATGTTACGTTTGAGGCATTTTGCTACACTTGTTTTTTTTTTCACAGCCATGTAACTTATTTTATTTGTATTTTTGTAGTGTATATTTTTGTTTTTAATTTAGTTGTTTGTTTCTGATTCTTCATTGCAGACATTTGGTCCACTTCTATTTACATATCTGTCCTGTTGTTTTTACTGTGTGTCACCTATGGTTACTTGTGCTTCGCTTGTTTTATGTTCACATGTATGTAACTTTTATTTGAATTTTATTTAATTCTAATTGGTTTTTAATTTCTATTGTAATGTATTTATTTTTATTATTGTAAGGTATGCTTTGTACAATTGACTGAGAGGGTTGACAAGACTCTGAACTGAGCAAGCCCTAGATCCAACACAAAACCATGAGAGCCCCAGAGTCTTTTGATTTTTTTCGTTTTTCTATTTTTGTGAAAGATAAACGATGTTACTCCTCTCAGGAGGCTCTAGTGAATACATTGGTTAGGTTGCAAATTCCGTGCAAATTCTTTAATGCATTTCCGGAGCTCCCCTTAGCTGAATAAAATCCTTGATCAATCCCATTGAATTGTAAGGGGTTCTCCGAAAAATACACCTTGGCACCGATGTTTTTTCTCTTCATTTTTATTTATTTTTTTTTTTATAGGAGATCCTGCGGGTAATTTTCCTTCCAAGACCACTTCTGCCTCCACAAACCAGAACTGACCTTGTGGAGTCGCTCATGGGGCTCATCCTTCTCGGCGTGGTGTTGTCTCGTCTTCTCGGTCCTGTCGCCTCCGGTCGTTGGAAGCGTGAGAGAAAAGGGGCCTGAGAGCGGAGACAGAAAACGGTCACCATAGATTAGCTTGCTCAAATTTTGACTAAGGGTAAGTGAACATACATACATACATACATACATACATACATACATACATACATACATACATACATACATACATACATACATACATACATACATACATACATACATACATACATACATACATACATACATACATACATACATACATACATACAGTATTACCCATAGATCGGTCATATATGAGCTCTGAGCTCTCTTTCGAGAGGGGAATAACTGTCGATCACGAGTCCAACACCTGATCCAAGATCACGGTGAATCACACACACACACACACACACACACACACACACACACACACACACACACACACACACACACACACACACACACACACACACACACACACACACACACACACACACGTATATATATATATATATATATATATATATATATATATATATATATATATATATATATATATACATGTATATATATATATATATATATGTATATATATTTGTTGAGACATTCTGACAGGTTGATGTAAGCGGAATAGGAAACACAGGAGTCTTAGTCTTGAGTTTATTCCTGACTAGTTTCGCAGGTATGCTTTTTCAAAGCATACCTGCGAAACTAGTCAGGAATAAACTCAAGACTAAGACTCCTGTGTTTCCTATTCCGCTTACATCATGTATATATATATTTATACCGCATATATAAATATATTTATGTATATATATATATATATACATGTATATATATATATGTATATATATATGTATATATATATATATACATATATATATGCAATAAGAACACTAGGAACGTGTTTATTTTCTTAAGTGGTTACCTTGCATATATATGTATGTATATATATATATGTATATATGTATGTATATATATATGTATATATATGTATATATGTATGTATATATATGTATGTGTGTATATATGTATGTATGTATATATATATATATATATATATATATATATATATATATATATATATATGGTATAAAACACTGATAATCTAATGAAAAAGTAATTGCATATCTATTGAACATATCTGGGTTGCGTATACTGACGTAAATGGACGTACGTTGTCATTTCTTTCGATTACTATTTGGGGCCACGATTTTTTTTTTTTTTTCTATGACAGCCCGTTGTTAGCTGAGCCCATACTAATGGCAGATGCTGCAACGTCTGGGGCCTTAATTTGGCGCAGCAATTTTATTACTGTGACCGTGGCTCCAGCTGGCGGCGATCTTCACCGAATTCCTGCAGGGATATTAATTTTGTCCTGCCTGGAGTTTCCAGCTCATGGCAACGGGACTGAATCCCTTGGCGCCTTCATAGTCTTCGGCGTCGCAACAATTCGCGGTCGCCAGACGACATGAACGTAGTGGCCGAGGCTCCAGCTGGGCGGGGATCTTTCCCGCATGCCTGTAGAAAATAAGGTTTTCCAGCTGAGCCCTGTGGCCGATACTACTACCACTTCCATATTGCGTGGCGCAGCAAAGCGGTTCCAACGACAAGGATCGAATGCAGGAGGTTGCTAAACAGAACCTCGCTGGCGGAGGTCACGCAGGCGTCCCTCACAGGCGTCTTATTCGACGCTAGCTACGCAAGGTCTCCTGAAAAAATATCAAAGGATCAGATGCAAACCGGCTCCACGATTTTAGCGAGGTTCTTTTTAGTATCCTCCTGCATTGGATTTTTCTAGTGGGAACAGCTTTGCTGCGCCACGCAATATGGAAGTGGTGTTAGTATCGGCCACAGGGCTCAGTCATGTTGGCGGGAGCTGGAAACTCCATGCAGGACAAAATTAATGTCCCTACAGGAATTCGGGGAAGATCGCCACCAGCTGGAGCTACGGCCACAGCAATAAAATTGCTGCGCCAAATTAAGGCCCCAGACGTTGCATCATTTGCCATTGGTATAGGCTCAGCTAACAACGAGCTGAAAAAAAAAAAAAAAAAAAAAAAAAAAAAAAAAAAAAAACCGTGGCCCCAAATAGTTATCCAAAGAAATGAAAACGAACGTCCATTTACGTCAGTATGCGCAACCCAGATATGTTCAGTAGATATGAAATTACTGACTTTTTCATTAGCTTATCAGTGTTTTATACCGTATATATACCGTATATATACAGTCTATATATATATATATATATATATATATATATATATATATATATATTTTTGCAGAAACCACCGGGAAATTGAAAAAACAGATACCGAACGTTTTCGTCTATTTAGACATTTTCAAAGGTACAAAAAAGCAATACAGAAAGAAACAATAAATACATAAGAAGACAAGGATACTCGGAGAGGTCCCATGTTAAAAGAGAAAAAATGGAAATATTACTAAGTGATGAAGAGACATATGTTAAATTGAGCAAGAACCCTCTAGAAAATGTTAATAGTGAATTTAATAAGAAGCTTAAAACAATTTTAAAAGGTAACGACGAACTGATAAAAAAAATGTGTTACTATATCTCCGTCACTTCCATACATGTATGGTCTAATTAAAACACATAAAGTTAATAATCCAGTTAGGCCCATTACTTGTTCTATTGGGTCTTGCACATATAAGTTGTCAAAATGGTTAGTGTCTCTTCTTAGTCCTCTTGTTGGGACAATTTCCCACTCTCATATCAAAGATAATGTTGACTTAACCGAAAAGCTGCTTGGACATAATATCACATTTGATTTTAAGTTGGTTAGTTTCGATATTAAAAGTTTATTCACCCGAGTCCCGGTTTTAGATTTGTTAGGATTTCTAGAAAAAGAATTAAAGAAACATGACTTTACACTCCCTGCTCATACTATTATTAGGTTAATCAAATTATGTGTAATAGACTCTAAGTTTGAATTTAATGGAAACTTTTATACTCAAACATTTGGTATGGCCATGGGGAACTGTCTGTCTCCAATTCTTAGCAATTTGTATATGGAGTTTTTTGAAAGAGAGTTATTACCAAACATTCTTCCAATTAATGCAGTTTGGTACAGGTATGTTGACGACATATTATGCATTTGGCCTAATGATCAATATTTGGATACTTTTTTGTTAGATTTAAATAATTTGGTGCATTCCATTAAATTCACAGTAGAGGTTGAAGAAAATAATATGTTACCATTTTTAGATGTAAATATTTACCGATGTGGAAGATACTTTAAATTTGACGTTTACAGGAAGCCGACCAATGTCCTCTCGTACATTCATTTTTACTCGTATCACAGTCAAAAATCCAAGCTGTCAGTTTTTTCTTCAATGTTCCTGAGAGCTTATAGAATTTGTTCCCCTGAGTTCTTGGATCAAGAAATACAATTCATCTATGACATTGGAGAAAATTTAAAATATCCAAAACATCTTATTGATAAAACAAAAATCAAAGCCAGGAAATGTTTTCTTAATACGTCGCAGGTCAAACCATTTAATTATAAAAATATGCTAACAATTCCGTACCACGAGAATTTAATCCATCTTCCTAGCATTTTTGAAAAATTTGGTATCCAGATAGTATTCAAAAATAATAACAACATTAAGAGTCTGTTAATTAAAAATTCCCCAAGAAGTAAAGAAGGATGTATTTATAATATACCATGTAAAAATTGTGATTTTATTTATATAGGCCAAACAGGCAAAGGCTTAGAAAAAAGAATAGGCCAACATAAATATAGTATTAGAACGGGGCAAGTGTCCAGTGGGTTATTTGTCCACCAAAGGGATTATGGTCATAATATTGACTGGGGAAATTCTAAAATAATTACTTCTTGTAATAATATTATAGAAAGAAATATTATTGAATCTTGTTTTATAAAAAGAAATTTTGGAAATAACATGAACTTGAGTTTGGGTTTATTTAAATTGGACAATTTTATTGTTGACAAAATTGTGTGTGATAAAATGTAACATGGGACCTCTCCGAGTATCCTTGTCTTCTTATGTATATATTGTTTCTTTCTGTATTGCTTTTTTGTACCTTTGAAAATGTCTAAATAGACGAAAACATTCGGTATCTGTTTTTTCAATTTCCCGGTGGTTTCTGCAAAAATATTTTATCACGTGTGTTTTGTGATTTCTTTGCATATATATATATATATATATATATATGTGTGTGTGTGTGTGTGTGTGTGTGTGTGTGTGTGTGTGTGTGTGTGTGTGTGTGTGTGTGTGTGTGTGTGTGTGTGTGTGTGTGCGTGCGTGCGTGCGTGTTTGTGTGTGTGTGTCTGTGTGTGAGTGTGCGTGTGCGTGCGTGCGTGCGTTCGTGCGTGTGTGTGTGTGTGTGTGTGTCTGTCAATTCCTCTTGCTTCTGCCTCTTGCTCTCTCCTTTTCTTTCTCTCTCACTATCTCTTGCTTATCCTCATCCTCCTCTTCCTTCTCTTTTTCTCTCCCCTCCTCTTTTTTCTCTCTTTCTCATCTTCTTCCCTCTTCTCTCTCTCTCATTCTTCTCCTCTTTGTTTTCTGTCTAACTGTCTCCCTCTCTCTGTCTCTCTCTCCTCTATATCTCTCTCTTCTCTTTCTCCCTTTTCCTTTGTCTCTTTCTCTCCCCTCATATTCCTCCCCATCTCTCTCTCTCTCTCTCTCTCTCTCTCTCTCTCTCTCTCTCTCTCTCTCTCTCTCTCTCTCTCTCTCTCTCACTCTCTCTCTCTCTATCTCTCCCCCTCTCTTTCTCTTTTTCTTCACTACTCTTACTTCTCTCTCTCTCTCTCCTACTCTTCCTTCTCTCTCCTGCTTTCTCCCTCTTTTGGACCTCTTCTCCTCTTACTTCTCTTTTTCTCTCCTTCCCTACCCTCTTCTTCCTCGTCTCTCTCTCTCTCTCTCTCTCTCTCTCTCTCTCTCTGTCCCTGTCAATTCCTCTTTCTTCTGCCTCTTGCTCTCTCTCTCTCTCTCTCTCTCTCTCTCTCTCTCTCTCTCTCTCTCTCTCTCTCTCTCTCTCTCTCTCTCTCTCTCTCTCTTCTCCTCATCTTCCTCTTCCTTCCCTCTTTTTCTCTCCCCTCCTCTTTTTTCTCTCTCTCATCTTCTTTCTCTGTGTTTCTGTCTCTCTCATTCTTCTTTTCTTTCTTCTCTAACTGTCTGTCTCTCAGTCTCTCCTCCTCTTTCTTCTCTCTCATACTCTCTCTATTCCCCTCTTCCTCCTATTCCTTCTCTCTCTTGCTCTCTCTCTTCTCCTCTTCCTCTTGTTACTTCTCATTCTTTCCCCTCCTTTTCCTCCTCTCTCCTTCTCTCTTTCTCTTCTTTCTTTTTTCTTCCTCTTTTTCTTCTTTTCCTTCTCTCCTTTTCTTCCTCCTCCATTTCATCATCTTCTTTATCTTCTTCCTCTTACAGACTCCTCTCCTTCATCCTCATCTTCCCCATCCTTACTCCTCTTCTTCATCCTCTTTTTCCTCTTCCTCACACTTTTTCTTCATCTTTCTCTTCCTCCTCTCCTCTTCTTCATCCTCTTCCTATTCCCCCTCCTCTTCTTCTTTTTCCTCATTTTGTTCTTCATGTTCTTGTTCTTGTTCTTCTCCCCCCTACTCTTCCTCCTCCTCATTCCCATCAATGTTGGAGTCGCCCCCCGCAACTTGGTCGTGATTCTTTTAATTTTTCAAAAAACGTCGAAGGCTTTCTTCACGAAATTTTGACTCCGGACGGTCGTCGGTCTCGAGAGTCCGCTTCCAGAGGCCGACGCCGCCGAAGGCTGAGGAGGGAGACGGACTTCTCTGAGGTCCTAACCCGGTTCTTCCGAGGTTAACTGGGTCTTCTGTGACCAGTCGGTTTTTGCTTTCTTTCCTTAATGCCGCCGCAAGGCGATTTCTTTCACTGGCGTGGCTCAGCCCGTGTCGTGTCAGCCTGAGGAAGGTTTCTGAACGTAAGAATGGAGGAGACTGCAAGAGACCGTAGGGCCTACACTAGGCAGCTCCATGTCCCTTACCACCTATCACCCCCACCTAGAAAGGTATCTCATCTTCATTTAAAACAACCCGTTCCTTCAGCGCTCACTACTATGTGGTTTCTAAGTCTTAAGTTTTTTAAGTTCAATCTTTGGCCATGGACCCCGTCCTGTTGCGGTCTTGATTCGCAACTCCTTGTTGCTGGTTCTGCTGTCGGGCCCAATTCCTCCTCCTCGACCTCGACATATGGGTTTTGACCATTGTGGTCCTCGGTCCCTCTAGCTTCCGCCGCCAGGCGATTTTATTCAGCTGAGGGAAACTGGTTCCCCGTCGAAAGGGCTAAAGATGCGTGCGAGTGGTTTGAAGGGGCTTCGTCTGAATTAAGCCCTTTTCAGAACTTGTGCTCTTCCAGTGCACATGGTGATATCCTAGCCTTTCAGGGTATGATGGACATGGGCTATGAGAAGGTCAGGCTAAGCATATGGCAGTTTCCTAGCTTGTGGGCATGATGAAAATGGTCTGAAAAATAGTCAGTCTCAAAGTGCAAAGGGCTTTCCAAGCCTCTTTGGGCTTGTTGAAAATGGGCTGGGTTATTGCTTTAAACACCTTTGTCCTCACAGGAGACGGACAAGCGCGTCAATCCTTCTTCAATGGGATCAATTAAGTCCGGTTCTCCTACAGAACCGGAGGCGTTTCTTCAAAGCTTTTATTTTATCGGTCATTGTGGGTTTGTTATTAGATTTTGAATGTTCAATTTTTCAATCTTCTTCTTAATTGATTTTACGGCTTTCTTATACTTCTCCTTTAAAGCTCCATGGGCTTTTTTCCAAATTTGCCGTACTTTGATCAATGGGCTTTCTTGTTTTGGAGCGTCCATACACTCCTCGATGACTTCAAATATTAACCCCTCTAGCATCTTTTGAGATGCTGAATCTCCTTCGGTATATTTTATTTTATTTTCTAATTTGTCTAGTTGGGCTTTATGAGATTGAATGAGGCATAGTGCCTCTTGGTAAAGGACCTGCCGAACTTCTTCAAGATCCTGTTTTGGAGCGTTGACACACTCCTCGATGACTTCAAATATTAACCGTTCTAGCATCATTTGAGACACTGAATCTGCTTCGGTATATTTTATTTTATTTTCTAATTGATTCAGTTGGGCTTTTTCTGACTGAATGAGGCATAGTGCCTCTTGGTAAAGGACCATACGAACTTCTTCTTCAAGATCCTGTCTTCTTGAGGGGCTAAAACAACTTCGGAATGATTTGGGCACGGACGTGATGGGCAATGATACGGTAAAGCAGTCCACTCGCATGTTACCGACAAACGGTCAGACGAGCCTCGGGCATGACGTCATGTCGATTGGAGCGAGTCGTCGATCATGGAAAGTCGAAAAAAAAAAATCATAAACGAAAAAAGAAATAAAATGCAATGTCCTCTCTCGCTCCCTCACCACGATGGAATTCATAATTGAGTTTGTAGATAAACATTTCCTTTCAACCTCTCTCTTTTTTTAAAGTAAGAAAATATAAATCTTACTTCATAACAGAACTATAGGGACTAGACAATATGGCCTCCGACTAGGATAGCCTAACTGAATGGAACTGCACTGTATAGGTTTTGGATGTATGTACACATGTACTATGTGTGTACCTATGTACTATGTACCTACGTGATTTGTACCTACGTATGTAATATGTATGTACCTATTCACTATGTATGTATGTACTATGTATGTACTATGTATCTACGTATGTACTATGTGTTTACGTATGTACTATGTATGTACGTATGTACTATTTATGTATCAGTTTATGTTAAGTACGTATGTACTGTATGTATGTACCTATGTATTATGTATGTACAAATGTACTGTGTATGTACGTATGTTTTGTGTATGTATGTTCCTATGTATTATGTATGTACGTATGTACTATGTATGTATTAATTTGTATCATGTACGTATGCACTGTGTATGTATGCACCTATGTATTATCTATGTACTCTATATGTATTTATATGTATCTATTATGTTCGTGGACAGACAGGATGCAGGGGTGACCCGTCATCCAGGAGGTGCCAAGATAAGAGGGAGGGAGGAGGGTGGAGGGGAGTGGAATATATAGGAAATGGAATGGGTGGGAGTGGTTCTTATGCCTTTTTCTTTTTGGCTACCCTCCGTGTAGGGGGAAAAAGTCTTTGGTATATTTATGTATGTATGTATTATGTTCGTGTGTATTATCCATGTACCGGTATTTACTATGTGTGTATTTATGTATGTTTATAATACGTACGTATGTAGTATGAATTTATTATCTATATATATATATATATATATATATATATACAAATATATGTATATATATACATATAAATATATATTTATATATAATTAAAAATAAACTTCACTCAATTTGGAACTTTTGTCAGTTTTTTTTGCCGAGCCAACAGAATTGATCGAGGTACTATGTTTCCCGACATTTTGAAGAATGGGCGTATAAGATATTGTCTTCTTCTTCTTCTTCTTCTTCTTCTTCTTCTTCTTCTTCTTCTTCTACTTCTTCTTCTTCTTCTTCTACTTCTTCCTCGCGTTCTTCTTCGCGTTTTTCTTCGCGTTCTTCTTCGCAATCTTTTTCGCATTCTTCTTTGCGTTCTTCTTCGCGTTCTTCTTCGCGTTCTTCTTTCTCGTGTTCTTCTTCTTCGCGTTCTTCTTCGCATTCTTCTTCTCATTCTACTTCGTGTTCTTCTTCGCGTTCTTCTTCGTGTTCTTCTTCGCGTTTTTCTTCCTCGCGTTCTTCTTCGCGTTCTTCTTCGCGTTCTTCTTCGTGTTGGGGAACTTTTGTCAGTTTTTGGCCGAGCCAACAGAATTGATCGAGGTACTATGTTTCCCGACATTTTGAAGAATGGGCGTATAAGATATTGTCTTCTTCTTCTTCTTCATCTTCTTCTTCTTCTTCTTCTTCTTCTTCTTCTTCTTCTTCTTCTACTTCTTCTTCTTTTTCTTCTTCTTCCTCTTCTTCTTCTTCTTCTTCTTCTTCTTCTTCTTCTTCTTCTTCTTCGCGTTCTTCTTCTTCTTCTTCTTCTTCTTCTTCTTCTTCTTCTTCTTCTTCTTCTTCTTTTTCTTCTTCTTCTTCTTCTTCCTCCTCGCGTTCTTCTTCGCGTTCCTCTTCGCGTTCTTCTTCGCATTCTTCTTTGCGTTCTTCTTCGCGTTCTTCTTCTTCGCGTTCTTCTTCTTCGCTTTCTTCTTCGCGTTCTTCTTCCTCGCGTTCTTCTTCTTCGCGTTCTTCTTCGCGTTCTTCTTCGCATTCTTCTTCTCATTCTACTTCGTGTTCTTCTTCGCGTTCTTCTTCGTGTTCTTCTTCGCGTTCTTCTTCCTAGCGTTCTTCCTCGCGTTCTTCTTCGTGCTGGGGATCCCGTGTTGGGGTTTCGCCCCGAGGCCGAGGCCGAAGGGGAAAACGAGGGATTTGAGCGCGGAAAGCTGCGGCCGTAGGCAGCTGTTTGCGCAGCCAAGCCCCCGGCCGAGCCAACAGAATTGATCGAGGTACTATGTTTCCCGAAATTTTGAAGAATGGGCGTGTAAGATATTGTCCCGTGGCCTTAAAGATGAACATATGGAATTATTTCCAAAATTGTACAAAAACATAAAAAGGTTAAAACCTAGAATAGCTATGATAAATGATTTCCAACGTATAGTTCGAAAGTTTGGTGAGCTATTAAAGGACAATCCTGATTACAAATATTCTGGTTCAAGGGAAGAGCATCTTAGTTTACCAGCTAATAAAGAAGACATTGAAGAAAAAGCGTATAGCTGTCATAGAATTTGGTTGTCTTGCTACTACAACATGTCCAACGACGGCAAATCAGCTTTAGCTTTGGAGAGACAACAAGAGGTTTATCGTAATAAGATGTTGTCCCGTGGCCTTAAAGATGAACATATGGAATTATTTCCAAAATTGTACAAAAACATAAAAAGGTTAAAACATAGAATAGCTATGATAAATGATTTCCAACGTATAGTTCGAAAGTTTGGTAAGTTATTAAAGGACAATCCTGATTACAAATATTCTGGCTCAAGGGAAGAGTATCTTAGTTTACCAGCTAAACTGCGAGCGAAGCGAGCTCCTAGCGCCGCATGTCAAAGCGGTGACGTTAGTCACCACCGAGGGTCGCTTGTATATATATATATATATATATATATATATATATATATATATATATATATATATATATATATATATACATATATATATATATATATATATATATATATATATATATATGTGTGTGTGTATTTACCTAGTTGTATTTACCTAGTTGTATTTTACGGGAAGGGGAGCTATGCTCGTGGGGTCCCGTCTTCATATCTCATTTTATCTAAACTATTTTTAAATTCATGTATTGTTTTTGCACACACCACTTTCTCATCTAACTTGTTCCAACTGTCTATTACTCTGTGAGGAAAGCTGTTCTTTTTCAAATCTCTTCTATAGCTGTCTTTTTTTATTTTCTTTCCGTGTCCTCTTGTATTTCTGTCATCCCATTTTATCAGATTCTCTCTATCAGTAATTTCTATGCCTTTCATGATTCTGTAAATAGCTATCAAATCTCCTCTCTCTCTTCTTTGCTCTAGTGTCTGTAGTTCAAGTTTTTGTAGTCTCTCTTCATATGATAGTTTTGAGAGTGTTGGTGCCAATTTTGTAATTGCTCTTTGTATTCTTTCAAGTTTTTTTATACATTTTTTTGTACTTGGTGACCATATCGTTGCTGCATATTCCAATCTTGGTCTTATCAGGGTGATTAGGATTTTCCTCACCATTTCTTCATCCAGGTATGTAAATGCCACTTTGATTGTTCTTATTAAATTATAAGTTTCTCCAAAAATCTTATTTATATGTTTCTCAGGTGACATATTATTCATAACAATGACTCCCAGGTCTTTCTCATTTTCTACTTTTTTTATTC
Organism: Oratosquilla oratoria; assembly: GCF_046742065.1. Classification (NCBI taxonomy): domain Eukaryota; kingdom Metazoa; phylum Arthropoda; class Malacostraca; order Stomatopoda; family Squillidae; genus Oratosquilla; species Oratosquilla oratoria. The sequence goes on from NC_134799.1 coordinate 48,369,524, forward strand.
CTTCTTCTCCCAAATTATATGATCCTGTTATTCTGTTTTTGCTTTTTCCAAACTCCATTATACTACACTTTTTTGTATTGAACTCCATCTCCCACTTCCTACTCCATTCTTGTACTTTATTTAGATCTCTCTGTAGTGATTCACAATCTTCTTCAGTTTTCACTCTTTTCAGTAGTTTTGCATCATCTGCAAAGAAGCTCATATAGCTTTCAATTCCTTCATCCATATCATTAATATATATAGCAAACATTATTGGGGCCAGAACTGTTCCCTGCGGGACACCGCTTATTACTTCATTCCATTTTGAGTGCTGATCTCTTATCACTACTCTCATTTTTCTTTCTTGCAAAAAGTCTTCCATCCAATTTAGCAGTTTGCCCTGTATTCCTCCTTCATATTCTAATTTCTTAAGCAACTTCTTATGTGGTACTTTGTCAAAAGCTTTTTTTATGTCTAGAAATGCACAATCAGCCCATCCATCTCTTTCTTGTATTATATCTATTAGCCTTGAATAGAAACATATTAAATTGGTGACGCATGATCGTCCTTGTCTGAATCCAAATTGTCTTGGATTTAGTACGTTGTTTTTTTCCAAGTATTTTACCCATCTACTTTTGATAATTCTTTCACATATTTTTGCTATTGTACTTGTTAGAGAGACTGGTCTATAGTTGGTAGGTTCTTCTTTATTTCCTCCTTTATATATAGGTACTATATTTGCTTTTTTCCAATCTTCTGGAACTTTTCCTTCTTTTAAGGAACTGCTTATTATGCTATGTATTTTGTCTGCCAGTTCATTCCTGCATTCTTTCAGAATCCAGTTTGCTATTTCATCTGGCCCATGCGATTTTCTGACATCAAAATTACCCAAGTGTGTCAATATTTCATTCTTTGTTACTTCTATTTCTTCCATAGGGGGGACTTTTTCTTCCCACTCAATCTCTTCAGGTTGTATATTTTCCCTTGTAAACACTGATTTAAAATGTTTGTTCATAATTTCTGCCATTTCCATTTCCTCTGTGTATTCAACTCCTCCTTGTCTTAATTTCTCCAAGTCCTGTTTGTTTTTCAGTTTATTGTTTACAAATCTGTAGAATAGTTTTGGTTGATCTTTACACTTTTCTATAACATCTTTTTCATATTTTCTTTTTTCCTCTCTGCACTTTTGTACATATTCATTTCTATAACCAGTATATATTTTCCATTTTTCAGGTCTTCTGTCTTTTTTCCATCTGGTCCAGGCTTTGTCTCTTTTGTCTTTTAACTCCCTACAACTTTTGTTGTACCAGCATTTTACATATTCTTTTTCTTGTTTTTGTCTTGGGACATACTTTTCCACTCCTTTTTTGTAAATTTTTGTCAAAATATTCCATTTCTCTTCCACTGATGTTTCTTCTTTGTATATTTCTTCCCAGTTTTCTTGTTGAAAGAATTCTCTTATTTTATCAAAGTTTGTTTTTTCATACATCATTCTTCCTTTTCTATATTGTTCATTTCTTTTCATATATTTTTTTTCTTCATTAAGTTCCAGTTCAATCAATATGTGGTCACTTTTACCTATTGGTGTTTTATATTCAATCTTGTCCACTATTCTAGGTTCAGATGTAATTATTAAGTCTAGCCTCGATGGTTCTTCTTCATTTCTATACCTAGTGTTCTCTTGTATCCATTGTGTCATT
>NC_134799.1:48376202-48383702 GCF_046742065.1 Oratosquilla oratoria
AAGCGCTGAAACTATCAGTTGTTTTAAAAAACGATTAGACAACTTTATGGATGGGGATGACAGGTGGTGATGGATACGGAGCTGCCTAGTTTAGGCCTTATGGTCTCTTGCAGTCTCTTTTATTGTTATGTTCTTATGTTCTTCTTCCTCGTCTCTCTCTCTGTCTCTGTCACTGTCTGTCTGTCAATTCCTCTTTCTTCTGTCTCTGTCACTGTCTGTCTGTCAATTCCTCTTTCTTCTGTCTCTTGCTCTCTTTTTCTCTCTCTTCTCCTCATCCTCATCTTCCTTCTCTCTTTTTCTCTCCCCTCCTCTTTTTCCTCTCTCTCTCATCTTCTTTATCTTTCTCTCTCTCTCATTCTTCTCCTCTTCTCTTTCTAACTGTTTGCCTCTCTCTGTCTTTCTCTCCTCCCTATCTTCCTTCTCTCTCTTGCTCTCTGTCTCTTCCCCTCTTCCCACTCTTGCTCCTCTCTCTTGCTCTCTCTCTCTTCTCCTCTTCCTCCTGTTACTTCTGTTTCTTTTCCCTCCTTTTCCTCCTCTCTCCTCTCTTTTCTCTTTTTTCCTCTTTTTCTTTTTTTCCTTCTCTCCTTTTCTTCTTCTTCTATTTCATCATCTCCATCTTCTTATTGACTCCTGTTCTTCATCCTCTTCCTCACTCCTCTTCTTCATCTTCTTCCTCTTCCTCACTCCTATTCTTCATCCTCTTTTTCCTCTTCCTAACTCCTTTTCTTCGTCTTCCTTTTCCTCCTTGTCCTCTTCTTCATCTTCTTCTTGTTCCCCCTCTTCTTCTCTTCTTCCTTCTCCCCTTCTTGTTCTTTTCGTTCTTGTTCTTGTTCTTCCCCCCTACTCCTCCTCCTCCTTACCCCCATCAATGCTGGATTCGCCCCCCTCAATTTGGGCGTAATTCGATTAATTTTCGAAGAAACGTCAGAGTCAGTTTCTTCACGAAATTTTGACTCCTGGCGGTCTTCGAAACTGGAGGAATCCGCTTCTAGAGGCCGACGCCTCCGAAGGCTGAGGAGGGAGACGAACCTCTCTGCGTCCCTAACCTGGTTCTTCCGAGGTTAACCGGGTCTTCTATAACCAGTCGGTCTTTGGTTCCTTTCCTTAATGCTGCCGCCAGGCGATTTCTTTCACTGGCGTGGCTCAGCCCGCGTCGTGTCAGCCTGAGGAATGTTTTTGAACGTAAGAATGGAGGAGACTGCAAGAGACCGTAGGGCCTACACTAGGCAGCTCCATGTCCCTTACCACCTATCACCCCCACCTAGAAAGGTATCTTCCCTTAGAACAACCCGTTCTTTCAGCGCTCACTATTACGTGGTTTCTAAGTAACATACAAGGATCTCATTATCTGTTTTTCCCTAACAGGACAAAAATATCAATCAATTGTCCCGGGTTGAGTCCTAAATTGAATTTGGTTGAAGGGCTTATCTCAGTAATTGATACCTGTGATTGCATGGAGGCACTATTTCCACAATTTCTAATACCCTTAATACCATGCATTTAACAGAAGATTCATATATTTCAACCTTCAACTTCACATTGCCTGAAAACTCACCTCCTTTGAAAATTAAGAGAAGATCATTGTCAAGATCTCCCTCAAATGATTTTTCTATTACAACAATTATTCATATACTTTTTTTTTCAATATTATTGTCTGCACTGATTTCCATTCTTGCATTCCGGAAATTGACTCTGTCAAAACCCATTAACCATATTAATCATATGTCTGCTTAACTTTGCCTTATATATTGACATGCTTTATGTATTATTCACCATTAATTGCATATATTCTGCATTTTGGGAGGGTTGCTTATATCAATAATATACAATTTTACGCAATGGTAGATTAGCTTATTCCAAGTATATACTGTATTAGCAAGCCCTGTAAGAGGGAAATAAGAAATTGGTCGGGACGACCAACGGTAGCTGCCGAGCCCTGTAAGAGGCCGGTAGATGGAGGTAGACAATTAGGTAGATGGAGAGCTAGATGGAGAACGAATGCTAATCCAAGATCAGTTGTTATGAAACAACGGCCGACAGCCGGCTGCGAAGTGATGAGTCGGGGATTTGTTTAGTCGCCAACGAGGTTGTTGAATGTTGATACAGAGGTGGCTGATTGTAATAATGCTGATGTAATCAAAACTGTGAGCGGCGATGAAATATGCTAATGTAACAATGTGTGAACGCAAAGCTATTTCCGTTTGACAAATGCTTCCGTAAACGATATTGCTTGTGACAATGTAACAGCCTTCCGGATTGGAGGAAAAGGTGGAGGAGGAGAAAAATTATTGGTGCATGGATTTAAAGTCACGCCCATAAGGAGTGGCACTTATTTGAGAAGTAAGAGGAGATTGGATGAGAAAAATTAGTGACGTCAGACGAAGGTGGCTTGGCGTATGATATGGGGATCTCGAGAGAGAGAGTAAGAGAGAGATCTGGGTGTAACGAACACAGTGTAAATTTAGTAAGAAGAAAAAGAAGAAAATTCAATAACTTTACTTAACCTAAGGACTTGACTGAAGTATGAGAAGTACAAGGCATGGGGCCTACTGAATAAGATGAACTTGGAAGTTAGTGAAACTGACGTAACGAAGGCATGAGGCCTTGTGACGAGTGAATTACGAGACTAACATTATAGAAGGAAATTGAAGTGTTATGAGTCGTGGAGGAACAGTGGTGGCAGCTAGGGACGTATCCCTCCGAAGAGAACAATAGATAGACTGGTGCGTGAAGTGCTGCAAGCAAGATAGACTGGTGCGTGAAGTGGTGCAAGCAAGATAGACTGGTGCGAAGTGGTGCAAGAAAGTCTACGGGGATACGGCAACCACAACCAAGAGTGTGTTGGTTTCAAGAGACGAGGAACGAGGGATCTACAACTACGAGCAACTACTATTACGAGTGGATACGAGTGGAACCAGCAATCTTCAAGGTGATCCATCTACAAGACGGTCTTCAACTGAGGAACAACGTCGCTGGCGAATGACAAGGCTGAGGAAGGACGTCAAGATAGAAAAAAAGAAATGAAATGCAATGTCCTCTCTCGCTCCCTCACCACGATGGAATTCATAATTGAGTTTGTGAATAAACATTTCCTTTCAACCTTTCTCTTTTTAGAAAGTAAGAAAATATAAATCTTACTTCATGACAACACTATAGGGACTAAACAAGATGGTCTCCGACTAGGATACCACAACTGAATGGAATTGCACTGTATAGGTTTTGCATGTATGTACGTATGTACTATGTGTGTAGGCATGTACCATGTGTGTACGTATGTACTATGTGTGTACGTTTGTACTATGTATGTACCTATGTATTATGTATGTACGAATGTAAAGTGTACGTATGTACGTATGTACTATGTATGTATCAATTTGTATTACGTATGTACTGTGTATGTATATACCTATGTATTATGTATTTACGTATATACTATGTATGTATTAATTTGTATCATGTACGTATGCACTGTATATGTGCCTATGTATTAGCTATGTACTATGTATGTATTTATATATGTTTATTATGTTTATTATATATGTATTATCTATGTATGTGCTATGTGCGTATGTTTTTATTAAGTACGTATGTACTATGTATTTGTATTATATATATATATATATACATATATGTATATATATATATATATGTATATATATATATATACATATATATATATGTATGTATATATATATATATATATATATATATATATATATATATATATATATATATATTTCAAATAATTCCGACACTCGTCCCCGGATTCGAACCGATGCTAGCGAGAACGCGATGCCGACGCTCCACCAACTAAGCTATTAAGTCTCTAAAATTCTCCAACCTGGGAATTAATCTCTCTCTCTCTCTCTCTCTCTCTCTCTCTCTCTCTCTCTCTCTCTCTCTCTCTCTCTCTCTCCTCCTAGCCTACTCCTCTTCCTCTTCTTCCTTCTTTATCTTGCTCTCTCTCTCTCTTCTCTCCCTTCTCCTTCTCCTCCTACTACTTCTACTCTTCCTCTTCCTTCTCTCGTCCTCTCTCCCCTTCTCCTTGTGTCTCTTTCTCTCTTCTCCTCTTCCTCCTCTTCCTTCTCTCTCTTTCTGTCCCCTCCTCTTTCTTCTCTCTCTCTCCTCCTCCTCCTACTCCTCGTCCTCCTCCTCCTCTTCCTCCTACTCCTCTTCTTTCTCTCTCTCTCATCTCCTCCTCCTATTTCTACTCGTCCTCTCTCCCCCTCTTCCTTCTCTCTCTTCCTCCTCTTCCTTCTCTCTCACTCTCTCTCTCTCTCTCTCTCTCTCTCTCTCTCTCTCTCTCTCTCTCTCTCTCTCTCTCTCTCTCTCTCTCTCTCTCTCTCTCTCTCTCTCTCTCTCTCTCTCTGTCTCTCTCTCTCTCTGTCTCTCTCTCTCACTCCCTATGTCTCTCATCCTACTCTTCCTTCTCTGTCTTGCTCTCTCTCTTCTCTCCTCGTCTTCCTCCTCTCTCTCCCTCTTTCACTCATCTTCCTTCTCTTTCTTGCTCTCTCTCTGTCTCTGTCTCTCCCTGTCTCTTCTTCTTCTTTCTCTTGTTCTCTCGCGCTCTCTCTCTCCTCCTCTTCCTTCTCTCTCTTTCTCTCCCCTCCTTTTTCTCCTCTCTCTCTCTCTCTCTCTCTCACTCTCTTTCGTCCTCCTTCTCTCTTGCTCTTTCTCTGTCTGTATGTTTGTCTCTCTCCTCTTCCTCTCCCTTCTCTCTCTTGCTCTTTTTCTCTTCTCCTCTTTCTTCTCTCTTTTCTTTTCCTCCTCCTCTCTCTCCTCTCTTTTTCTCTCTCTTTTCCCTTTCTCTTCTTCCTTCTCTCTTTTGCTCTTTCTCTCTTTTCTCCTATTTCTTCTCTCTCTCTCTCTCTCTCCTCCTTCTCTTCCTCTTCCTTCTCTCTCTCCTCGTCCTCCTTCTCCTGTTCCTCTTTTCTCTCTCTCTCCCGCTCTTCCTTCTCTTTCTCTTCTCTTCCTCCTCTTTCTTCTCTCTCTCTCTCTTCTACTCTTCCTCTCTTGTTCTCTCTCTCTTTGTCTCTCTTCTCTTACTTCTCTCTCTTTCTCTTTCCTCCTATCCCCTCCTCTTCCTTCTCTCTCTCATTCTCTCTCTCTCTCTTTCTCTCTCTCTCTCTCTCCCTCTCGCATCTTCCTTCTTTCTCTTGCTCTCTCTCTCTGTCTCTCTCTGTTCGTCTCGTCCTCTTCCTTCTCTTGCTCTCTCTTTCTCGGTCTGTCTCTCTCTCTTCTCCTCTTCCTCCTCTTCCTTCTCTCTCTTTCTCGGTCTCTCTCTCTCTTCTCCTCTTCCTCCCCATCCTTCTCTCTCTTTCTCTTCCCTCTTCTTCCTCAGTCTGTCTCTCTCTGTTTCTCTCTGTTCGTCTCGTCCTTTTCCTTCTCTCTCTTGCTCTCTCTCTCTCTCTTCTCCTCTTCCTCTTCTTCCTTCTCTCTCACTCTCTCCCCTCCTCTTCCTCACTCTGTCTCTCTCTGTTTCTCTCTCATCTGTCTACTCTTTCTTCTCTCTCATTGTCTCTCCTCTTTCTCTTCTTTCTCTCTCCTGCTCTCTCTCTCTCTCTTCCTTCTCTCTCTTGCTGCCTCTCTCTCACCGTCTCTCTTCCTATTATTTTTCTCTCTTGCTCTCTGACTTCCCTTGTTTTTCCTCTTTATTATCTTTCTTGCTCTCTATCTCTCTCTTCTCTTACCCCTCTTCCTCTCGCTTTCCCCTCCATTTCCTCCTCTATCTCTCTCTCTATCTCTTCTCTCCTTTTTTCTTCCTTATTTTCTTCTTTTCCCTCTCTCTTTTCTTCCTCTTCCATTCCATCATCATCTTCTTCTTATTATTATTGACTCTTGTTCTTCATCCTCTTCTTCCTCATCCTCACTTCTCTTCTTCATCCTCTTCCTCATTCCTCTTCTTCATCCTCTTCCTCACTCCTCTTCTTCATCCTCTTCTTCATCTTCCTCACTCCTTTTCTTCATCTTTTCCTCCTTATCCTCCTCCTCATCCTTTTCTTGTTCCCCCTCTTCTTCTTCTCTTCTTCTTTCTCCTCTTCTTGTTTTTCTCGTTCTTGTTCTTCTCTCCCTACTCCTCTTCCTCCTCCTTACTCCCATCAATGCTGGAGTCGCCCCCTGCAACTTGGTTTTGATTCGATTAATTTTCGAAAAAAAAAACGAAAAAAAAAACGTCGGAGACAGTTTCTTCACGAAATTTTGACTCCGGACGGTCGTCGGTCTCGAGAGTCCGCTTCCAGAGGCCGACGCCGCCGAAGGCTAAGAAGGGAGGCGAACCTCTCTGTGGTCCTAACTCGGGTCTTCCGAGGTTAACCGGGTCTTCTGTGACCAGTCGGTCTTTGCTTTCTTTCCTTAATGCTGCCGCCAGGCGATTTCTTTCACTGGCGTGGCTCAGCCCACGTCGTGTCAGTCTGAGGAGACCTTAGGGCCTACACTAGGCAGCTCCATGTCCCTTACCATCTATCACCCCCACCCAGAAAGGTATCTCATCTTCACTTAAAACAACCCGTTCCTTCAGCGCTCACTTTTACGTGGTTACTAAATCTTAAGTTTTGCGAGTTGAATCTTTGGCCATGGAACCCGTCCTGTTTCTGTCTTGATTCGCAACTCCTTGTTGCTGGTTCTGCTGTCGGGCCCAATTCCTCCTCCTCGATCTTTCCGCCGATGGGTTTTGACGATTGTGGTTCTTGGTCCCTTTAGTTTTTGCCGACTGTCGATTTTATTCAGCTGAGGGAAAGTTGTCCCGCGTCGAAAGGGCTAAAACTGCATGCGAGTCGTCTGAAGGGCTGTGTCTGAATTAAGCCCTTTTCAGAACTTGTGCTCTTTGAGTGCACATGGCGATTTCCTAGCCCCTCAGGGCATGATGGACATGGGCTGTAAAAAAAGGTCAGGCTAAGCATATGGCAGTTTCCTAGCTTGTGGGCATGATAAAAATGGTCTGAAAAATAGTCAGTCTCAAAGTGCAAAGAGCTTTCCAAGCCTCTTTGGGCTTGTTGAAAATGGACTGGGTTATTGGTTTAAACACCTTTGTCCTCACACGAAACGGACAACCGCGTCAATCCTTCTTCAATGGGATCAATTAAGTCCGGTTCTCCTACAGAACCGGAGGCGTTTCTTCAAAGCTTTTATTTTATCGGTCATTGTAGGTTTGTTATTAGATTTTGAATGTTCAATTTTTCAATCTTCTTCTTAATTGATTTTACGGCTTTCTTATACTTCTCCTTTAAAGCTCCATGGGCTTTTTTTTTTTCCAAATTTGCCGTACTTTGATCAATGGGCTTTCTTGTTTTGGAGAGTCCATACACTCCTCGATGACTTCAAATATTAATCCCTCTAGCATCTTTTGAGATGCTGAATCTCCTTCGGTATATTTTATTTCATTTTCTAATTTGTCTAGTTGGGCTTTATGAGATTGAATGAGACATAGTGCCTCTTGGTAAAGGACCTGCCGAACTTCTTCAAGATCCTGTTTTGGAGCGTTGACACACTCCTCGATGACTT
>NC_134799.1:48393702-48411202 GCF_046742065.1 Oratosquilla oratoria
CTAATCACCCTGATAAGACCAAGATTGGAATATGCAGCAACGATATGGTCACCAAGTACAAAAATATGTATAAAAAAAACTTGAAAGAATACAAAGAACAATTACAAAATTGGCACCAACACTCTCAAAACTATCATATGAAGAGAGACTAGCAAAAGTTGAACTACAGACACTAGAGCAAAGAAGAGAGAGAGGAGATTTGATAGCTATTTACAGAATCATGAAAGGCATGGAAATTACTGATAGAGAGAATCTGATGAAATGGGATGACAGAAATAGAAGAGGACACGGAAAGAAAATAAAAAAAGACAGATATAGAAGAGATTTGAAAAAGAATAGCTTTCCTCACAGAGTAATAGACAGTTGGAACAAGTTAGATGAGAAAGTGGTGTGTGCAAAAACAATACATGAATTTAAAAATAGTTTAGATAAAATGAGATATGAAGACGGGACCCCACGAGCATAGCTTCCCTTCCCGTAAAATACAACTAGGTAAATACACACACACACACACACACACACACACACACACACACACACACACACACACACACACACACACACACACACACACACACACACACACACACACACACACACACATATGTATATATATATATATATTATATATATATGTACATACATATATATATATATATATATATATATATACATATATTTATATATATGTTTATATATATACATATACATATACATACATATATATATATATATACATCTATATATAATATATATACATATATATATATATACATATATATATATGTATACGCCTCATATACATGAGTAGTATCGCCCAGTCATATAACCCACTTCCTCCCTCACTCACTCACTGTCCGCAGACAGTCAAGCATCATAACGCTGACCTAAGCACTCCTCTCAAACTAGCCGACTCAACACTTCGTGCTCGTGTGAACAGCACTGTCAACCACCAAACGGCACACACACACACACGAACACGCGATCAATCTAGTAGCCACCCAGTACTGACATACGATATTACGTATACTGACGGTCCTCCCCTGGATATATAATTAACATGTATGGTAGTAGACATCAATACGTAATTAATGCAGTTGCCCCACCCATGTGGGACAACAAAATAACAAGAGATTAATGTTAAGATCACGATTCAAGGCAACTCAAGAACTTGTCCATTCGGCACTTCCGGAGAGCAAAACTCTCTGACAAGACGCGGACCGTGGTCGGTTCTTGTGACGTGCCCTAGTGTTAAGACTGTGTAACAGTGTGTAACTAAGTTTCTTAAAGTGTGAGGAATAAAGAACAAAACTTAAAATGTGTGTGCAAGTAACCCCTTTCTGAAGAGGATGTAACGACCCCGTTACATCTTGTGTCTACAAGTAACGCTCGGTGGAGATCATGTAACGATACCGTTACACCCATCCCGTTACATCACTGGTGGCAGCATTTATCCCGCAACCCATCTTCTCCGAAGAGACTACGGTGTTCTATAAAGAACAAACCGCTCTCCACGAACAAGAACTTAGTTCACACTACACAATCCAGGGCAATCGTCACAACCGATTCCACACTACTAAAATCAACAATATCAAGGTAACATAAAATTCTTCCACTTAATTCCAATATATTCCGTAATAATAACCATACATTACCCATTCAAACCATCCCTGATACTCGCTTTGTCTCCCTTTCCATAACATGCGAGCATAATTCATCCTCCCCAGAGGATTCACACCGGCTGCGCACAGACCCGCGTGACAGCCACCTCATCCCCCCAGACAGCATACCCACCTTCCACATCAACCACCCAACCTCTTTCACCGAACGTTGCCTTCGACTACTCCAATTGCAACGTCAGCAACACCACCCCCTGCCGGACATTGGCATACCACTCGATTCAGCTCACGGTATCAAGGTAACCATTATACCTTCAGATACCCACGTGCCCAACGCACGTAAACCTTACTCTATACCATCTCTATATATAAAATATATATTAATTCCACATTTATTAAATTTATAAATATTTGGTTTCTCTCCATATAGAAACTTTATGTACACCTTTTTCTTTTGGTTATCATACCTTTTCTCATAATTTAACCAGTAGCTCTCATAATTATATGTTTCAACACTAATTATATTTTGCCTAATTTTTAAAACAACATATATTTATATATGCAATAACTTTTACTAGATTTGACTATTACATAATATCACATTCATATGCATTCTTCCAGTTAAATAATTCTTGTTTAAACTATATATATTTATATATACAATAACCTTTAATTGCTTTCACTACGTATTACCCATGTATATTTAGATAGAACTTATACATTATTATCAATGTAACCTATTTTACTGCTGTAATTTTTTTATGACAACCATAGTTAATTCTATTATAAGTATAATATCACAATAATTAACTCCTTACTATATCATATTATTTCCACATTTTATTATTATTATATGTATATATATTTTTTATGATTTTACATTTGTAATCCCGTTATACTGTATAACCTTATGACAACCATAGTTAATTCTATTATAAGTATGATATCACAATAATTAACTCCTTACTATGTCATATTATTTCCACATTTTATTATTATTATATATATATATATATATATTTATGATTTTACATATGTAATCCCATTATACTGTATAACCGTTGACACCCTATACCCCCCTCCCTTATCTAAGCATAACATATTACCCCTCAGTTACTGCATACCAAATATTTCTAATTTAACTGTTTTAAACTAGACCACCCATCTCACCTAACTATTAAGTAATACATGCATCTCTAGTTAACCACTAACATGGCAACAGGAACGAGAAGCAAATTAAAAAAAGCGGTAGAAACCATCCTCTCTAAATCTCAAGAGGAAAACCCATCACGCAACTCAAAACTAGACAAAGACAATCCAGATCCTCATCAATTAAATCCACAGGTTGACATTACCACAAAGTCTTTAGACCACAACCGCCCACTTACCCCCGACCACGACGCCCCTAAGGCAGGTACCCCTACAATCCCTCTTTATGAGAATGATATCTTAGCATTTTTTAACCAACCCTCTCAAATAGACCCCTTTCACCCCTCACAACTACAACCACCCATTCCTCCCATCCAGCCAAATATGCAAACTACACCTCCTATAAGCCATAATCAGTTCAAACCCCATATCCCAACACACAATACCTCCCCTCACATTCAGCCACAGAACCAACCCTCTCAAATAGACCCCTCACAACTACAACCACCCATTCCTCCCATCCAGCCAAATATGCAAACTACACCTCCTATAAGCCATAATCAGTTCAACCCCCATATCCCAACACACAATAACCCCCCTCCCATTCAGCCACAGTACCAACCCCACCATCACGCTCCCCATGCCTACCAAAACTTCCCCTTTCCTTCTCCCCATACCCCATCTGGTCAAGCCACCTCCACACCATACCACCAACCACCACCTAACCTTCCTCCAAACCCACAATATTATCCTTACCCACAACCTCAACCAACAATAATTAACAACTATCAAACCATTACCCCCCTCACAGAAATCCCAACCTTTTCCCAAGATAGTGGATTATCCATTAATGACTTCTTGACAGCATGTGACCTGTTTTTCTCAAAAAACCAACACTACTCTGACTCAGATAAAATTAATTTGTGCCGTCAGAAAATAGACCCATCTGACATTTGCCGTTCAAAGGCAAGGATGCTAGACAGTTTAGTTGCATGTGGAATCACATATCAAGAATATAAACACCACCTTCTTAATGTCTTTCACAACAAACAAACAAACAACATCACCTTCCTTCTCACTTTCCTCAATAACACTAGAGTCCAACCACATTCCGTTACGAACATTATGTATTTCGTAGCAAACGGAATTAAAGAAGTCAGAGAGGACCTGGAGAATAACTCTCCTTGGATCCACACTGACCAATTTGGTCAAAAGGTCATGACCATAAAACACTTACTAACATTCTTTGAGATAGGTTTCTATCTCTCCCAACTCCCTCCAAAGTGTTTAAAGGAAGCCTCCAAAAGGGAACTAAACACTAGAAACCCTCTAGCTTATACCTATATCCTAGACATCATCAATGCTTGCAATGTATCCTTATCCACCCCCCCACTATCTCCCCAGACTAAATAGCCTTCAGTCACAGCAGCCCCCTCCCACCAATCAAGGACAACCTTCTAAGTGGTGCTCCTACCATTCATCACCCAGTCACAACACTAGAGACTGCATACAAAAACAACAAATGTAAACGCAGGTACAACACCACCCCATCCCTTGCTCAGTTCATGGTACTACCTCCCATACGGATGCGCAATGCAAGGTGCAATACCAAACCATACAAGCTCCACCCCCCTCCAAACCTCCACTCCTACCTACACCAACACATCCAAACAAATACTGCAGCCTACACAAAACAACAACTCACTCCAACGAAGAGTGTTACCTACAGAAATCACAACCACAACCTCACCAGAGAACTAACAAACCGTTCGCCACCTCTCGACAAACAGCTCCCTCCCACACAACACGCACAACTCAACACCGATTGGGGGAACGTGTACCAGCCTCACGCACCAAACCACCATAGGAATATCTCACACACAACACAACTACGTCACCCTAAAAGTGACTTTAGATCAACTCACAGTTGACATGATGGTTGATACAGGAACAAACCTGAACATCATCCCAAGAGCTCTCTATGAAGCATTAAATGACCCACCCCAAATTCAATTTTCCAATATGGAAGGACTCCTACTAGAAGGGAGCACCATTTCTCTACACAACACCATAGACTTAAATATAGAAGTCAACAACTTCCAAGTAGGTTTCACACCTTTCCACATAGCTGACGAATGGAGTCTCGATCAACAAGGTATAATAGGATTAAAATCATTGAGGACATGGAAAACTATTATAGACCTAGACAAAAATAACATCTCCTTCTCAGATGTGAATGATGAGCCAACTGTCACTGAGACACCCGACTCAGACACACAACCTCTCTCATGTCTCCCTTCCTCAAATACTCCAATTCCAACTAACAGCTATTCCTTCCGACCACCCCCTTATGTCACCTCAAAGGCATTGATGTCTAACACAGTCATCATTCCCCCTAGACATTCCATGACTGTCCCACTATTCATACCCGGAGCAATCGGACATCAGGACGCCATAATTGACTCAGAAACGTCTAGACTTACCAACATCTCAATTGAACACTCTTGGGACATAATCCAGGAAAATAGAACGGCCTTAGCCATGTTAACTAACCTCTCAGACCAACACCGTAAAATCAGGAAGAATACTAACATTTGCGCAGTCCACCTCCATAATTCCCCTATCCAGGAACCACTCCCACAACACATCAACCCAGTAAGACCAACACAACCCCTCACCCCTATCCATCCAGACCAAATCATAACATCAGCTGACGGAGAAATCCATAACGAGCTATTAGCTCTCCTACAGAGGAATAGATCAGCTATCGCCTTAGAAGGTGAACCACTAGGCAAATGTGATATAATCAAACATCACATCCAAATTCCCACTAACACCCCCCCTTCATACACCCCCGCTTACCGCATACCTCACAGTAGGAAATCCCAAGTCAATAGCAGTGTACAAGAGATGATACACCAAGGCGTAATTTCCCATTCAGACTCCCCATGGAACAGTCCCCTCTTTTTGGTCCCTAAGAAAGACGGAACCTTACGCCCTGTTGTGGACTTTAGGAAAGTCAACCACCTCACTCAATCTGACCCACACCCCCTCCCCGCCATGCAAGATGTACTACAATGCATTGGCAACGGGAATAGAGTATTTTCAACTATCGACCTTAAGTCTGCCTTCTGGCAAGTGGAATTATCTGATGAATCTAAACACGTAACTGCATTCTCCACTGATAAGGGACACTTTCATTTCGAACGTATGCCCTTTGGCCTCAAGAATGCCCCCTCAACCCAACAACGGTTGATGACCCGCATATTCAGTGACATGATAGGAGTCTCATTATTCGTCTATTTAGACGACCTCATTATATATAGTCCCACAGAAAGAGACCACCTTAACACTTTAGAGATTGTCATCAAACGTCTCAAATATACGGGGTTAAAGATTCAATTAGGGAAATGTAGATTCCTCATGAAGGAACTCACCTTCCTAGGCCATAAAGTGGATGCAAAGGGGATTCATACAAACACAGATAAAATAGATACAATAAACAATTTCCCAACCCCCAGAAACGCAAATGAAACACGAAATTTCATAGGGCTAGCCTCATACTACAGACATTTCATCTACAATTTTGCACACATAGCTTCCCCCCTAACCAAATTCACAAGGAAAGGCGAACCATTTCAATGGTCAGAAACAGAACAACAAAGTTTCGACACACTGAAACACTCTCTGACCACAGCCCCTGTACTAGCCTTCCCTGACATGAAGAAAGAATTCTTTCTTTACACAGACGCCTCCTCTAAAGGAATAGGCGCAGTCCTACAACAGAAAGATGACAATGGCAAAGAGCACCCCATAGCCTACGCAAGTAGAGTCCTCAATAAAGCTGAAAGTAACTACTCAACTACACACAAAGAAGGACTTGCAATCATATGGGCACTAAAACACTTTAAATACCTCGTTTTAGGCTACAAGATTACCATACTAACAGACCACCAACCCCTAGTCTATCTTTTTAACTCCAAAGACTTACATGGGAGAGTTGCTAGATGGAAAGCAACTCTCCTTGATTACGATCCCAAGATCGTATACTTAGCTGGGAAAGCTAACGTAGTGGCAGATTGCCTGAGCAGACAAACCTACATCACCCCCATAACCCAAACCACATGCATACCTATGAAAGAACTCACAGAGGAAACTGAAAGAGACTCTATATGGTCTCCAATAAAACAACATCTCCTTTCACAAACCCCCTTACAGTCCCGACCACCTGTCCCTATAGAGGAGCTCAAACTGGTCGACGGAGTCATAAGGAGAACCACTAACACCAGAGAGGTTACTGTTATCCCCAGAGCCCTGGTCCCCAAGGTCCTACACATATTGCACGACAGTGCAATGGGAGGCCATTCAGGCAGAGATAAGACACTAAACACTGCTAGGCACACATATTACTGGCTTAACATGAAAAGAGATATAACCACACACATAGATTCTTGTGTAACTTGTAACCAATTCAGAGGCCCTGACCCGAAACAAATCAACATTAAAGACATCCCTCTCCCTGCTGAGCCATGGGAAACACTTGGCATTGACCTACTGAAAATGCCAACGAGCCATCAAGGTTCCAACTATGTACTCACAGCAGTAGAATATTTCTCTAAATACACAATCCTAATACCACTCCAAGACAAAACAGCAGAGACTGTAGCCAAAGCCCTAGTTAACAATATCTTTTGTAGATACAACATACCACACACAATGTTATCTGACAATGGATCAGAATTTAAAAACGAGGTGATGCGCGAAATAGCACACCTCTACAACATTGACCAAACATTTGCCACTGCATACCACCCACAGGGAAATGGTCTGACTGAGCGAACAAATCGCAAGGTCCTAGAGGTTCTCAGACCCTTGGTCAACGACCTCATGGACAGTTGGGAAGATTGGCTACCACAGGTACAAGCCAGTATCAATAGCACAGTCAATTCCGCAACAAAGATGTCCCCACATGAGATCATTTTCGGCCAACCAATGCGCCTACCCTACCAAATATTCAACCAACCACCCCCACCCTTATACAACCTAGATAACCTCACACACTGCATCAAAAGAGGTATGCAAACCATTTACAAACAAGTTAGAGCAAACTTGAAAGAAGCCCAGGAAAAGACAAAGACAAAACAACACAAACTATCAATCCCACTTGACATAACGCTTGGTGACACTGTCATGGTCAAAGACTCAACCAGGACTAACAAACTCAGACCCAAGTTCTTAGGCCCCTTCACAGTCACAAGCTCACTCCCTAACAATGTTTTTCTACTAACGGATCCTTCCGATCACACAACCGTGACCATACATGGAGAGAAGCTGAGAAAGGTCAAACTCAACCTCGACCCAATCCCACTTCCCATCAACAACCCACCTACCACGACCACACATAACTCACCCAAACGCAAGTCTCATCCCATGACTCTGCGTCGACGCAACTAAACATGCACTCTAGCTCTCGCCCATGAAGATGCAGGACGTCATGTATCTATCAGTGGAGGTTAAAATGGCCCATTTCCAATAAGAACTCCCTTCCGCATATCTAATGAAACTTCTCCACTTCCTTCCGACCAATATAACCTTAGCGAGAGTCAGATAAACATATCCTCATTCACTGAGACATAACCTTCATCCTCCAAAATTAAATACATAATTAATTACCCACCTTAAACATCAACTATCTTTCAAAAAAATTTATTCTTAGCAACATACCTATGGACTCGATCAAGAGATTCTCCCTTTCGGAAATCTACCCCTACCCACCCATACCTAAGGTCCCCGCTACCATCCTTCCAAGTAAAATAGACATGGTACACCTACTGAATAAATCGACTACTCTTGACATGGACACCTTCGACCTCCATTGCCAAAAACTGCCCTACACATCCACAGCCCTTTCACTCTTAATCATTCTCTTTATACTGGTAATATTGACCAAATTCTGTTGCACGAAGTAAAAACTTCCAAAATCTTTCAACCCCCATTCCCGATTTACTGTAAACCTAGATTAAGTTTATTCTTGTGTCTCACCCAATATCTTAAATAACATAATAATTCTTACGAGAAACTATATACATACTATGAAATAAAACAAGTGCTAAATGACACACCAAACTGACCATAGAACAGTGTTTAGAAAATGACACTCCCTACAGGGATAGTGATAAAACACATGAACGCCATAACATTTAGAAAGTGATTTCAATAGTGTTATCAAATATATAGTGAAACCTTTCATATGATATTTAATATAACATGTAATCTGGTGAGACACAACGTTACTCTTCGGAGACACAACATCGCTACCCTTATTTACAGTTCATGATCCCCCTTGGGACCTCAGGTTCACTTCAGCAACAACTCCCCCCATCTCCACATATAATCACCCAGGATTTTGTATCTCTGAACCTTTTCTCGATGTATTACCCATATGAATACTTTTGTAAACCATGTAACCTAGGTGCCGGGAGCCACCTAACCCCAGGGGGAGAGCGATATGTATACGCCTCATATACATGACGAGTAGTATCGCCCAGTCATATAACCCACTTCCTCCCTCACTCACTCACTGTCCGCAGACAGTCAAGCATCATAACGCTGACCTAAGCACTCCTCTCAAACTAGCCGACTCAACACTTCGTGCTCGTGTGAACAGCACTGTCAACCACCAAACGACACACACACACACACGAACACACGCGATCAATCTAGTAGCCACCCAGTACTGACATACGATATTACGTATACTGACGGTCCTCCCCTGGATATATAATTAACATGTATGGTAGTAGACATCAATACGTAATTAATGCAGTTGCCCCACCCATGTGGAACAACAAAATAACAAGAGATTAATGTTAAGATCACGATTCAAGGCAACTCAAGAACTTGTCCATTCGGCACTTCCGGTGAGCAAAACTCTCTGACAAGACGCGGACCGTGGTCGGTTCTTGTGACGTGCCCTAGTGTTAAGACTGTGTAACAGTGTGTAACTAAGTTTCTTAAAGTGTGAGGAATAAAGAACAAAACTTAAAATGTGTGTGCAAGTAACCCCTTTCTGAAGATGATGTAACGACCCCGTTACATCTTGTGTCTACAAGTAACGCTCGGTGGATATCATGTAACGATACCGTTACACCCATCCCGTTACACACACACACACACATGTATAACATATTTATATATATATATATATATATATATATATATATATGTGTGTGTGTGTGTGTGTGTGTGTGTGTATGTATATATATATAAAATATATCTATATATATATATGTATATATATATACACATATGTATATATACTGTACATACATATATATATACATATATGTATATATATATATATATATATATATATATATATAAACTTTTTATCCCACAGTCGGAAAAAGACGACACTAATGTCGAACGTTCTTTATATTTCGATCACTAACTGTGACCCTCTTCAGTAGAATGAATACATAGTGGAAGGCATAAGCTTATATAAGCTTGTATATAAGGTTGTATATAAGCTTATGCCTTCCACTATATATTCATTCTGCTGAAGAGGGTCACATTTAGTGATCGAAATATACAGAACGTTTGACATTAGTGTCTTATTTTTCCGACTGTGTGATAAAAAGTTTATTTTATCAATGTGCTACGACATTACTTTATAGTGAATATATATATATATATATATATATATATATATATCTATCTATATCTATATATATATATATATATATATATATATATATATATATATATTGCGTGATTTAAACACTTTCATCAGGATAGAAACAACAAGAAAGGTGGGGGTGTTCTGTTGTACGTTAAAAACAATGTTCATGCTTGTCTTTTAGAGAAAGTGAAACAGGAGGCATATGATAGTTTGTGGGTTGAGTTAACCCAAACAAATGGACAAAAAATGAATATAGGTGTAATATATAGGCAAAAGACATTATCATTAGCAGACGACAAACTGTTATTTCAAGAACTGTCTAGTTTCTGCAATCGGGATTTATTGATAATGGGTGATTTCAATTTTACTGACATTGATTGGATAACCCTTGAACATGGCCATATAGGTAGTCGCTTGATTGATTTTCTTGGTGACAATTACTTAATTCAGCATATAAAAGAGCCCACAATATATGGAAACTTACTAGATCTATTGATCACTAGCCGCGAAAGCATGGTAACTGATGTAGAAGTCGGTGAATCTGTTGCAAATAGCGATCACAACTTAGTTAGATTCAAACTCCTAAACAATTTTAGAATAGATACTTGTGTTTCTAAAATACCCGATTTCAGTAAAGCTCAGTTCATAGGACTACGTCAGGAACTTCAGCTTACAGATTGGGAGGCAAAATTAAACGAAAGACCTGTAGACCAGATGTGGGAAATTTTTCAAAATACGCTCACTAAGATGATTCAAACTTACATTCCTTTTAAGGACAGAAGTCCTCGAAATCAGGCTCGCCCAAAGTGGCTCGAAAAAGAAACTAAAAAAGTATTGATAGAAAGAGACAGGCTTATAAGAAATATAAGTGCTCGGGTGCATCTAATGACTATGAATGTTATGTATCAATACAGAGAGATTTAAAAAAGACAATAAGAAAAAGAAAACGACGATACGAAATGAACATCACTAATAAATCTAAAGAGAATCCCAAAGAATCCTATAGTTACATTAGAGATAAAAAGGTTGTTAGGAATCACATTGGTCCACTACTATCTGCTGACGGTCAACTTGAATATTCAAATGAAGGAATGTGTAATATCTTAAACAGTTATTGTAGCTCGGTATTCGTAAACGAAACACCTCAAAGTGAACTCCAAACTGAAACCTGTGAAAAGTCTAGGGTAAACTTACTACGGTAAATATAACAAAAGAAAAAATTAAAAGGTATATAGATAAACTCAAAGTTAATACAATACCAGGGCCTGACGGTTGGCATCCAAGAATCTTAAAGGAAAATGAAAAATGAAATTGTTGTTCCATTAGAAATTATTTTCAAGAAATCCATCATATCCGGAGATGTCCCAAGAGAATGGAAGCTAGCTAACGTTACTCCCATATTCAAAAAAGGTGACAAAAAGAAGCCAAATAACTATAGGCCTATAAGTTTGACTTCAATCGCAGGAAAAATAATGGAAACTATCATCAGAGATGCTATCGAACATCATTTAGAAAGTAACCGTTTGATAAATGATAGCCAGGATGGTTTCAGAAGGAAACGTTCTTGCGTGACTAACTTACTCGAATTCTACAATACAGTTATCTCGAATTATGACAAAAGAAACAATATAGATTTAATATATCTAGACTTTGCAAAAGCTTTTGATACCGTCCCACACGAAAGACTACTTATTAAATTAGCTTTACACGGAATAAGTGGTAGCCTATTAGGTTGGACTAGTAATTGGTTGAATGGTCGAAAACAGAGAGTTGTTTTAAATGGAAAAACTTATAGATGGAAAAATGTTACAAGTGGAGTTCCTCAGGGTTCCGTTCTTGGGCCACTTCTATTCATAGTATATATAAATGATATAGACCATGGACTAAAATCTACTGTTTCCAAATTTGCTGATGATACAAAACTGTACGGAATGGCAAATGATAACTTAAACCAATTAGATATTCAAGAAGATTTAGATAAATTACAGCAATGGTCTGAAAAGTGGCTAATGAAATTTAACACAAGTAAATGCAAGGTAATGCACATAGGTGAAAATAACAGTAAGTACGATTACAAGTTATTTGGAAATTCGTTAACAAAAGTGGATAGTGAAAAAGATCTCGGCGTAATTATCAGTAACGATCTCAAATCATCCAAGCAGTGTATTTCAGCCTCTGAGAAAGCAAACAAGATTCTAGGACTGATTGCGCGATCTTTTGACTTCAAAAGTCCATCACTCATTAACAAGCTATATAGATCGTTAGTTCGTCCACATTTGGAATATGTTGTTTCCGTATAGTCACCGAATCTCATTAAAGACATTGACAGACTGGAAAAAAACAACAACGGCGAGCCACAAAACTGATTCCAAATATCAACAATAAATCATACGAAAATCGACTAAAACATATGAATCTGTTTTCCCTAAAAAAGCGTAGACTCAGAGGTGATTTGATACAGGTATTTGAAATTCTACAGGGAATTGACAACATCAAAAGTGACCAAATTTTTACATTGAATGAGAATCAGACAAGAAACAATGGCCTCAAACTGTCCGGAAATAGATTCAATTTGGAAGTAGGTAGAAACAACTTCGCCAACCGTGTAGTTAATGAATGGAATAAACTTCTTGCACAGGTAGTGCAATGTAGTTTAGTTCGAAGCTTTAAGAATCATTTAGATAAACATCTAAGCAAGATGCTGTAATGATTATCATTTATTTTATATTATTAGTTTTTGTTTTGTTATCATTTGTCTGTTTGATTCTCATTTATTATTAGTTATGTGTCAATCTATTATCATTTACTATTTACCTGTTTGTTTATTATTTAACTAAACCTATGCATTTATTTATATATTTTATTTGCTATTTACATTATTATAGTTTTTATTTATTAATTTATTATTATTATGATTTTTTTCGCATCCGACCTAGATATGGACCAAAAGGTCTCCTGTCGGAATGCTTCGCCTTTGTATTCCTTTGCAATCCTTTGTGTTTCAACTGTTCATAATGTTTAGTTTTGCTATTGCTATTATCTAATTTATAAATTTAGCTATATAAATCGTTAATTCGTCCACATTTGGAATATGCTGTTTCCATATGGTCACCGAATCTCATTAAAGACATTGACAGATTGGAAAAAGTACAACGGCGAGCCACAAAACTGATTCCAAATATCAAAAATAAATCATACGAAAATCGACTAAAACATATGAATCTGTTTTCCCTAAAAAAGCGTAGACTCAGAGGTAATTTGATACAGGTCTTTAAGATTCTAAAGGGAATTGACAACATCAAAAGTGACAAAAGTTTCACATTGAATGAGAATCAGACAAGAAACAATGGTCTCAAACTGTCCGGAAATAGATTCAATTTGGAAGTAGGTAGAAACAACTTTGCCAACTGTGTAGTTAATGAATGGAATAAACTTCCTACACAGGTAGTGCAATGTAGTTCAGTTCGAAGCTTTAAGAATCATTTAGATAAACACCTAAGCAAGATGCTGTAATGATTATCATTTATTTTATATTATTTGTTTTTGTTTTGTCTGTTTGATTTTAATTTATTATTAGTTATATGTCAATTTATTATTATTTACTATTTACCTGTTTGTTTATTATTTAACTATACCTATGCATTTATTTATGTATTTTATTTGTTATTTACATAATTACAGTTTTTATTTATTATTTTATTATTATGATGATTTTTTTCGCATCCGACCTAGATATGGACCAAAAAGTCTCCTGTCGGCATGCTCCGCCTTTGTAATCCTTTATATATGTATGTATGCATGCGTGTATGCATATATGGGTGTATGTATTTATGTATACCTGTCTGTCTGTATGTATGTATGTATATATATATATGCATGTATGTATGCATGTATGTATGTATGTATGTATGTATGTATGTATGTATGTATGTATGTATGTATGTATGTATGTATGTATGTATGTATGTATGTATGTATGTTCATTTACCCTTGGTCAAAATTTGAGCAAGCTAATCTACGGTGACCGTTTTCTGTCTCCGTTCTCAGTCCTCGTTTCTCTCACGCTTTCGACGGCCGGAGGCGACAGCACCGAAAAGGCGAATCCACGCCACGCCGAGAAGGAAGAGCCCCATGAGCGACTCCACAAGGTCAGTTCAGGTTCTTGGATGCAGAAGTGGTCATGGGAGGAAAATAACCCGCAGGATCTCCAGAGGTAAGGGTTAGATAGCGAGACACAGAAGAGTCTCCTAAAAAAAAAAAAAAAAAAAAAAAAAAAAAAAAAAAAAAAAAAAAAAAAAAAAAGAAACAAAAAAAAAAAAAAAAAAAAAAAAAAAAAAAAAAAAAAAAACATTGGTGCCAAGGTGTCTTTTTCGGAGAACCCCCTACAATTCGATGGGATTGGTCAAGGATTTTATTCAGCTGAGGGTAGCCCCGGAAATGCATTAGAGAATTTGTACGGAATCTCGAAGGTTTCGAGATTTGGTGCAAACTAACCAATGTACGAGTATTCATTGGGGCTCCTCTTGAGAGGAGTAAAATCGTTTATCTTTCACCAAAATAGAGAAACTAAAATAAAAATAAATGACTCTGGGGCTCTCATGGTTTTCTGTTGAACCTAGGCCTGGCGCAGGCCTAAGCGTTGTCAACGTATGTTCCACGAAAAAATTATGAAGAAGACAAAAAAAAAATAAAAAATGAATCAATAAAAGACAAATGGGCCTCATCGACCAGAGTTTTCACCTGATTACTCGGTATTCAGTCAGAGTCTCATCAGGTTCTCCATGACGTCACACTGAGATCCCATGCCACATGTATGACGTCATACTTGGACCACACGAAGCAAATGCGCCGAGAAAAAGCCGCGGGACCGGATCACATACCAATCGAGCT
The DNA here is from genome assembly GCF_046742065.1 of Oratosquilla oratoria. NCBI lineage: Eukaryota > Metazoa > Arthropoda > Malacostraca > Stomatopoda > Squillidae > Oratosquilla > Oratosquilla oratoria. Next base: position 48,409,042 of record NC_134799.1, read on the forward strand.
CCTTGACCACGGTGGAATCGCCATCAAGACCTGGTTGTTGGCTCTGATGATTCCAGTGTGGAGATCTTGGACAGGGCTATCCTGAATCGTCTTAAAGAAATTACAGAGGAAATCCTACCGGAGCTTGAATGTGGGTTCCTTGACGGAACCTTATTTTTTGTGCCAAATACATACAGGAAAAGGCTCCAGAACGTATGACAGTTTCCCGAGAGAAGCTATGTGGGCAGGTCTCAGACGATCCAGGTGATGCGTGACAACCGTGCCGTGGAAGTCAAGCATAATTTTGTCCGATGACATTGGTACACCTGCCCACTCACCTGAAGAACGGCAGCAGTCGCTCAGTAACTTCCAGTCTGCTTATTTCCGTTTGGGTCTGACTGTCAAATCAGGAAAGACCGTGAGTCTTGTCTAACCCCTACCGGCACCAGCTCCACCTGACTGCCAGATCTCATCAAATGTGTGAAGGAAAGAACATCGAGATCCGGCTTCGAGTGACACCCGCTGCTCAGGGAAACTCACGAGTCGTGTCTTAAAAAAAAAAAAGGCCTGAGCTGCGACTAGTTCCACCCTTCACCCTATAAAAGGCTGATAGAGTCAACAGAGGAGCTGAAAGAGGCATCGGAAAGTTATCTGAAAGGGCTACCGAAAAAGGACTTTGAGGAGGTCTTCCAGGATTGGGAGAGACGCATGCAGAAGTGTGTAGATGCGAGAGGCATTTATTTTCAAGGAGACAAAGTTTTGTAAGTTTATGAAAATAAATAGTGTCTCTCCTGACATTTTCTCATTACTTATTGATCGTAGTGGTATATATATATATATATATGTATATATATATGTATATATATATGTATATATATATATATATGAGAGTAATTCGCTAATAGCAGCGACATCAAACCGATAATTTTTGTGACAGTTGCATGCAGGATTCGAACCCACTGTACTCGGCCATCCGTAAATTACCTTCCCAGTGCCCTAACCACTAGACCACAGAGGCTATAAAATCCTTGAAACCTGGAACCGAACTGATTCCCGAGGGAAGGAAGATCACTTATTACGGCGATCCGAAATTCCTGTTTTACTCAAGGACCAGCCCACCAGTGGTATGGGGTAAGGACCGGGTCGAACCCCTTTCACGCTTATCGCCATTGTAACTATGAGAGTAATTCGCTAATAGCAGCGACATCAAACCGATAATTTTTGTGACAGTTGCATGCAGGATTCGAACCCGCTGTACTCGGCCATCCGTAAATTACCTTCCCAGTGCCCTAACCACTAGACCACAGAGGCTATAAAATCCTTGAAACCTGGAACCGAACTGATTCCCGAGGGAAGGAAGATCACTTATTACGGCGATCCGAAATTCCTGTTTTACTCAAGGACCGGCCCACCAGTGGTATGGGTTAAGGACCGGGTCGAACCCCTTTCACGCTTATCGCCATTGTAACTATGTAACTATGAGTAAAACAGGAATTTCGGATCGCCGTAATAAGTGATCTTCCTTCCCTCGGGAATCAGTTCGGTTCCGGGTTTCAAGGATTTTATAGCCTCTGTGGTCTAGTGGTTAGGGCACTGGGAAGGTAATTTACGGATGGCCGAGTACAGCGGGTTCGAATCCTGCATGCAACTGTCACAAAAATTATCGGTTTGATGTCGCTGCTATCAGCGAATTACTCTCATAGTTACAATGGCGATAAGCGTGAAAGGGGTTCGACCCGGTCCTTACCCCATACCACTGGTGGGCTGGTCCTTGAGTAAAACAGGAATTTCGGATCGCCGTAATAAGTGATCTTCCTTCCCTCGGGAATCAGTTCGGTTCCAGGTTTCAAGGATTTTATAGCCTCTGTGGTCTAGTGGTTAGGGCACTGGGAAGGTAATTTACGGATGGCCGAGTACAGTGGGTTCGAATCCTGCATGCAACTGTCACAAAAATTATCGATATATATATATATATATATAGTGAGGGCAAACGAATAACTAGGTTCTCTCTGCCCCTAAATACGAGAGTTGTCAGTCCGGGCGCTCCTATATTTACTGATGATCGAATCAAAACACGGAAATTTTTAAATAATTCCGGCCCACTCGGAAGACCATTTCCCTTCGGAGAACAGTGATGTGAAGACTTGACGTCGAGTAGACTGTGGCGGGAGTTGACAAGACT
>NC_134799.1:48421202-48431202 GCF_046742065.1 Oratosquilla oratoria
AGCATCTTTTGAGACGCTGAATCTCCTTCTGTATATTTAATTTTATTTTCTAATTGATTTAGTTCGACTTTTTTAGATTGAATGAGGCATAGTGCCTCTTGGTAAAGGATCTTTCTAACTTCTTCAAGTTCCTGTTTTGGAGCGTTGACACAATCCTCGATGACTTCAAATATTAACCGTTCTAGCATCTTTTGAGACGCTGAATCTCCTTGGGTATATTTAAATTTATTTTCTAGTTGTTTTAGATGGGCTTTTTGAGATTGAATGAGGCATAGTGCCTCTTGGTAAAGGACCTTCCTAACTTCTTCTTCAAGTTCCTGTCGTCTTGAAGGCCTAAAACAACTTCGGAAAGGTTCGGGCACGGACGTGATGGGCAATCGTACGGTAAAGCAGTCCACTCGCATGTTACCGACAAACGGTCAGACGAGCGTCGGGCATGACGTCATGTCGATTGGAGCGAATCGTCGATCATGGGAAGTTGGAAAAAAAGAATAAAAAACGAAAAAAAAAAAAAAAAAAAAATCAAATGCAATGTCCTCTCTCGCTCCCTCACCACGATGGAATTCATAATTGTCTTTGTAAATAAACATTCCTTTCAACCTTTCTCTTTTTTGAAAGTAAGAAAATATAAATCTTACTTCATGACAGAACTATAGGGACTAGACAAGATGGCCTTCGACTAGGATAGCTCAGCTGAATGGAACTGCACTGTATAGGTTTTGCATGTATGTACACATGTACTATGTGTGTACCTATGTACTATGTACCTACGTAATTTGTATCTACGTATGTACTATATATGTACATATTTACTATGTATGTATGTATGTACTATGTATGTACTATGTATCTACGTATGTACTATGTGTTTACGAATGTACTATGTATGTACGTATTTACTATGTATGTATCAGTTTGTGTTAAGTACGTATGTACTGTATGTATGTACCTATGTATTATGTATGTACAAATGTACTGTGTATGTACGTATGTACTGTGTATGTATGTACCTATGTATTATGTATGTACGTATGTACTATGTATGTATTAATTTGTATCATGACGTATGCACTTTGCATGTATGCACCTATGTATTATCTATGTACTCTATATGTATTTATATGTATTTATTATGTTCGTGGACAGTGGACAGGATGCAGGGGTGACCCGTTATCCAGGAGGTGCCAAGATAAGAGGGAAGGAGGAGGGTGGAGGGGAGTGGAATATATAGGAAATGGAATGGGTGGGAGTGGTTCTTTTGCCTTTTTCTTTTTGGCTATCCTCCGTGTAGGGGGAAAAAGTCTTAGGTATATGTATGTATGTATGTATTATGTTCGTGTGTATTATCTATGTACCGGTATTTACTATGTGCGTATTTATGTATGTTTATAATATGTACGTATGTAGTATGTATTTATTATATATATATATATATATATATGTGTGTGTGTGTGTGTGTATGTGTGTGTGTGTGTGTGTGTGTGTGTGTGTGTGTGTGTGTGTGTGTGTGTATGAGAGAGAGAGAGAGAGAGCGTGTGTGTGTGTGTGTGTGTGTGTGCGTGTGTGTGTGTGTGTGCGCGTATGTACTATGTATGTATGCATGCATGTATATTTTTGCGTGAGTGTACAATGTACATGTGTATATGAACTTGTATTCATGTATATACATCTCTCATCTTTCTCCGTCTCTTTCCCCTCCTCTCTCTCTTTCCGCCTCTCTCTCCCTCCCTCCCTCCTTCCCTGTCTCTATCTCTTCCTTCTCTCTCTCCCCCTTTCTCTCTTCTCCTCTTCTCTCTCTCTCTCTCTCTCTCTCTCTCTCTCTCTCTCTCTCTCTCTCTCTCTCTCTCTCTCTCTCTCTCTCTTTCTCCTCTTCCTTCTCTCTATTTCTCTCTGTCCCCACCTCTTCTCTTTTTCCCTATTCCCTTCCCGACCTCTTCTTCCATCTTTCTCTTGGTCTCTCTCCTCCTCCTCTTCCTCCTGCTTCTCCTCTTCCTCTTTTTTTTTTCTTCCTGACTATCCCTCTTCCTTCTCTCTCCTTCTCTCTTCCCAACTCTTTCTTCTCTCTCTCTTCTCTTCTTCCTCCTCTCTCTTTCTCTCCCCTCTTCTTTCTCCTCTCTCTCTGTCTCTCTCTTTCATCTTCCTTCTCTTCTTGCTCTTTCTCTATTCTCTTCTTTATTTCTTTCCCTCCCTCTTCCTCCTCTCTTTCTCTCTGTCTCTTTCTCTCTCATCTTTCTTCTCTTGTTCTTTCTGTCTTTCCTCCTTTCTTTCTCTTTCTCTCTCTTTCTTTCTTTCTTTCTCTCTATTCTCCTCCTCTTCCTTCTCCCTCCTCTCCTCTTCCTCCATTTCTCTCTGTCTATATATATATATATATATATATATATATATACATATATATATATATATATGTAAACATATATATATATATTATCTGAAAAATATCGAAACACTGGACTCAGAGTAACAGAATTTATTACCTAAGTGTCGAACCCTGTCCGGGGTTCGTCCTCAGGGTTATGATATTTTTTCCGATAACATGGCTCCTGGACTCCAGCTCTTTACGAACATATATATATATATATATATATATGTATATATATATCTATCTATATATATATATATATATATATATATATATATATATATATATCCTCTTCTCTTCCTCCTGTTCTCTCTCTCTCCCTTCCTCTTTCTCCTCTCTATCTCTCCCCTCTTTCTATCTCTCTCCCTTTCCAAATCTTCCTTCACTCTCTTGTTCTCGCTCTCTTTGTCCCTCTTCTCCTCTTACTTCTCTTTCTCTCTCTTTCAGGAAAGCAAAATTTGACAATATAATAACCTATTTGAAATTGAATACGAAATGTCATGCGGACGTTTTGAACATTGTCGGATCTCGGTGCGTGACTGGGGTCAGGTCAGGACTAGGGGTCGGGTCATGCATACCATGGGTCAGGTCATTTGGGGGCGAGGGCCCAACAGTCAGGTCAGCGACTTGGAAATGTATAGCAATCTAACTGATCTAATTACTAATGCACAAAACGCATTTATCCCCCTAAAGTCAATACGGAAAAATAGTAATACTCCCAAATGGATGACGGACAGATTGAAACATGAGATCGGAATGAAAAGAGGCCTTTACGTAAAAATAAAAAACGGGGAATCACACCTTAGATCAAGATATAACGAAATGACAAAACTGGTTAAAAGGAATACACGTACAGCGAAACGCAATTATGAAATCAAGGTTACCAGTCAAGCAAAATCCAACCCAAAGGGTTTTTTCGCCTCTATAGAACAAAAAATAAAGAAAGAATAGGACCAATTAAAAACGATGAAAATGTCATGATAGGATCGGAGGAAAAAATGAGTGAGGAGTTTTAACAATTATTTTCTATCCGTGTTTACTAATGAGAGGTTAGATAAAGTACCTGACTGCTATCCGATTTACAGAGGGGATGAAGAAAGTAGTCTATCTAATATCAGCATTAGTAAAGAAGAAGTAGTCAATCAGATTGAAAGACTTAAAGCTACAAAATCTCCGGGTCTAGACGAAATTTTTCCAAGAATGCTTAAGGAGTGTAAATTTGAAATCTGCGACCAGTTAACTGAAATATTCAATAAATTGGTAGACACTGGTTTTGTGGCAACTGCTTGGAGGCAGGCAAACGTTGTTCCTGTTTTTAAGAAGGGAGATAGATCGTCTATATGCAACTACAGGCCAATCAGTTTGACATGTGTTATAGGAAAAATGCTTGAATCAATAATAGTAAATAGACTCAGAGAACACATCGAAGAGCATAATTTAATTCGTGATTCACAGCATGGTTTCTCCAAGGGTAAGTCATGTGTGACTAATCTTCTATCATTTTACACTAAAATATATAAGGCGTTAGATAACAATGATAATTACGATGTTATTTACCTTGACTTTAGCAAAGCGTTCTACAAGATGCCACACCAGAGACTACTAAATAAAATCAAAGCCCATGGCATAGGAGGAAAAGTGTTAGAATGGATTAGAGCTTGGATTAGTAACAGAAAACAGCGGGTCACCATAAATGGAATAAAATTTAGGTGGGGCAATGTTACTAGCGGGATCCCCCAAAGCTCGGTTTTGGATCCCTTGTTGTTCATTATGTACATAAACGACTTAGACGATGGGATAAATAGTGATATTAGTAAGTTTGCGGACGACACTAAAATAGGACGCCTAATTAGGTCAGGAGACGACGCAGAGATTCTGCAGGATGATCTTAATAAATTGTTAACATGGTCGGTGAAATGGCAAATGAACTTCAATATCTCTAAGTGTAGCGTGTTAAACGTAGGGCTACACAACCCCGAAAATAGATACAGCTTAGATAACACGTTTTTAGAAAAATCTGAATGCGAGAGGGATTTGGGAGTTCTATTCAGTCCAGACCTTAAAACCAGGAAGAGTGGATTAGCGACAGAAATAAAGCTAACAGTGCATTAGGTTTCATTGCTATGACAGTAACGAACAGAAGTGCAGAGGTAATTATTAAACTCTATCTAGCGATAGTTAGACCCATCCTTGACTATGCGGTACAGTTTTGGTCTCCGTCCTACAGAATGGACATAAAATCACTAGAATCGGCAGAGAAAAATTACCAAAATGATACACGGACTCAGAAATTTGCCTTACGAAGAGAGGCTTAGGCACCTAAACTTACACTCTGGAAAGACGCAGAGTGCGGGGTGATCTAATAGAAGTGTTCAAGTGGATCAAAGGCTATAACAAGGGTGATGCAAACAAGGTCATCATAATAAAACAACAGGGCAGGACTCGCAGTAATGGTTATAAACTGGACAAATTTAGATTTAAGAAGGAAATAGGCAAGAATTGGTTTACTTATAGGGTGGTCGATGAATGGAATAAACTTAGTAATCATGTAGTAAGCGCTGAAACTATCAGTTGTTTTAAAAAACGATTAGACAACTTTTTGAATGGGGATGACAGGTGGTGATGGATACGAAGCTGCCTAGTTTAGGCCTTATGGTCTCTTGCAGTCTCTTTCATTGTTATGTTCTTATGTTCTTCTTCCTCGTCTCTCTCTCTGTCTCTGTCACTGTCTGTCTGTCAATTCCTCTTTCTACTGTCTCTGTCACTGTCTGTCTGTCAATTCCTCTTTCTTCTGTCTCTGTCACTGTCTGTCTGTCAATTCCTCTTTCTTCTGTCTCTTGCTCTCTTTTTCTCTCTCTTCTCCTCATCCTCATCTTCCTTCTCTCTTTTTCTCTCCCCTCCTCTTTTTCCTCTCTCTCTCATCTTCTTTATCTTTCTCTCTCTCTCATTCTTCTCCTCTTCTCTTTCTAACTGTTTGCCTCTCTCTGTCTTTCTCTCCTCCTTCTCTTCCTTCTCTCTCTTGCTCTCTCTCTTCCCCTCTTCCCACTCTTCCTCCTCTCTCTTGCTCTCTCTCTCTTCTCCTCTTCCTCCTGTTACTTCTGTTTCTTTTCCTTCCTTTTCCTCCTCTCTCCTCTCTTTTCTCTTTTTTCATCTTTTACTTTTTTTTCCTTCTCTCCTTTTCTTCTTCTATTTCATCATCTCCATCTTCTTATTGACTCCTGTTCTTCATCCTCTTCCTCTTCCTCACTCCTCTTCTTCATCCTCTTCCTCTTCCTCACTCCTATTCTTCATCCTCTTTTTCCTCTTCCTAACTCCTTTTCTTCGTCTTCCTTTTCCTCCTTATCCTCTTCTTCATCTTCTTCTTGTTCCCCCTCTTCTTCTCTTCTTCCTTCTCCCCTTCTTGTTCTTTTCGTTCTTGTTCTTGTTCTTCCCCCCTACTCCTCCTCCTCCTCCTTACTCCCATCAATGCTGGATTCGCCCCCCTCAATTTGGGCGTGATTCGATTAATTTTCGAAAAAACGTCGGAGTCAGTTTCTTCACGAAATTTTGACTCCTGGCGGTCTTCGAAACTCGAGGAGTCCGCTTCCAGAGGCCGACGCCGCCGAAGGCTGAGGAGGGAGACGAACCTCTCTGCGTTCCTAACCCGGTTCTTCCGAGGTTAACCGGGTCTTCTATAACCAGTCAGTCTTTGCTTCCTTTCCTTAATGCTGCCGCCAGGCGATTTCTTTCACTGGCGTGGCTCAGCCCGCGTCGTGTCAGCCTGAGGAATGTTTCTGAACGTAAGAATGGAGGAGACTGCAAGAGACCGTAGGGCCTACACTAGGCAGCTCCATGTCCCTTACCACCTATCACCCCCACCTAGAAAGGTATCTTCCCTTAGAACAACCCGTTCTTTCAGCGCTCACTATTACGTGGTTTCTAAGTAACATACAAGGATCTCATTATCTGTTTTTCCCTAACAAGTCAAAAATATCAATCAATTGTCCCGGGTTGAGTCCTAAATTGGATTTGGTTGAAGGGCTTATCTCAGTAATTGATACCTGTGATTGCATGGAGGCACTATTTCCACAATTTCTAATACCCTTAATACCATGCATTTAACAGAAGATTCATATATTTCAACCTTCAACTTCACATTGCCTGAAAACTCACCTCCTTTGAAAATTAAGAGAAGATCATTGTCAAGATCTCCCTCAAATGATTTTTCTATTACAACAATTATTCTTATACTTTTTTCAATATTATTGTCTGCACTGATTTCCATTGTTGTATTCCGGAAATTGACTCTGTCAAAACCCATTAACCATATTAACCATATGTCTGCTTAACTTTGCCTTATATATTGACATGCTTTTATGTATTATTCACCATTAATTGCATATATTCTGCATTTTGGGAGGGTTGCTTATATCAATAATATACAATTTTACGCAATGGTAGATTAGCTTATTCCAAGTATATATTAGCAAGCCCTGTAGGAGGGAAATAAGAAATTGGTCGGGACGACCAACGGTAGCTGCCGAGCCCTGTAAGAGGCCGGTAGATGGAGGTAGACAATTAGGTAGATGGAGAGGTAGATGGAGAACGAATGCTAATCCAAGATCAGTTGTTATGAAACAACGGCCGACAGCCGACTGCGAAGTGATGAGTCGGGGATTTGTTTATTCGCCGTCCTGTCTAGGTAAACAAACGACCAACGAGGTTGTTGAATGTTGATACAGGGGTTGCTGATTGTAATAATGCTGATGTAATCAAAACTGTGAGCGGCGATGAAATATGCTAATGTAACAATGTGTGAACGCAAAGCTATTTCCGTTTGACAAATGCTGTGGTAAACGATATTGTTTGTGATAATGTAACAGCCTTCCGGATTGGAGGAAAAGGTGGAGGAGGAGAAAAATTATTGGTGCATGGAAGAAACTGACTCCGACGTTTTTTCGAAAATTAATCGAATTACGCCCAAATTGAGGGGGGCGAATCCAGCATTGATGGGAGTAAGGAGGACGAGGAGGAGTAGGGGGGAAGAACAAGAACAAGAACGAAAAGAACAAGAAGGGGAGAAGGAAGAAGAGAAGAGGGGGAACAAGAAGAAGATGAAGAAGAGGATAAGGAGGAAAAGGAAGACGAAGAAAAGGAGTTAGGAAGAGGAAAAGGAGGATGAAGAATAGGAGTGAGGAAGAGGAAGAGGATGAAGAATAGGAGTGAGGAAGAGGATGAAGAACAGGAGTCAATAAGAAGATGGAGATGATGAAATAGAAGAAGAAGAAAAGGAGAGAAGGAAAAAAGAAAAAGAGGAAAAAAGAGAAAAGAGAGGAAAAGAGAGGAGAGAGGAGGAAAAGGAGGGAAAAGAAACAGAAGTAACAGGAGGAAGAGGAGAAGAGAGAGAGAGCAAGAGAGAGGAGGAAGAGTGGGAAGAGGGGAAGAGAGAGAGCAAGAGAGAGAAGGAAGAGAAGGAGGAGAGAAAGACAGAGAGAGGCAAACAGTTAGAAAGAGAAGAGGAGAAGAATGAGAGAGAGAGAAAGATAAAGAAGATGAGAGAGAGAGGAAAAAGAGGAGGGGAGAGAAAAAGAGAGAAGGAAGATGAGGATGAGGAGAAGAGAGAGAAAAAGAGAGCAAGAGACAGAAGAAAGAGGAATTGACAGACAGACAGTGACAGAGACAGAAGAAAGAGGAATTGACAGACAGACAATGACAGAGACAGAGAGAGAGACGAGGAAGAAGAACATAAGAACATAACAATAAAAGAGACTGCAAGAGACCATAAGGCCTAAACTAGGCAGCTCCGTATCTATCACTACCTGTCATCCCCATCCATAAAGTTGTCTAATAGTTTTTTAAAACAACTGATAGTTTCAGCGCTTACTACATGATTACTAAGTTTATTCCATTCATCGACCACCCTATTAGTAAACCAATTCTTGCCTATTTCCTTCTTAAATCTAAATTTGTCCATTACTGCGAGTCCTGCCCTGTTGTTTTATTATGATGACCTTGTTTGCATCACCCTTGTTATAGCCTTTGATCCACTTGAACACTTCTATTAGATCACCCCGCACTCTGCGTCTTTCCAGAGTGTAAGTTTAGGTGCCTAAGCCTCTCTTCGTAAGGCAAATTTCTTAGTCCATGTATCATTTTGGTAATTTTTCTCTGCCGATTCTAGTGATTTTATGTCAATTCTGTAGGACGGAGACCAAAACTGTACCGCATAGTCAAGGATGGGTCTAACTATCGCTAGATAGAGTTTAATAATTACCTCTGCACTTCTGTTCGTTACTGTCATAGCAATGAAACCTAATGCACTGTTAGCTTTATTTCTGTCGCTAATGCACTGCTTCCTGGTTTTAAGGTCCGGACTCACTAGAACTCCCAAATCCCTCTCGCATTCAGATTTGTCTAAAAACGTGTTATCTAAGCTGTATCTATTTTCGGGGTTGTGTAGCCCTACGTTTAACACGTTACACTTAGAGATATTGAAGTTCATTTGCCATTTCACCGACCATGTTAACAATTTATTAAGATCATCCTGCAGAATCTCTGCGTCGTCTCCTGACCTAATTAGGCGTCCTATTTTAGTGTCGTCCGCAAACTTACTAACATCACTATTTATCCCATCGTCTAAGTCGTTTATGTACATAATGAACAACAAGGGACCCAAAAACGAGCCCTGGGGGACCCCGCTAGTAACATTGCCCCACCTAGATTTTATTCCATTCATGGTGACCCGCTGTTTTCTGTTACTAGTCCAAGCTCTAATCCATTCTAACACTTTTCCTCCTATGCCATGGGCTTTGATTTTATTTAGTAGACTCTGGTGTGGCATCTTGTAGAACGCTTTGCTAAAGTCAAGGTAAATAACATCGTAATTATCATTGTTATCTAACGCCTTATATATTTTAGTGTAAAATGATAGAAGATTAGTCACACATGACTTACCCTTGGAGAAACCATGCTGTGAATCACGAATTAAATTATGCTCTTCGATGTGTTCTCTGAGTCTATTTACTATTATTGATTCAAGCATTTTTCCTATAACACATATAGACGATCTATCTCCCTTCTTAAAAACAGGAACAACGTTTGCCTGCCTCCAAGCAGTTGGCACAAAACCAGTGTCTACCAATTTATTGAATATTTCAGTTAACTGGTCGCAGATTTCAAATTTACACTCCTTAAGCATTCTTGGAAAAATTTCGTCTAGACCCGGAGATTTTGTAGCTTTAAGTCTTTCAATCTGATTGACTACTTCTTCTTTACTAATGCTGATATTAGATAGACTACTTTCTTCATCCCCTCTGTAAATCGGATAGCAGTCAGGTACTTTATCTAACCTCTCATTAGTAAACACGGATAGAAAATAATTGTTAAAACTCCTCACTCATTTTTTCCTCCGATCCTATCATGACATTTTCATCGTTTTTAATTGGTCCTATTCTTTCTTTATTTTTTGTTCTATAGAGGCGAAAGAAACCCTTTGGGTTGGATTTTGCTTGACTGGCAACCTTGATTTCATAATTACGTTTCGCTGTACATGCATTCCTTTTAACCAGCTTTTCCATTTCGTTATATCTTGATCTAAGGTGTGATTCCCCGTTTTTTATTTTTACGTAAAGTCTACTTTTCATTCCGATCTCATGTTTCAAT
>NC_134799.1:48433702-48436202 GCF_046742065.1 Oratosquilla oratoria
TACATACATACACAGTACATACGTACATACACAGTACATTTGTACATACATAATACATAGGTACATACATACAGTACATACGTACTTAACACAAACTGATACATAAATATTACATATGTACATACATAGTACATACGTAAACACATAGTACATACGTAGATACATAGTACATACATAGAACATACATACATACATAGTAAATAGGTACATACATTTTACATACGTAGGTACAAATTACGTAGGTACATAGTACATAGATACACACATAGTACATGTGTACATACATGCAAAACTTATACAGTGCAGTTCCATTCAGTTAGGCTATCCTAGTCGGAGGCCATCTTGTCTAGTCCCTATAGTTCTGTTAAGAAGTAAGATTTATATTTTCTTACTTTAAAAAAAGAGAGGTTGAAAGGAAATGTTTATCTACAAACTCAATTATGAATTCCATCGTGGTGAGGGAGCGAGAGAGGACATTGCATTTGAATTATTTTCGTTTTTTATTGTTTTTTTTCCAACTTTCCATGACCGACGACTCGCTCCAATCGACATGACGTCACGCCCGACGCTCGTCTGACCCTTTGTCGGTAACATGCGACTGGACTGCTCTACCGTACGATTGCCCATCACGTCCGTGCCCGAACCTTTCCGAAGTTGTTTTAGGCCTTCAAGACGACAGGAACTTGAAGAAGAAGTTAAGAAGGTCCTTTACCAAGAGGCACTATGCCTCATTCAATCTAAAAAAGCCCATCTAAACAAACTAGAAAATAAAATTAAATATACCCAAGGAGATTCAGCGTCTCAAAAGATGCTAGAACGGTTAATATTTGAAGTCATCGAGGATTGTGTCAACGCTCCAAAACAGGAACTTGAAGAAGTTAGAAAGATCCTTTACCAAGAGGCACTATGCCTCATTCAATCTAAAAAAGTCGAACTAAATCAATTAGAAAATAAAATTAAATATACAGAAGGAGATTCAGCGTCTCAAAAGATGCTAGAAGAATAATATTTGAAGTCGTCTAGGATTGTACGGACGCTCCAAAACAAGAAAGCCCACTGATAAAAGCACGGCAGATTTTGAAAAAAGCCCATGGAGTTTTAATGAAGAAATATAAGAAAGCATTAAAATCAATCAAGAAGATTAAAAAATTGAAAATTGAAAATCTAATACCAAAGCCTACAATGCCCAACAAAATAAGAGATTTGAAGAAACGCGTCCGGTTCTGTAGGAGAACCGGACTTAATTGATCCCATTGAAGAATGATTGACGCGGTTGTCCGTTTCCTGTGAGGACAAAGGTGTTTAAATAATAACCATTCAGACAATAATACACCAAACACATGTTCAAAAAAATATCAATCAGATATTCACTTTGAAATAGAAATATTTAATCCTCATCGCAATAGTACAAAAACCAACCATCTACCAACAATGACAGACCACAAAACGACAATAGTTCCAGAAGCAATAGCAGAAAAAAAGAAGAAGAAATATTTCTCGATATACCAACCATCAACAATTATCAAACCTACAGTCAACCTTGAGCAGGAACAACAATACGACGTCACATTCTAAAGTCTTCAGGTCACAGAGACCTACAAAGGTCAGAAAAGTCCATAAAATGGCCTTTATATCTGAAAGTGACCTTCCTTCAGCCCATTCTTCAGGTCACAGAGACGTCGAAAGGGCAGAAAATGCCGCCGTAATACGGCCTTTTATCCCTGATTTTGACCTTTTCCAGCCCATTTTAAACGTGCCCAGAGGCTAGAAAACGGCCATGTGCTTAGCCTGACGTACTTACAGCCCAATTTCAAAAAGCCCAGAGAGGCTTGGAAAGCCATTTGCACTTTGAGACTGACTATTTTTCAGTCCATTGTCATCATGCCCACAAGCTAGGAAACTGCCATATGCTTAGCCTGACCTTCTCATAGCCCATGTCCATCATACCCTGAAAGGCTAGGATATCACCATGTGCACTGGAAGAGCACAAATTGTGAAAAGGGCTTAATTCAGACGAAGCCCCTTCAGACCACTCGCACGCATCTTTAGCCCTTTCGACGGGGAACCAGTTTCCCTCAGCTGAATAAAATCGTCTGGCGGCGGAAGCTAGAGGGACCGAGGACCACAATGGTCAAAACCCATAAGTCGAGGTCGAGGAGGAGGAATTGGGCCCGACAGCAGAACCAGCAACAAGGAGTTGCGAATCAAGACAGCAACAGGACGGGGTCCATGGCCAAAGATTGAACTTAAAAAACTTAAGACTTAGAAACCACATAGTAGTGAGCGCTGAAGGAACGGGTTGTTTTAAATGAAGATGAGATACCTTTCTAGGTGGGGGTGATAGGTGGTAAGGGACATGGAGCTGCCTAGTGTAGGCCCTACGGTCTCTTGCAGTCTCCTCCATTCTTACGTTCAGAAACCTTCCTCAGGCTGACACGACCTGGGCTGAGCCACGCCAGTGAAAGAAATCGCCTGGCGACGGCATTAAGGAAACAAAGCA
>NC_134799.1:48441202-48446202 GCF_046742065.1 Oratosquilla oratoria
GGACAAAAGGTAGGGAGATGCTTAGAGTGAACTATTTAAATGAAAAGGAAAAGGAGAAAGAGTACAAGAGGAAGCTGAAGGAAGAGTGGGAGGGAGTGAAGGATAGAGTAGAGCTAGGTGTGGAGGAGGAATGGGGATGGTTCAAGGAGGGAGTCACAAAGTGTGCAAGGATGGTGTGTAGAACAAGAAGGACAGGAGGAAATAGAAGGAAGGGCAGTGAATGGTGGGATGAGGAAACAAAGAAGGTTGTAGATAAGAGAAGAAGCGAGCTTTCACGATTTGGTTACAAAATAGGACGAGGGAGTGATATGAGAGGTACAAAGAAAAGAAAAGAGAAGTAAAGCAAAAGGTAAAGGAGGCAAAGAGGAGAGCAGATGTGAAATGGAGTAAGAGTATGACAGAAAATTTTGAAAGTAATAAAAAGATGTTTTGGAAAGAAATTAAGAGAGGAAGAGGAGGCGAATCAAGTAGAGAAGAAAAGGTAAAAGGTGCAGATGGAGAGATGATAATGGAAGAGAAGGTAGTAAGGGGAAGATGGGCAGAATATTTCAGGGAGTTGCTAAAAGTGAAGGAGGATAGGGAGGGAAAGATAGCTGCAGTAGGAAATGCTAAGAAAATGAGAGTGATGAGTGAGGAAAATGGAGGAGAAATAAGGAAGGATGAAGTGAAGGCAGTTGTTAAGATGATGAAAGCAGGTAAGGCACCTGGTCTGGATGGATGCCATGCAAAATGTCTAAAAAAAAAAAGGAGGTACAGTGATGGTGGACTGGAGGAGTGCCTGTATAGTTACACTTTACAAGGGAAAAGGGGACAAGTGTGAATGTTGTAGTTTCAGAGGGATTAGCTTGTTAAGTGTAGTTGGGAAGGCTTATGGGAGGATCTTGATTGAGAGGATTAGGAGAGGAATAGAAGGAGTAATTGGTGAGGAACAGTGTGGATTTAGGACAGGTAGAGGTTGTGTAGATCAGATCTTTGTGGTAAGACAGATATGTGAGAAAGCTATAGGAAAGGGGAAGGATGTTTTCTGGGCCTTTATGGATCTGAAAAAGGCTTACGACAGGGGAGACAGAAGGGGACTGTGGGAGGTTTTGCGGATATTCGGGTTAGAAGGAAAGCTTCTAGGCTGGATAGAGTGAGAAATGAGGAGGTGAGGAGGAGAACAGGGGTGGAAAGGGAGTTGGGAGATGGGGTTGATAAAAGAGTATTAGGATGGTTTGGGCACATGGAAAGAATGAGAAAAGAAAGACTAGTAAAAGAGATATGGAAGGCAGATGTGGAGGAGTGAACATGAAGGGACGTCCTAGGATGAGGTGGATGGATGGGGTGAAGGGGGCTTTGGGGAAGAGGGGAATGTCTGTTGAGGAAGGACGGGAGAGGACAGAAGACAGGGTTGAATGGAGAGTGGTTGTGTATGGATGATGTTGTGATGCATGAGGTGGAGTGGGCAGGGGGATGGGGGGTAAGGTAGTATGTGTGAGCAAATTTTGACGCAGCCCGAAGGGATTTCTCCCCGTCTTCTCCTTTTATGCATGGGGGGACGGAGAGGGGGGGTCGCCGATTTAATGAAGCGGCCTTACTGTGGATGTGCTGTGTCTTGCGACACTGCTTCTGACCCAGGGCAGTGGACAAGGTGCAGGGATGACCCGTCATCCAGGAGGTGCTAAGATGAGAGGGAGGGTGGAGGGGTGTGGAGTGTATTCAGGGATGAAATGGGTGGGAATGATTTTATGCCTTTTCCTTTTTGGCTACCTCCCTTGTAAGGGGGAAAAAGCCTTGGTATATGTATGTATGTATGTATGAACAACATGTTTTTATATAGTATTATCGATTCTGATGTACTATGATAAAGTAAAAGTCCCTTTTGGACCCAGGAAATAATGTGAACATTTATCCCTTTTTTTCTTTATTTGACTTTATTCTATTTTATTCTGTTTTTTTACTTATTTACTATTATCATTTTTTTAATACTGTCAAGTCGTATCGGAATTGAGAGCCAATTTTGCCAGCCGTCCTCTCCTCGTACTTTTGTCGACCGGAGGCTCTTTTGTACACAAATGCTCTAAAGAAAATACACGCACATACACATACATATATGGTATAGTCGTATACCACGTCATGTGCTACGACGGTGTTGGGTGGTGCTCTTGAATTCTTCTTTCCCCGCCATCACTAACACAGCACTGGCGCCTACAGAAGAATCAAAGTCGAGTTAAGCATACGCCTATGTGAACATATTGTTACAAATCTTACGAGATACTTTTGACTTGTAACATAAAATATTCTAAGATGATATGAATCATTCCCAAGACCCTATGTCTTACGGGATATCTGCTCACAGAATAAAACTGTTCAAGGTCACCATTCAATTTTGCGCCATCATAAAAAAAAAAAAAAAAAAAATTAAACAAAACGAAAGCTTAACATTATTCATATGATTAACGGGAATAACAAGATAATTATAACAAAGGACATATAATTGAGTTAAGGATTTACAACAAAATTTAAACATGATTCCAAGTTCTTAAACAAAATTTGAACGGGGGTGAAAGAGAAATAGTTACCAAGAGTTTCACTGTCCAGGCTTCCCGCACCACTGCCATTGACTTCACATATAATATCCTAATTAATGACTGAGGTAAAATATATAGACAGGGAGAGGAAAGACATTAACACAGTCGTGGAATCTCCGCTACTACATCCTCCCTATTGGGCTTCCTAATTCTTTCTCACTTCCACGCGCGCAGAGCGCCCCTGTTTACAGAACAAACTCACCCCTGATTGCCCCATAGAATCAGCGTCTATGGATTTTGAACTTGATTTGCCAAGACAGACTAAACGTATTTGCACTCACTCTAGCGAAGCTACTCGTGCAAATACGACGAAAACGTATTACACAATACCATGAACTAATACATAGCTTGGATTACGTCAACAGAAAAATATAATAATAATTCGGGTTGACATGTTTATAACATAGTACACAAAATGATAACGCATCTTACAGAGCTAAACATGATTAAATAGAACATTAAGAATATCTCCCAACATGTGACGTCCAGAACATAACGCTCAATTCTCGTCAGTTGAATAACTGACGTCATTTCACCCAAATAATAAATATATTCAAACATTACATATATAGGATACTCATATATGTATGTATATAATAAATTGTACACAAAACACACACAAACAAACACGCACACAAACTCAAACACACACACACAAACACACACACACACACACACACACACACACACACACACACACACACACACACACACACACACACACACACACACACACACACACACACACACACACACACACACACACACACACACACACACACACACACACACACACACACACACACATGCACGTACATACAAGCACACACGCACGCACATACAAGTACACACACACTGCTTACTTGCTTATATTAGTCCGTCGCTGACGACGATGACGTTGCACCATGCCAAGAAGTGGTATTACGCCAGATGAACTCGCTGATGGCTGTGGAGTCCGATTCTCGATTTGCATATACGGCTGCAGGTATCACAGGGAAAGTTGCCCTCTGCCTGATGTGCCGCATGTCTTTGCCGTCTTCGATGTTCTGCCCGATCGTTGTAGGTGGAAGTGAGAGTATCTAAGCCGTTTTGGCATGTGGATCGCCAGTCTCCCCGATCGGCAGCAACATTTTCAATGGTGGTGGGTTCGATGCCACATTTTTTCAGCGTTGCTTTCAGGTGGTCCTTGTGTCGTTTACGTGGGCCCCCAGGGTGGCGTCTGCCCTCAGCAAGTTCTCCATAGAGAACTTTACGTGGTAGTCTCTCTTCTGGCATGCGGATGGTATGCCCCA
The DNA here is from genome assembly GCF_046742065.1 of Oratosquilla oratoria. Classification (NCBI taxonomy): domain Eukaryota; kingdom Metazoa; phylum Arthropoda; class Malacostraca; order Stomatopoda; family Squillidae; genus Oratosquilla; species Oratosquilla oratoria. The sequence goes on from NC_134799.1 coordinate 48,445,065, forward strand.
GCCACCGTAGTTGGCGTTGGGTTAAGACTGTTTCCAGTGGGTCCATTTGTGTGCGTCGACGGATTACACTATGAGGTACCTTGTGCCACCATTTTAGACCCAGTATGCGCTGTAAGCAGTTGGTGTGAAAGGCCTCCAGCTTTTTCAAATGGCGTCTATAAGGCACCCATGACTCACTGCCATACAGAAGGATGGAGAGACAGATTGCCTTATACACCGAAACCTTGGTGGTGGTGGTGAGGTTGCGGTTCAAGAACACTCTGTGTGATAGTCTACCAAAAGCTGCTGCTGCCAAACCAATGCGGCGTTGGATTTCGCTTGTCAGGTCACAGGAGTCAGTGAGCACTGAGCCGAGGTAGGTAAACTCATGAGTGTTTTTCAGAGGTTGTTGATTGATGGTGAATTCCGGAGGCTCTAGTTGCTCAGAGATACTGAGCACTTCTGTTTTGTTTATGTTGATGACTAATCCAGATCTGGTATATATATTTGAGACAGCGTTGATGGTGCGCTGAAGACCCTCTTTGGATGAGCTCACTAAAGCAGTGTCATCTGCATACTGCAGTTCATGGATTACTTCATCTGTTACACGTGTTTTGGCTTGGAGGCGTCGTAGATTGAAGAGGTTACCATCCAGCCTGTACGACAGCCTGACACCATCAGCAGGATCGATTTGCTGTCTAGCAATGTTGGAGACTGCAGCGAGGAATAAATTGAATAAGATGGGAGCAATAACACACCCCTGCTTCACACCTGACTCAACAAGGAATGGCTCAGACTTGAGCTCAGAACTGGACACTCGAGCTATAGAGCCATCGTGAAAGGCTTTCAGGACACCCAGAAATGTTGGTGGGCATCCAAATTTTACAAGTACTTGCCATAGGAGAGGACGGTTCACAGTGTCAAAAGCCTTGGCAAGATCTATAAACGCCATGTAGAGGTCTTGGTGTTGCTCAATGCTTTTCTCCTGGAGCTGTCTTGCCACAAACACCATGTCGACTGTGCTGCGCTCTTGTCTGAAGCCACACTGAGATTCAGGTAATACTTGTTCTATGATGTTGTTGATAATTCGAGACAATAGTATTCTAGTGAGTACCTTCCCTGAAGTTGACAGAAGGGAGATGCCTCGACTGTTGCCACA
>NC_134799.1:48451202-48461202 GCF_046742065.1 Oratosquilla oratoria
CGGCAGAAAAAGGATTGGTCAAGCCCAATACGCCCTCCATCTTCCACATGCTAAAACTGACAATAGCATTATACGATGGACATGCCCACCATCAAGCTCTAACGGCTCTAAAAGACTAACTTTATGAAAACATAAAGTGGAATTTAAAGAAGGAAATAACTTTTGGCCAGCAAGCGTGCCCTTCAAATTTTCAAGTGATGAACGTAACTGGACCTTCTCAAGGAGCAATAAAACGTTTTTGAACGTTAATGAACAAGAAAGAAAATCGCATAATTTTCTCCGGAGTCGATTTGACAATAAAGAACAATTCTCAAATTACGGATTCTTGGCAAAGAAGAAAATCGAGCCCACATCTATTCTGGCCTTTGCATGTCGCGTAAGACTGACATCAACAACAATAGCCCCTTAAAAAATACGAGAGAGAAAAAGAGCCGCTCCATAAAGAGTAAAATCGCTTTTGTAAGCAAGGGCCTTTTGCTACCGAACCCATGGATAAAGGAGAAAGCCCAATAGAGGTTGGGTAGCCACAGAGATGGAAAACGTCCACACCAGGAAAAGAGAAATCTCTCCTTAGTCATAATGATGACAAAGATGGAAGAGTTCGTCTGAAAGAGCCATGCATAGTTACAGGAAAAGGGCGTAAGTACATATATGGGTTACCACAGTGAAGGAAAAGACCCGTATAATATCTATGAAGATACGGAAAAGAGCCTAAGAGCAATATCGCTCTTTACGTCATCATAACGTCAGATCTGAAAGAAGAATTCATCAGAACGAGCCATGAAGAGAGAAAAAGACATGAAGAGCAACAAACAGGAAAGGGCTGGGATAGTGAAAAGGTTCAGTAAATGAACTCGTCTTAAAGAGCCACATACAGGGGCAGAATACTCTCCCCTCAGCTGAATGAAATCGCCTGATGGCATAAAGAATAGATATACGAAATTTGAATCAGAGTCAAAGGCTTGACCTAGAGAGATGCTTCCCTCACCTGAATATAACAGCTTTTTGGATAAACAGAATTAATAATAATAAAAAAAATAACTGATAATTTGAATTGGAAAGCTGAAGACTTAACTGAGTGTGGTTTACTGCCAAATAAATAAAATCCCTTTGTGAGCGTCAGACCAGACATACAAGTCCCATAAGACAAGGGAAAGGTGCCCATGGACTAAACTTCCTGCAGAGGCAGTGGAATGTAATTCAGTTCGAAGCTTTAAGAATCATTTAGACTAGCTTCCCACAATAGCCCAGAAGGACAATAAACAAAAGTGGAGAAAGCACACTTCCCTATTTTACTCCTGAAGTCACAATAAACTATTTTCCATTAATTTTACTTCCTGGGTCTTAACGTGATATGCATTATTTGTGTAAGTGCTCTTTATTGCCCTTTTAATTCTGAAAATGTTCCACAAGGATCTCCTAGGTACCCGATCAAAGGCTTTTACCAGATCCACTAAGCCTACATAAATTTTCTTATTCCACTCCCACTTTTTCTTAGAAAGCATTTTCAGGGCAAAAATTAGATCTATGGTGGATCTTCCAGGTCTAAAGTCACAATATCATTCATCAAAATTGTCCTCTACATCCCTCTCAGTCTCTTTTCTAAAAAAAAATCACAAAATTTTACTATATGTGGCATCAAAGATATTCTTCTGTAGATTTTGTAGTCCGTTTTGTCTCCTTTATTTCTATATATTGGGTATATTACATATTACAGTTTAATCCTCAGGTATTTTTCTTGCATCCCAGTATTTGGTCAAGATGTCTTTCACCTATAGAATCCCTTCCTTCCCAATCTTCTTTGATATATCTGATGGAATCGTGTCTTCTCCTGTAGCTTTGCCATATTTCATTTGTTTTAATGACGTTATTTCATCGACTGTAATTGGTCCTTCGTTTGATTCTAGAATTCCATCTATATTGTTCTCTGGTTCATTTGGCTCCACATTATTTGGTACATTCATCAGGTTTTTATAGTCGTTTTTTTCCCCCGTTTTCTGTTCATTTCTTCTCCATTTTCATCTCTAACAGCATATGACGGCGGTGCCGATGACCTTCTTCAGGTTTTAGCGGGTTAGGGCGTCGTTACTTGCGGCGAAGGTCGAGGGGATGGCGGTTCGAATCCTGCCACCGGCCAAGTTGAACCAAGGGCATGGTTCATTCAATACCACGCTACAAAGTCCTCTGTAAGGGGCACCGTTCTAGCCTTCCGATGGAAGGAGTTTGTGACGTTAAACCATATCAAGTAAATAAGCTTTCTAGTAAATCCTGTTCCTTTTATGATTTCTTTTTTCGAACTTTCTTCCTCTCTTCTGGCGTCAACATCCTCCAGCAGATATTTTACTCTCCTTTTCATCCATTTTCGGAATTTCTTCTTTTTTGTTTTTTTAACAGTCTCTTTAATATTTTCGGTCCAGCAAGACGTGTTTTTCTTTTAACTATATGATATCTTCCTGTCCTCAAAGTGTTCCTACATTTAATGTAGCCATTCGGAAAAAGACCTGGATAAGTTCCTAGAATTAGTCCATAGGCAGGGTCCATTTCCGTGTGGTCGTTGATCAAGACTGACGTCAGGGCTCCGAGGCAAAAGGTGAATTTCTCGATCCGTGTCAGTCACACATCGGCCGCCTTGCTAGGCCTGCCTGCCTGCCTGCCTGCCTGTCGCAGACCTTCGAAGACTGTGAATCGGCCCCATTTGGTGTCAACTCCCTTTCGGTCACTCACAGGTCTGTTTGCACCAAACCCAAGTCAAAGACGCCACTGGGAACGAACTTTCGCCACCCCTTGTCACCACTGTCACCACCACTGTCGGTCCTCGATCATTACACTTATATTTGACTTGTAATACCACTCATCTCGAGGCCCCTTGCCTTCGTTACGCGAGTTTCACTAAATATTCAAGTTCCTCTTAAGCAGTAGGCCCAATGCCTTGTATTTCCTGTAGTCTCACTATTTTCTAATTTCAATAGGTCCGTGCCTAGTTCTCGTCCTTTGGGTTAATAAAAGGGTGGTGAATTTTCTTTCTTCTTTCACTGTAATTTCACCGTCTTGTTACACTCAGGATCTCTTTCTCTCGTCTCTCCACATCGTCTCTCTAGATCGTCTCTCTAGATCGTCTGACGAGATCCCGTATCCTACGCTAAGCTACCTTCGTCTGACGTCACTAATTTTTCTAAACCAATCTCCTATGACTTCTGAAATAAATGTCACTCCTTATGGGCGTGACTTTGAATTCATGCACCAATAGTTTTTTTCTCCTTCTCCACCTTGCACCAACCCGGAAAGCCATTGCAATGCCACTAGCAATATCGTTTACCTCAGCATTAGTCAAACGAAGCTAACCTGCGCTTACAGAGTTTTGATTACATCATCGATTATAAAACAGTCACCTCCGTTGGTGTTTACATAGACATAACGTCGCCTCAATGTTATCAAAACAGCAGGCGAGCAGGCAGGCTCATTTCCATTCGTACAATTACCGGCCTCTTACAGGGCTCGGCAGCTACCCTTGGTCGTCCCGACCAATTTCTTATTTCCCTCTTACAGGGCTTGCTAATATATTTCTAGAATAAGCTAATCTACCCTTGCGTAATTGTTAAGCTACCCTCCAAAATACATCATTCATGCAATAAATTGGGAATAATACCTAAATGTGAATAACATGCATGTCAATATATATAAGGCATTGAATTAAGCGGTTACATGGTTGATTTGCTTTGACAGAGCCAACCTCCGGAATACAACAAAGGCAATCAGTGCTGCCACTAACACTGAAAGTAAGGGTATGATAAGGATTGGTAGTATATGTAAATCATTTGAGGGAGATCTTGACAATGGTCTTCTCTTAATTTTCAAGGGAGGAGAGTTTTCAGGCAATGTGAAGTTGAAGGTTGAAATGTAGGTGTCATCGGTTAAATGCATTGTATTAAGGGTATTAGAAATGGTGGAAATAGTGTCTGCATGCAATTCGCAGTTATCTTGAATAGAGACAAGACCTTCAACCAAATCCAATTTAGGACTCAACCCGGGACAATTTATTGATACCTTGGTCTTGTTAGGGAAAAACAGGTAATGAGATCCTTGTATGTTACAATGAGGGATCTGGTCTACCAAAATTCGTTGGTAATGACAATTGTTCATAACAGACATATTCCTAACCAGAGAATTCATGCGAAGCTTCTCAGAACACAAAAGAGATCATGCTTTCTCTTAGATTGTCTACAGTAAGGATGTAATTGATTAGAAAATTCACTATGAGCACCAACTTTCAAATTTGAACGGTTTATCATCTTTTCAAAGATAATAGCAATTAATTTACCAAACACACTAATCTAGAGTTTGAGTGTCTCTTCTTGTTCAATCTTCATATTTATTTTCAACACACTTAATTTTCAAAGACAGTCTCATTACTTTAAAAATGGTCACAATACTCATGTGTGTACTCAGATGAGAGGTCCTTAAGTCCTTAAGGTTCCAAGTCTAACCACAGCAGATCCTAGGTTTTAGGTTTCCATGTATCTGCTTGACACCAAGTTCCAGTTGTTTAGGTCTCCCATCCCAAATACATACAAATGGTCAATACTATCTGTAAAATACATCAAGATTAATGTTCAACTCTTGAAAAAGATCATTATAATATTCTCCATATTCTCCAGGGTTATTAATATTTATGCACAAAGTATTACTATAATCATCTTCATAGATCTGCAAGCTAATTTTCCTTATGTCATCTAAATGTCCTATCAATTCTTCTCTTGATTCTAAATGTTTAAGTTTAAACTTGTTTCCACCTGCAGAATCAATTACCCTATATGGACCAGTGTACCTTGGTGAAAGTTTATTATTGGGTGTGGTTAGTTTGACCATTACTAATTCTCCAATTTTCAGTTCTAGTTTATGAGCTATTTTGTGTTGTTGTTCCTTCATCTCTTGTGAATACACCTGCATATGTTTCCTAACTCTTTGGTGAATACTTTGAAGAGTATTTATCCTATTGGATATATAATCATCCATATTATATATGGGTTTTTGCTCTGCAGTCAACATTTCATATGGCAGAGTTTTGTCCTCCCCAAAAATTATAAAATGAGGTGTATCCCCAGTTGCTACATTAATTTGATTGTTCAGGGTACACTTAACACAAGGAATCCAAGTATCCCAAGTTACACTATGAGGACTTATTAGGGTTCTAAGACATATAATTATCTTTTTGTTTAACCTTTCTACTACTCCATTACTTTGGGGATGGTTAACGAGTATATTGACTTTCTTGATGTGGAATACATTACATAGATTTTCCAAGATTTTGTTATTAAATTCAGTCCCATTATCTGAAACTAAGATGTTAGGTGTAGTAAAATTACAGATTATCTGATCATAGATTACGGAAGCAATAGTTTCAGCTTTCTTATTGATAATGGGTTGCAATATACAAAATCTTGAAAAATAATCAATAGCAACAAATAGGTATTTAAAGCCGTTCTCGGACATTAGTAATTCCAATGTATCCATGTGAACTCTTTCCCAAGGTTTCTGTGGAATGGGATAGGTGAGTATAGGAGCAGGTTTTGGTGTATTTCCCTTCACCTTTACACATTTTACACACTTCTCTATATAATCATATATAGTTTTCTTCATTCCTGGCCAAAAGTATTTAAGTTGTCCTTGTCTATAAGTTTTATCCTTTCCAGGATGTGAACTACAATCACTATCATGAAGTAACTTCAATATCTCATTTACCAGAGTTTGTGGTATAACCAACTGATTTACTTGACCTCTAGAAATATCTTTCCCATTTACAAATGTTTTCCTATACAATATTCCATTAATCAAATGAAATTCCTCTATCTTATACCCCTTTGGTAGCTTTGGAGGATCTCCTCTTGGGTTCATCAAATGCTTGATTATTGAATCACATGTCTCATCATCTCTCTGTTCTCTTATTAGCATTTCTTCATCTAAAGTTACTAATTCTTCTATACTACAAACAAAATTAATCAATCCAGTCCCAGTCATTGGTTGACTAATGTTTCTAGAAAGTGGATCTGCTACATTCCTTCTACCCGGAATATATTCAAATTGAACCTCATAGCACTGAAGTATCGCAAACCATCTAGCAAGTCTGCCTCTAAGATTCTTATGCTTAAATAAGTTCTGAATAGCTGTGTGATCAGTCCAAACTCTGATGGGATACCCTAGTATCATATCCCTAAAACTTTCTAAAGAATAAATTACTGCTAAAGTTTCTCTTTCAGTTATAGAATAGTTTCTCTCCGCACTATTACAAAGTCTGGATGTGTAAGCTATGGGTTTCAAAGTTCCATTTCTCTCTTGCATTAGTATGCCTCCTAACCCTATGTCAGACGCATCAGTACAAAGGATAAATTCTTTTTCATAGTCGGGAAAAATTAAAATAGGTGAACTCGTGAGTTTATCTTTCAACTTGTCAAAAGCTTGCTGTTGTGCAGGTCCCCACATGAACTTTGAGTCCTTTCTTAACAATGAACTTAGTGGATTAGCAATGTCAGCATAACTTTGAATGAATTTTCTATAATATCCTGTTAATCCCAAAAAGCTCCTAACCTTGTCTACACTGGTCGGAACTGGAAAATTCTTGACAGCGTCCACCTTTGAATTTACTGTACTCAGCCCGTGTCTGTCTATCTTATGTCCTAAGTAAATGACACTGTCTTGCAAGAACTTACATTTTTCAAGTTTTACTTTTAACCCTGCTTCTCCTAGTCTTGAGAATATCAAATCTAATTTCTTAAAGTGCTCCACTGCAGTCTGAGAAACTATTAAAATGTCATCTAGAAATACACTGGCAGTGTTTCCTAACAATCCATCTAGAATAGTATTCATTAATCTCATGTAAGTTAATGGACTATTACATAACCCAAATGGCATTCTCTTGAACTCATAATGTCCTGTTGTAGTAGAAAATGCTGTGAACTCTCTTGAATCTTCATGCAATTCTATTTGCCAAAAAGCTGATTTGATATCTATAGTACTAAAATATCTATTCTCAGTTCCCAAACTTCTCAAAATGTCACCGATAATGGGTAATGGTAACCTGTCACGAATGGTGTGCTTATTCAATTCCCTGTAATCAATAACTGGTCGCATAGTCCCATCAGACTTTGGTACTAAGATCAACGGAAAATTCCACTCGCTTTTACTATGTTCAATAATATCCTGTGATAACATTTCAGTGATAAGTTGATCTACTACAGCTAATTTAGAGTGAGGAACTCTGTAGGCTGGTATGTAGATAGGTTGTGTTCCTGGTTTTAACTTAATGTGATGTTTTATAACAGTTGTTTTGCCTAAGGCGTCCCCCGGCAAAGCAATTGCTTTTTTATGTTTCATAAGCAAAGCAAATAAAGCTTCATCCAACTCAGGGCAATTAGTTGATTGTAATAATTCTTTATATCTATTTCTTAAGTCTATTCCTTCTTGAACTGAACAAATTGATGAAGTTGATAATTCTATCTCCTCACTATTCTCATTTAAAATCTTAATAGGTTTAGTACACACCTGAATACATCCTATTTGTGTACCTTTCTTTAAAACTATCTCTTTATTCATAGTATTAATTACTAATACTTCTACTCTGTTCTTATTTGTCTTATAAATCCCTGAGTCCCACTTCAATCCTTTAAGTTTAACTGATTCTGGGACTGTAATTACTTCAGAGTCTACATTGATTCCTTTCAAACACACTTCAACCTTATTAATTGACATGGGATGTAACAATGTCGACCTTGTTAATCCGCAATCTGCAATTCTCAAGGCATCTGTGGTTGATAATTTAGTAATCTCTGGGATTTCCTGAACTTCTGAGTTGGGTTCACAAATTGTTTTACTTTCTGTAGGGTTGGACCGCTCGGTCACGCTATCTAAGATAGAAATGTTATCTAAGGATTCATTGATTCCAGTCACTGGTCTTAAGTCTGGTTGATTTAAGAATGGGATTAACTGTGACTTCACTAAAATTCCTAAGTCAGCAGGACAAATTACCATGTTTTCTTTTCTCATAGTTGCAAATCCTATCAATAAATCTCCTGGAAAAACAGACTCTTCTACCACTATCACTGGAATGTACAATTGTTCATTTGTATATAAGGCAACTTCTAGCTCAACCTTACCTAATGTTTTTAACTGATTTCCAGTTACACCTTGCAATGTGTAACGGATTGGTTCCAACATTTTCACTCCTGGGTTCAACTGGTTTAAAACTTTACTAGTAATTACATTAACTACAGACCCTGTATCAATAAAAATTTGAATAGGCTTATTGAACACTTTACCCGCAATGAGAGGTCCTACAGAAGTTTTACCAACAGTAATTATCAGTTTGTCAGTTTCTTTCATCTCCCTTGCATTCCCATATTTAACACAATACCGCCTATCGGTATATATATGGGGAGGTCTGAAATGGTTTATTCTGTGTCTGGGGGTTTTCCTCTTAGCCCTGGGGGTACCCGAAAATTCCGGCACTCATGAGTTCTATGTCCGATTTTATTATGATAAATACAGAATGGAGGGTTCCTACATTGATACTCATTGTGACCTTCGTATTTGCAATTTCTGCAAATAATCCCATAAAAAACATTCTTGTGCTTTGTGTCCCCATGCATTACAATTAAAACATAGGATTCTGGTATCCCTATCCCTAGATGGACTTCTAGCATGCCGCCTATGTCCTACTTCTGTTTTCTTAAACTCTCTAGAGTTCCTATATTGGCTTTGTTGATTTATAGGCATTACATATGGGTTTATAGTTCTGGTCTCACTGTATCCTTGAAGAAGATAATCTACTTCTCCTAAACTTATATTTGATTTTAGATCCTTGTACAGCCTTTCTGCTGTTAATTCATCAGAATTCTTTGCCAATAAGCTAAATGTAATCAATTTGATTACCTGTGAGATTTTCATTTTCTCACTAGATCTTTCTATCCAGTCTGAATCTTTCAAGACAGAATTCATGTCTTTTGACCATCTATCTAATCTAGCTAAGTACTCTGTGTCAGTTTCACTTGTCCTAACTTCCTTAATCATTTTTACCAATGACCTAATAAGATCCTGATCACATTTGGACATGAAATGTTTGAGAAAGGCCTTCTTGTAATTATCATATTGATTAATTTCTTCCATTTGCTGGAAGTTAATGACAAACCTCGCCCTTCTACGGTCTTGTCATTCGTCAACGACGTTGTTCCTCAGCTCCATCACACTCTCTGCCTTGAAGACCGCCTTGTAGATGATGATCACCTTGAAGAATCTTGAAGAATGCTTGTTCCCATCGTAGCAGTTACTTGAAGTTGTAGATTTCTCTCGTAGTCGTCCTTGGAACTAATACACTCTTGATTTTGGATGTCTCGTTCCCGTAGACTTCTTGTACCAGTTCTTCGTTCACCAGTTTATCTAGCGCCACTTCTCTTCGGAGGTGTTTAACACTCAGTTCGTCGCACCGCTGTTCACCACTTTCGCCACCCCTTGTCACCACTGTCACCACCACTGTCGGTCCTCGATCATTACACTTATATTTGACTTGTAATACCACCCATCTCGAGGCCCCTTGCCTTCGTTACGCGAGTTTCACTAAATATTCAAGTTCCTCTTAAGCAGTAGGCCCAATGCCTTGTATTTCCTGTAGTCTCACTATTTTCTAATTTCAATAGGCCCGTGCCTAGTTCTCGTCCTTTGGGTTAATAAAAGGGTGGTGAATTTTCTTTCTTCTTTCACTGTAATTTCACCGTCTTGTTACACTCAGGATCTCTTTCTCTCGTCTCTCCACATCGTCTCTCTAGATCGTCTCTCTAGATCGTCTGACGAGATCCCGTATCCTACGCTAAGCTACCTTCGTCTGACGTCACTAATTTTTCTAAACCAATCTCCTATGACTTCTGAAATAAATGTCACTCCTTATGGGCGTGACTTTGAATTCATGCACCAATAGTTTTTTTCTCCTTCTCCACCTTGCACCAACCCGGAAAGC
>NC_134799.1:48471202-48493702 GCF_046742065.1 Oratosquilla oratoria
TATGATCGGATGTAATGACAGTGAATATAATGTCGCTAGAGGACGAAATGTCACAATAGGATGTAATGTCATAGGACAAAATGTCCCAATGGGATGTAATGACAGTGGAGGACAAAATATCACGATGGGAAGTAATGGTAGTGGAGAACTAAATATCACGATAGGATGTAATGATAATGGAGGAGACAATATCACGGTAGGATATAATGTCAGTGAAGAACAAAATATAATTTTAGGAAGGGATACCGGACAGAATGTAATGAAGACCAAAATATCATGATAGGATGTAATGACAGTGGAAGACAAAAGATCACGATGGGATGTAATTATAGTGGAGGAAAAAATATCACGGTAGGATATAATGTCACTGGAGGACAAAATATAATTTTAGAAAGGGATGCCGGACATAATGTCACTGAACGACGGGAGGCCGGCGTGAATCACGGTGACGTAGGGGGACAAAATGTACAAAAGAGATCGGATGACCGTGATCGACCAGATGTCCGTGATGGGGGAAATGTTAATTTTGATGGGAGAAATGTTAATGAAGCATTGAACGTCAATGAAGAACCAAAAATAATATAGAGCAAGGTATAAATGAAAAAACAAAATGATAATGTAGGACATGATATTGAAATTCAAAATGTGTCAAAAAGAAATAATCACGAGTTTCTTAAAAACATGTACTTTAATGCTCGTAGTATTAGAAACAAATTTCAAGAAATACAGGCGTATGTCAAAAGCGAAAATCTCGATATGATAGGAATAACTGAGACATGGTTAAATGGTACAGAATTCGAAGCCGAATTTAATATTGCGGGATTTAAACACTTTCATCAGGATAGAAACCACAAGAAAGGTGGGGGTGTTCTATTGTACGTTAAAAACAATGTTCATGCTTGTGTTTTAGAGAAAGTGAAACAGGATGCATATGATAGTTTGTGGGTTGAGTTAACCCAAACAAATGGACAAAAAATGAATATACTGTAGGTGTAATATATAGGCGACAAACTGTTATTTCAAGAACTGTCTAGTTTCTGCAACCGGGATTTATTGATAATGGGTGATTTCAATTTTACTGACATTGATTGGATGACCCTTGAACATGGCCATATAGGTAGTCGCTTGTTTGATTTTCTTGGTGACAATTACTTAATTCAGCATGTAAAAGAGCCCACAAGATATGGAAACTTACTCGATCTTTTGATCACTAGCCGCGAAAACATGGTAACTGATGTAGAAGTCGGTGAATCTGTTGCAAATAGTGATCACAACCTAGTTAGATTCAAACTCCTAAACAATTTTAGAATAGATACTTGTGTTTCTAAAATACCCGATTTCAGTAAAGCTCAGTTCATAGGACTACGTCAGGAGCTTCAGCTTACAGATTGGGAGGCAAAATTAAACGAAAGACCTGTAGATCAGATGTGGGAAATATTTCAAAATACGCTCACTAAGATGATTCAAACTTACATTCCTTTTAAGGACAGACGTCCCCCAAATCAGGCTCGCCCAAAGTGGCTCGACAAAGAAACTGAAAAAAGTATTGCTAAAAAGAGACAGGCTTATAAGAAATATAAGTGCTCGGGTGCATCTAATGACTATGAAAGTTATGTATCAATACAGAGAGATTTAAAAAAGACAATAAGAAAAAGAAAACGACAATACGAAATGAACATCGCTGATAAATCCAAAGAGAATCCCAAAGAATCCTATAGTTACATTAGAGATAAAAAGGTTGTTAGGAATCACATTGATCCACTATTATCTGCTGACGGTCAACTTGAATATTCAAATGAAGGAATGTGTAATATCTTAAACAATTATTTTAGCTCGGTATTCGTAAACGAAACACCTCAAGGTGAATTCCAAACTGAAACCTGTGAAAAGTCTGGGGTAAACTTACTACGGTAAATATAACAAAAGGAAAAATTAAAAGGTGTATAGACAAACTCAAAGTTAATAAAACACCAGGGCCTGACGGTTGGCATCCAAGAATCTTAAAGGAAATGAAAAATGAGATTGTTGTTCCATTAGAAATTATTTTCAAGAAATCCATCATATCCGGAGATGTCCCAAGAGAATGGAAGCTAGCTAACGTTACTCCCATATTCAAAAAAGGTGACAAAAAGAAACCAAATAACTATAGGCCTATAAGTTTGACTTCAATCGTAGGAAAAATAATGGAAACTATCATCAGAGATGCTATCGAACATCATTTAGAAAGTAACCGTTTGATAAATGATAGCCAGCATGGTTTCAGACGGAAACGTTCTTGCGTGACTAACTTACTCGAATTCTACAACACAGTTATCTCGAATTATGACAAAAGAAACAATATAGATTTAGTATATCTAGACTTTGCAAAAGCTTTTGATACCGTCCCACACGAAAGACTACTTACTAAATTAGCTTTGCATGGAATAAGTGGTAGCCTATTAGGTTGGACTAGTAATTGGTTGAATGGTCGAAAACAGAGAGTTGTTTTAAATGGAAAAACTTCTGGATGGAAAAGTGTTGCAAGTGGAGTTCCTCAGGGTTCCGTTCTTGGGCCACTTCTATTCATAGTATATATATAAATGATATAGACCATGGATTAAAATCTACTGTTTCCAAATTTGCTGATGATAAAAAACTGTGCGGAGTGGCAAATGATCACTCAAACCAATTAGATATTCAAGAAGATTTAGATAAATTACAGCAATGGTCTGAAAAGTGGCTAATGAAATTTAACACAAGTAAATGCAAGGTAATGCACATAGGTAAAAATAACAGTAAGTACGATTACAAGTTATTTGGAAATTCGTTAACAAAAGTGGATAGTGATAAAGATCTCGGCGTAATTATCAGTAACGACCTCAAATCATCCAAGCAGTGTATTTCAGCCTCTGAGAAAGCAAATAAGATTCTAGGACTGATTGCGCGATCTTTTGATTTCAAAAGTCCATCACTCATTAACAAGCTATATAAATCGTTAGTTCGTCCACATTTGGAATATACTGTTTCCGTATGATCACCGAATCTCATTAAGGACATTGACAGACTGGAAAAAAACAACAACAACGGCGAGCCACAAAACTGATTCCAAATATCAAAAATAAATCATACGAAAATCGACTAAAACATATGAATCTGTTTTCCCTAAAAAAGCGTAGACTCAGAGGTGACTTGATACAGGTCTTTAAAATTCTAAAGGGAATTAACAACATCAAAAGTGACAAAATTTTTACATTGAATGAGAATCAGACAAGAAACAATGGTCTCAAATTGTCCAGAAATAGATTCAATTTGGAAGTAGGTGTAGGTGTAGGTGTAGGTGTAGTTAATGAATGGAATAAACTTCCTGCACAGGTAGTGCAATGTAGTTCAGTTCGAAGCTTTAAGAATCATTTAGATAAATACCTAAGTAAGATACTGTAATGATTATAATTTATCTCATATTATTTGTTTTTGTTTTGTTAACATTTGTCTGTCTGATTTTCATTTATTACACTGGTCTGCGTCAAAAATGTTCCTGAGGGTTTCATAGATGATTCATAATAAAATTTGTCTCCTAAATCCAAATCAAGCATTCATATTGCTCAATCAGGTCTAGTTTTTAAGATACAGACCAAGCTCCCTAGATGGCGTTAGAGAGCTCAGTCTCTAGCTGACCGCGATCGCGAGTGGTTGTGTGTTGCTTGCTCACTCTCCAACTAAGTGTTGGTTTTTTAATCCATGACTTTTCTCATCTATGAACAGTGTTTAAAGTGTATTTCTAAAACTTTATTTATCTTTGTGAATTTATTTTGCAGGCAAATACATTAGCAAAACTCCTTATATTTCATAAAAATGAATAGAAAATGTAAAAGCAGTCCTGATAGATTTTGTTTTGTTTGTGGAAAGGTAACTTTTAGTGACCAGCAATGCACTATAACGCCGTTAGTAAAGTTCCTTTACAATGCATATTTTGGAATAAAGCTAGGTGATCAAGACAAAAACTTTGCTCCACATATGTGCTGCAAAGCCTGTGTCATAGCCTTAAGACGCTGGAGTGAGGGCAAAACGAACTGTTTGTCATTTGGTGTACCTATGGTGTGGAGAGAAGGCAAGGACCACATTACAGACTGCTATTTTTGCATGACAAATCTTAAAGGTGAGATAATTACTTTAACAATATAGTCCTTGACAAATCTAGAAATGTTTATACAAATCTTTTGGTAGCCTATTAAAATTGTAATTGTGTATAAAAATAGTATATTATTCTGGTAGAAAAATTGTGGTTAAATTGTATATAAAAATTGATTGTATTTAAAAATTGTAAATTTACCTGGTATGAAAAATGTGTATAAAAATGTGGAAACGAGGGTCGAGTGAATTAAAAGTATGTAAATTAAGTATGCGAAACTTTTTTTCAGGTGTCAATAAGAAGAATAAACACACTGTAGTCTATCCTGATGTTCCTTCTGCCATTAAACCACAACCACATGGTCCAGGAGTTCCAGTTCCTTCTCCACCTAAAAATACTGAGCTACAAGACAATATAGAAGATATAGAAGTGGATGACACTGACACTTCAGTGACATATCAAACTACGTCTACAATGACTTTGCCAAGACCACTCACTCAAGGTCAATTAAATGACTTGACTAGAGATCTTGGTCTTTCTAAAGAGAACGCACAACTTCTTGCATCCCGTCTTAGTGAGAGCAACCTCCTCTCTCAAGAAACTACATACTTTTGGTTCAGAAATAGAAACGAAGAGTTTCGAAAGTTCTTTGCAGTTGATTCTTGCAGCTCTTTGGTGTATTGCAATGATGTAAAAGGTTTAATTGAGGCACTTGGCGTTCCTTACCAACCAAGTGAATGGAGGCTCTTTATTGATTCTTCTAGCAGAAGCTTGAAGGCAGTACTCTTAAATATTGGCAATAAAATGGCATCTGTACCTATTGGCCATTCAGTTCAGTTAACAGAAAGCTACAAAAATATGAAAGTATTGATTAATACAATCAAGTACTCTAACCACAACTGGTTAATATGTGGTGATCTCAGGGTAAGATATATTTTACTTTATTGAACTTGTTAAATATTTCAAGGAATGTTTGTTTCTAAATACCAATGACAGAAGGATATTATACACATATTAGTTTCTCCCTACCCCTAATAAACTTAGTGAAAATTGCCTATGCAAAAAATAGAAGTTCTTAGAAACCATGTACATCAATATGCATCAATATGTTTTCTTTCAGGTTGTGTGCCTTCTTCTTGGGATGCAAGGAGGCTACACAAAATATCCATGCTTCATGTGCTTATGGGATAGCCGGGCGGATAGTCTTCACTATAAGCAAAAAGACTGGCCATCTCGAGAGGCATTCCAAATTGGCTGCCACAATGTGGTAGCTCAACCTCTAGTCCCTCCCAAAAATGTTTTACTGCCTCCTCTTCATATAAAGCTTGGCCTGATGAAGAACTTTGTCAAAGCACTGAATAAAGAAGGCCAAGCTTTTAAGTATCTACTGCAAAAATTCCCACAGATCAGTGATGCCAAGCTCCATGCAGGCATATTTGATGGTCCCCAAATTAGAACTCTGTTAAAGGACAAGCATTTTTACACCAATATGGAAGCCAGTGAACAAGAAGCATGGCGAGCGTTTAGTAAAGTAATCGACGGTTTTCTGGGAAATAAAAGAAGCTCAGAATATATCTCACATGTAAATGAGCTTATGAAAAGCTTCGAAAATATGGGAGCTCGCATGTCGATAAAAATGCATTTTCTCCAGTCACATCTTGACTATTTTCCGGCAAACTGTGGAGATTATAGCGAGGAACAAGGAGAAAGATTTCACCAAGACATAAAGACGATGGAGACAAGATATCAAGGACGCTGGGACATCAACATGTTAGCTGACTATTGCTGGTGTCTTAAACGCGACGAACCAACATCGCTTCACAAGCGGAAGTCATCAAGGACTTCTTTTCTTGGAAAATAGTTTCTTTGCACTCCTGGGTAAGCTCATAAGTAGTCTGTAAGTTTAAAATTAATTAAAAGAAAGTCGAATTGAGTCGGTATTTTTTTTATTACAAGTAATTGTAATTTATTAAATAACTTTTATATAAATAAGGGATTTGTTAAAAAATGGCCCTTTTCTAAAAACAGTAGTGCGCTGTATCTCAAAAACCAGACCTGATTGAGCAAAATGAATGTCATATTTCAATTTAGGAGAACAATTTCGTTAGGAATCACTAAAGAAAACCGCAGGAACAGAATTTTTTTTTCAAACGCAGGCCTGTGAATTATTAGTTATATGTCAATTTATCATTATTTACTATTTACCTGTTTGTTTATTATTTAACTATACCTATGCATTTATTTATGTATTTTATTTGTTATTTACATTATCATAGTTTTTATTTATTATTTCATTATTAATATGATTTTTTTTTCGCATCCGACCTAGATATGGATCAAAAGGTCCCCTGTCGGCATGCTCCACCTTTGTAATCCTTTGTGTGTGTGTGTGTGTGTGTGTGTGTGTGCGTGCGTGCGTGCGTGCGTGCGTGCATGTGTGTGTGTGTGTGTGTGTGTGTGCGTGCGTGCGTGCTTGTGTGTGTGTGTGTGTGTGTTTGTGTGTGTGTGTGTGTGTGTGTGTGTGTGTGTGCGTGCGTGCATGTGTGTGTGTGTGTATGTGTGTGTGTGTGTGTGTGTGCGTGCGTGCGTGCGTGCATATGTGTGTGTGTGTGTGTGTGTTTGTGTGTGTGTGTGTGTGTGTGTGTGTGTGTGTGTGTGTGTGCTTGTGTGTGTGTGTGTGTGTATGTGTGTGTGTGTGTGTTTGTGTGTGTGTGTGTGTGTGTGTGTGTGTGTGTGTGTGTGTGTGTGTGTGTGTGTGTGTGTGTGTGTGTGTGTGTGTGTGTGTGTGTGTGTGCGTACATTCGTATAAGTAAGCTGTTAGTGTTAATGCCTTGGCCCTTCCTCTAAATATTTTCTTAGACAAAAATATCATCTGGCGAGTGCTATGAGAAAGATGTTACTAAAGTATATAAATAAAAAAACGGAGTAGAAAAAGAAGAATAAACCCACTTTAGGTCAATCTCATGCCGAATAAAGTCACCTGGCTTCAGGCGAAGACAATTATCTGCATCAATTGTCAAAAAGCACAGAGGAAGAACCTGGTGACTTGTTGATGGTGGTAATTCCCTTGGTGTCAGAACAGGTGATTGTAGTAATTGTAAGAGTAATGGTGCGAAAGGTGATGGTAACGGTTGCAACAGAAATATTGATCTTCACCGGTGATAACCAGCGCTTCTATCCTTGGGGACAATATCACCCCCCGAGGAGTTGGCGATCACGGAGGTGTCAAATATATATTTATTTATTTATTTATTTAAGGGTAGAGGAAAGGAGGGAAGGTAGCTATATGACGTGTTCAGATTAATTCTTTGAGTTAAGGTGGAAAAAGGTGATCACGTTCAACATCGATCATCGCTCCTTCTTGACGTCCTCCTTCAAATTCTCCTTTAGCACCTCTGTGTTCAACTTTTTCGGCGCCATCTTGTCTCTGAGAACAGAAATGGTGGTTATCACCGAAGAAATACTAAAAGGAATTCCTCCTACACGTGAAAACACCAACGTGGACATCAACATTCCGTTCTCACCGAAAACGTAAACACGAGTCCGCTGAGTGACCCCATCTAAGATGCGACCTTAGGTCACGTGATCGGTCTCCTGGGCCGCCATGGCCAAAGACCTTTGGAGTGGGATGAATAACGACAACACCCACTGGAGGAATCGCTTCCAGGTGCAGGAACCCATCGGCAAAGGAGGGTTCGGGTGTGTCTACCTGGCCAAGAGCCTCGACGACGGCACCCAGGTAGCCATCAAGGAAGTCCCCCTCTCCCGCGTCGACACCTGGGGCAGACGCGAAGGAATGAGAGTGCCCATGGAGGCCTCTCTCCTACAGAAGGTCCAATCGGTTCCCGGGGTCATAAAACTCTTCGAATGTTTCATTTCAGAAGGAAACTTTTATATGGTGATGGAGCTGGTACCAGAAGCCATTTCATTGTATGACTACATGGAAAAGTCCGGTAAGCTCTCCATTAAGCAGATCAAAAGGCTCTTTGTTGACATCGTAAAGACGGTTCAGAGATGTCTTAACGCAGGCGTGTCTCATAAGGACATAAAACCAGAGAACGTCTTGCTATATTAGGAACCGATCTCAGGGGAACTCAAAATGAAATTAATCGACTTCGGATGCGGGGAAACCATTAAAGGTTATATGGGAAGACATACGGGCGGAACAACGATTTACTGGCCACCTGAGTACATTGCCGATGGAGAATTCCTACACGTCCCGGCGACTGTTTGGAGTCTCGGGACGCTATTGTACTACCTGGTGTGCCAAGACGATCCGTTCTACGACGAAGACGAGATCGAGAAGGCTCAACCGCCTTTCCCCGATGACCTTCCCCATCAGTGCCGAGACTTGATTATGAAATGTTTTGCCATGGACCCATGGGAGCGGCCCACCCTTCACGGGATCTTATCCCACCCCTGGCTGAAGGGTCTTGGCCGCTCCAAGGACGGGGACGAGCTTGAGGACCCCGATCCTAAGCTATTCCCTCCAGAAGTCTTCAAGAAACTTCGTCTCAAGAAACGCAAGAAGAAACAGAACCCCAAGCCCCCAAAAGGAAAAACAATAAACGAGGTCTACCAGAAGCTAACGACGTGGAAGTTACTCCGCCTATGCAGAAGCGGCATAAAAAGGATTAATCAAGCCCACAATGTCCTCATCAATTTTTGCATGCTAAAAGTGTCGATAGCACGCCGTGATGAAACATATCCAGTAAGAAGCTCTCTAGGCTCTGAAAGAACAGCTTTAAGAAAACATAAAGAAGGAAATAAGTCATGGCCAGCAAGCACGCCCTTCGAATTTTCAACATTAAAAACAAAGGCAGACACTCCAACGAGTGATACGTGTATCTATGTAAGAAAGAGTCATCAAAAGCATCTACAGGGCTTAAGGTAATAATAAAAAGCTTTTCACCGGAAGTGTATAAAACAAAGGGGTCAGTCCGAATTTTCGATTCTGCATTAGATGAAGATTCCCAAATGATTCCTTTTTGGGTCAAAGGAACAAGTCAGAGAAAGAGGCTCAATGTAAATATTCAGTTGAAAACTGATCATATGTACACACCTTACAACAGAAATCGAGAGAGCCAAATGAAAAAACGTAAAGTTTCTCTAAAGTCATAGTTTGCTTAAGTGCCGGAGGAAATGATATAGGTAAGCTAGGGAGTGAGGAATTATTTGCGCGGTACCGGGATGCGCTAGACAAGATCAAGAATAGGGGAGGTGTTCCTGTAGTATGTGGAATCCTTCCGAGGCGCAGAGTTGGAGGCATGTGGCATTCCAGGGCTATTGCAATGAATTGCAGGCTGGCAAAACATTGTAAGGCCAATGGATGGGCATTTGTCGACAACTGGGACCGCTTTTATGGTAAGAATCACCTATACACAAGGGACGGAGTGCACTTGTCTCCCAGAGGATTTCGGCTCCTTGCTGAATCCCTTGAGCGAGAAGTAGGCATCCTACAGGGTTTTTTCGGGTAGATTATGTGGGAGTAGGGGGGGAAGTATCGGAATATAGTTTAGGCAATAGAAACAACTTAGAGGACTGTGTAAAAAATCACCAAAGCAGGTGGAGGGAAGATAAACTTAAAGTTTACTATACAAATAGCAGGAGCATAATTAACAAAATTGATTTGCTGCGAGGTAAAGCATGCGTAGAAAATTTCGATATTATAGCTATTACTGAATCCTGGATCAACATGGCTGATAAACATTTTCTTCCGGAAATCGAAATAGAAGGATATAAGTTTTTTCATAAGGATAGGGTCGGCAGGAATGGGGGAGGTGTAGCACTTTTCGTTAAAAATACTTTAAACTGTATTGTCAACAATTCGATTAAGGAAGAGGACTGTACGGAATCTATTTGGGTAGAGATTATAGGCAAGAATAAGAAAGCTATTATTGGCGTCTTGTATAGACCTCCTAACCTCAGCATTGAGCAGACTGATTCCCTGATTCATGAAATTCACAGAGCGTCCCAGTACAAAAACGTTGTAATCATGGGAGATTTTAACTATAGAAACATTGACTGGGAAACTTTAATAGGAGATCATGAAGCGAAGAAATTCCTAGATGTAGTGCAGGATAATTTCCTAAAACAAATGATTACCGATCCTACGAGGGGACAAAATACCCTGGACTTAATTCTAACAAATAATGAGCACCAAATTAGCAGCGTAATAGTGGGAGATAGTCTAGGCTTTAGCGATCATCAAGAAATAAGATTTAATGTTATTTGGGAAAAAATAAAAAATACGAATAACGTTCAAGTACCAGACTTCAGGAAAGCAAACTTTGACAATATAAAAACCTATTTGAAATTGAATACGAAAAGCCAGGCGGACGTTTCAGACATTCTTGATTCTCGTTGCGGGGCTAGTCAGGTGTGGGTCATGGACGGTAAGAAGCATACCTTAGGTCAGGTCTGGGTCAAAGAGGGTACTACGCATACCTCAGGGCAGGTCAATTGGGGGCGAGGGCCCAGCAGTCAGGTCAGTAATTTAAATGACATGTATAACAATCTAACTGATCTAATTATTAATGCACAAAATACATTTATCCCCCTAAAGTCAATACGGAAAAATAGTAATACTCCCAAATGGATGACGGACAGATTGAAACATGAGATCGGAATGAAAAGAGGACTTTACGTAAAAATGAAAAACGGGGAATCACACCTTAGATCAAGATATAACGAAATGGCAAAGCTGGTTAAAAGGAATACACGTTCAGCGAAACGTAATTATGAAATCAAGGTTGCCAGTCAAGCAAAATCCAACCCAAAGGGTTTCTTTCACCTCTATAGAACAAAAAATTAAGAAAGAATAGGACCAATTAAAAACAATGAAAATGTCATGATTGAATCGGAAGAAAAAATGAGTGAGGAGTTTAACAATTATTTTCTATCGGTATTTACTGATGAGAGGTTAGATAAAGTACCTGACTGCGATCCGATTTTCAGAGGGGATGAAGAAAGTAGTCTAACTAATATCAGCATTAGTAAAGAGGAAGTAGTCAAGCAGATTGACAGACTTAAAGCTACAAAATCTCCGGGTCCAGACGAAATTTTTCCAAGAATGCTTAAAGAGTGTAAATTTGAAATCTGCGACCAGTTAACTGAAATATTCAATAAATCGGTAGACACTGGTTCTGTTCCAACTGCTTGGAGGCAGGCAAACGTTGTTCCTGTTTTTAAGAAGGGAGATAGATCGTCTATATGCAACTACAGGCCAATCAGTTTGACATCGGTTATAGGAAAAATGCTTGAATCAATAATAGTAAATAGACTCAGAGAACACATTGAAGGGCATAATTTAATTCGTGTTTCACAGCATGGTTTCTCCAAGGGTAAGTCATGTGTGACTAATCTTCTATCCTTTTACACTAAGGTATATAAGGCGGCAGACAACAATGAAAATTACGATGTTATTTACCTTGACTTTAGCAAAGCGTTCGACAAAGTGCCACACCAGAGACTACTAAATAAAATCAAAGCCCATGGCATAGGAGGAAAAGTGTTAGAATGGATTAGAGCTTGGATTAGTAACAGAAAGCAACGGGTCACCATAAATGGAATAAAATCTAGGTGGGGCAATGTTACTAGCGGGGTTCCCCAGGGCTCGGTTTTGGGTCCCTTGTTGTTCATTATGTATATAAACGACTTGGACGAAGGGTTAAATAGTGATGTTAGTAAGTTTGCGGACGACACTAAAATAGGACGCCTAATTAGGTCAGGTGACGACGCCCAGATTCTGCAGGATGACCTTAATAAGCTGTTAACATGGTCGGTGAAGTGGCAAATGAACTTCAATATCTCTAAGTGTAGCGTGTTAAACGTAGGGCTACACAACCCCGAAAATAGATACAACTTAGATAACACGTTTTTAGAAAAATCTGAGTGCGAGAGGGACTTGGGAGTTCTGGTGAGTCCGGACCTTAAAACCAGGAAGCAGTGTATTAGCGTCAGAAATAAAGCTAACAGTGCATTAGGCTTCATTGCTAGGACGGTAACGAATAGAAGTGCAGAGGTAATTATTAAACTCTACCTAGCGATAGTTAGACCCATCCTTGACTATGCGGTACAGTTTTGGTCTCCGTCCTACAGAATGGACGTAAATTCATTAGAATCAGTACAGAGAAGAATGACCAAAATGATACAAGGACTCGGAAATTTGCCTTACGAAGAGAGGCTTAGGCACCTAAACTTACACTCTTTGGAAAGACGCAGAGTGCGGGGTGATCTAATAGAAGTGTTCAAGTGGATCAAAGGCTATAACAAGGGTGATGCAAACAAGGTCATCATAATAAAACAACAGGGCAGGACTCGCAGTAATGGGTACAAACTGGACAAATTTAGATTTAAGAAGGAAATAGGCAAGAATTGGTTTACTAATAGGGTGGTCGATGATTGGAATAAACTTAGTAACCATGTAGTAAGCGCTGAAACTATCAGTTGTTTTAAAAAACGATTAGACAACTTTATGGATGGGGATGACAGGTGGTGATGGATACGGAGCTGCCTAGTGTAGGCCTTATGGTCTTTTGCAGTCTCCTTTATTTCTTATGTCTTATGTCTTATGTTCTTATGTCTTATAATAATGACAAGGATGAAAGAGACATACATAATTACATGGAAAGGGCATATATACATATATGAACTACCAGAGTGAAGGAAAACATCCGTATAATATATAAAGAAACGCGGAAAAGAGCCTAAGAGCACAAACTCTCCTTACGTCATGACAGTGATAGAGCTGAAAGAAGCATTCTTCAGAAAGAGCCATAAAGAGTTAAAGAGAAAAGCACAATGAATACGAAGAGCAAGAGGACATAGAAAATACCCGTTGAGTTAGTAGAAAACTCAGTAAAGAGCAAGAAAAAATCCAGTAAAGGAATTACTCTTAAAGAGCCATGCACAGGGGGGAACACTCCCCTCAGCTGAATATAATCCTCTCTCTCTCTCTTTCTCTCTCTCTCTCTCTCTCTCTCTCTCTCTCTCTCCTTCTCTCTCTCTCTCTCTCCTTCTCTCTCTCTCTCTCTCTCCCTCTCTTCCCTCCCTCCCTCTCTCTCTCTCTCTCTCTCTCTCTCTCTCTCTCTCTCTCTCTCTCTCTCTCTCTCTCTCTCTCTCTCTCTCTCTCTCTCTCTCTCTCTCTCTCTCTCTCTCTCTCTCTCTCTCTCTCTCCTTCCCACCTTCCCTCCCTCACTCCCTCCCTCTCTCCCTCTCTCTCTCTCTCTCTCTCTCTCTCTCTCCCTCTCTCTTTCCCTCTCTCCCTCCCTCCCTCTCTCTCTCTCTCTCTCTCTCTCTCTCTCTCTCTCTCTCCCTCTCTCCCCCTCCCTCCCTCTCTCTCTCTCTCTCTCTCTCACTCTCTCTCTCTCTCTCTCTCTCTCTCTCTCTCTCTCTCTCTCTCTCCCTCTCCCTCCCTCACTCCCCCCCCCCCCTCTCTCTCTCTCTCTCAAGTATTCTCTCACGTTGCTGCTGAGGCCTCGGACTTGGCCAGCGGAGTTGCCTTTGCATCAGCAGTGGGTCAAATGAAGACAGCTTGAGCAGAATGATTGTAACATTTCGATGTGACTTTGGTACGGTGCCAAAGCCTCACAACCAATTAAGAGAATTGAGGGGCATCCATCACTGAACCACAGCCTTCTTCATAGAAGGCCTCAGTGTTTGGATGCAGATATGCCGTGACGTCACTACGTTCGGTCATACGGCAGCAGCGCAATAGGCAGATTCATGGACGATACTATAATTCTATTTCATTCTTTCTTATGAGGGCAGTGTGTGTGTGTGTGTGTGTGTGTGTGTGTGTGTGTGTGTGTGTGTGTGTGTGTGTGTGTGTGTGTGTGTGTGTGTGTGTGTGTGTGTGTGTGTGTGTGTGTGTGTGTTCTGAGCTGTGGTGCTGGACGGACGTGTTTTTGTTGGCGTCCCGCGAGTGAATCCTAAATCGTATTATTCTGACTTTATTATCACATAGTAAAGCCTATCAAGAGAATGAAATAGTGTGTGGTGCAATCGAGATAGGCCAACAGTGAAGTAACTATGGATAAGATAGACCCCACTAAATTAGTAAAGCTTGACGGTGATGAAAAGATATGCGGTAAGTGTACCTCGCTCTTGTGTACAACAGCAGTTAAGTGTGACCAATGCAAAGAACTCTTTCATCTTAAATGCTCTAAAATGCCGATTCATTTTTTGATCAAGTACTTTACTTCCCGTATAACCCATAACTGTGAGGAATGTGTCAAAGCGAATCCAGAGGAATATGTGGAAATACTAGGCTGGGTAAACGAGCTTGGAGCCGGCGCTCAGCCAACAAGCGATGACGTCAGCAAACAAGACAAGACCATAGCAACGGAGCTAACTACCAGTTACTACCAAGAACCAATTAGCAGATTGGAAAACAGCATTGCCGAGCTGCGTGCAGAAATGCACAGTCTCACACAAAAAGTGACAACTGATGGTAAGCAGAAATTATTTTCTCATGTATTACAGTCAACCAAGGATAGCCAACAGCTGGCAGAATATATGAAAACGAGAGGAATGTCAGAAGCAAATCAACAGGCTGTTTTCATAAAACGCAAAAGTGGTTCTACTGTAACAAAAGAAGATAACGATCAGATTGTGTGTGTGTGTGTGTGTGTGTGTGTGTGTGTGTGTTTGTGTGTGTGTGTGTTTGTTTGTGTGTGTGTGTGTGTGTGTGTGTGTGTGTGTGTGTGTGTGTGTGTGTGTGTGTGTGTTTGTGTGTTTGTGTGTGTGTGTGTGTGTGTGTGTGTGTGTGTGTGTGTGTGTGTGTGTGTGTGTGTGTGTGTGTGTGTGTGTGTGTGTGTAATGTTTGCTCCTGCAGTATATGACCAATAAACATTTTAGTTTTGATAATCATAAGCACAAGAAAATTATGATTTAGCTTCAAGTTCAGTTGTATGTGTCAGAACTAAATATACTCTTAAGCATTCGTCTTATAGCTCTTTCATATTAGGTATCAGTATAACAAAACACGAAGCAATGGTATCGTGAGATGAATTTTCGTCTGTTGTCGTGAATTTGAATAGTTATAAAAGACTTCGTTTGTAATATTTTAGAATTTTCTGACAATATGACAATAGTGTGGATAAATTATTCATTTGTTCCTTTTATTCAAATGTAATTAGTATTCAATTTATTTTTATATAACAAAATAGAACTTGATATAAGACGTGAACTTTTGCAGTCAAAGTTTATTCAATTAATTCAAATGTAATTAATATTAAACTTCTTTGTATATAACAAAATAGAGTTTGACATAATATTGGTAAAAAGTGAACTTTTACAGTCGAAGTTGTTTGTTCCTTTAATTCAAATGTAATCAATATTCACTTTCTTTGTATAAAAAAAAAAAAAATTGATATAAGATTATTAAAAAGTGAACTTTTACAGTCGAAGTTGTTTGTGCTTCAACATGCCACACAACCAACGAGATGTGACATGAACTTAACTGACTGTAATAGCCGAGGTGAACACATATTCTCGGTTACAATGAAGTGCCACGATAATTTAATGTATTTGATTTATTTATTTACTTGTTTGTTATCTATCTATTTATTTATTTATTTATTTATTTATTTGTTTATTTATTTGCTTACTTATTTATTTATTTATATGTTTATTTATTAATCTATTTTTACATGATCTCAAATTTCGTCAGTTCTGTGCTTCACATTAACATGTCCAGCAGATGTTGCGTACCTTCTTGCAATGGAAATTATCTTACATATACCAAGGGCTTTTCCCCCCTTACAAGGGGGGGGGGGTAGCCAAAGTCAGGAGGCATAAATCCACTCCCACCCATTTCATTCCCACATACTCCACTCCCATTCACCACCCTCCCTCCCTCCCTCCCTCCCTCCCTCCCTCCCTCTTTTCTTGGCTCCTCCTGGATGACGAGTTATTCTTACGTCTCGCCCGCTGCCCTGGGTCAGAAGGAATTGGTCCTTAAGTGTCTCTATGTTCTTTCCCCAGAAGATTAAACATTGGTCTATGAACTGGTTAGAGTCATAGAGAGGGACAATCTTACATCTAATCAGGACAACAGAGTCGCCTTTAACTCGTACTTATAAACTCACAATTCTACACCCAATTAACCGCATGTTAAGTACTCCAATACTATGCCATCCCTCTTTGGAAGCAGAATCACTCTTAACTCATGCTTATAAACTCACATTAAAATGTCCATCTAATCTTGAAAAACAAGCGGTTCTGGCTTTAGGGGAAAACATTGTTTGGCCTTTTACCGTGAAGTTGCAGATTAATTATTGATTATGTCCATGTGTGGTGGACAGTTATGACCGTTAATTAACCGTCCAAACTTCAAAGGTTACCGCCTTAACACAATTATGCTAGTCCATTAACAGATGATATTGATAACGAAGGATATGTATATATATATATATATATATATATACATATATATATATATATATATATATATATATATTGTAACGTAATATTAGATATTACGTCATATGTGTAATTATGTTATAGAATTGTGTTCCTTTGTATTACATAACTATGTTCATATTTCTTGTCTATGTATGTATTGTAACAATGTTAAGCAGTAACGCCCGTCCACTATATGTAATCTTGCCTACGTGCGGAGAGAGGTGCGCACTCTTGTAGAACAAACAGACAAGCGATATCCTGAATAGTTCGGAGCGCACAGATTTGACAGTTACTAAATAAATAGATTGTTCAAGCGAGTCGAGGGTCCTAAAACGACCCATGTTGACGTGTGTTAACTTACCCTCCTCCTCACTCGCACACTTCACCGGAAGTATCCCGCTTCCGGTCCAATGGTATATAAGCGGTGGTATTCGCTCACTCGTCGTCATATTCCCACATATTGATCTCTTGATAAAAACTAGAAGGTTTAGATTCATGAGACGATTGGTGTGAAGTGATCACCCTTTTTGCCTACATTACGTGTCTGATATACATTGCATTACTTTACTTATATTTGTACTTATTACTTATTCTGATGCATGTTCCTGATCTCTTTGTACTTAGATAGTACCATATTGTATACGTATCTTGTGTTTCTTATTTGAACGATAATTTCCATATTCTTATAATCATGTAACGGTCCCATTGACCCTACTGCCCATTCTCTTTTGTGTTGATTGCCTGTAAATATTTTCCATTAATAATTTCGTTTACTAGTTTTATCGCTAGTTTAATATTCCTTTCCTGGAATCTTCTTTGTTACCTTTACTTCTAGTCTTACGAATTATCTAGGCCCTGACCAGATAGTTCAGTCCTACAGTGGCTTCTAGAAGTGAGCTGGTTCTTAAGCACTTAGACGTTATACGTAACGTCTCTTCACCTACCAGCCGCCCGTAACAAAGTGGCGACCCTTGCCAAGGATATTGGATCAGGTATTTAACACATTCTTATAGAGATGGATGATATAATTCAAGAATTCGTTCAAAATCCCAAGGTAAGTTTCTTAAAGAAACAAACTAAAGACACTTTGATAGAAATAGGCAAGCACTTTGGAGTAGACATTGATACAAGTTTGCGAAAGAAAAAAATACTTCAGGAACTTGTTGAAAATCTGATCGAAGATGAGATCTTATCTCCAGAAGAGATTACAGCTATACAAATTCCTTCAAATAGGTTAGAAATAGAGGCACGACTAACCGAACTTAAGATTAAGGAGATTGAATTAAAGGCCAGGAGAGTAGAAATTGAGGAGGAAGCTAAACTGAAACAAATGCAAATTGAGGCAGAATTTAAAGCTAAAGAGGAGGAAACTAAACTGAAACAAATGCAAATTGAGGCAGAATTTAGAGCTAGAGAAGAGGAAGCTAAAGTGAAACAAATAGAAAGAGAGAACGAAACTAAAGTCAAATTGGCAGAGTTAGAATTAAAGAAGGCAGAAGTAGAAGCTAGGATTGTTGATAGACAACCCGTAGTTCAGGAAGGTCATATAGATATTTCCAAGTATGTAAAACTTCTACCCCAATTTTCAGAAGGTGAGCCAGAAATTTTCTTTCTTCAGTGGGAAAAATTGGCGCAACAGTTACAAATCCCTAAAGAAAATTGGCCATTAATCATTCAAACACAATTTAAGGGTAAGGCTCAGCAAATTTATACTTCTCTTTCAGAAGCAGAAAGCGAGTATGATAATATGAAAGCTTGTATTTTAAAAGCTTATGAACTAATACCAGAGGCCTATAGACAGAAATTCCGTAATTATAGGAAGACACCTCAGTTAACATACGTAGAATATGCGGCTCAACAAGAGAGGTTATTCAATAGGTGGTGTTTGGCTAGTGAAACGGACACCTTAGATAGACTTAAACAGTTGATTTTGTTGGAGCAGTTTAAGAATACCTTAGAGACAGATCTTAGGATTTTTATAGATGATCATGTTCCCGAAACTTTAACTAAAGCTGCTGTATTGGCTGATGAGTTCACACTAAATCATAAACCTAAGTCAAGACAAATGGAATCCCAAAAGTCAAAGTCATATATTCCAGATTCAACAAAATACTCTGATCCTTGGTCCCCAAAGAAACACTTTGAAAATCAGTCTAGCCCATCACATTTCAGTTACAGGTCTGATTTCAATCAATATCCTCCAAACCAACCTTGGCAAAGAATGGAAAGGTTTAAGACTAATCCCCCTGTAACTTGTTCATATTGTAAACAGGTTGGCCATCACATTTCTAATTGCAGAAAGAGACTGACACCCTCATTCTCCAATAAGACACCAACTCTTGTAAGTAATATAAAATCAGATGATTCAAAATCCTCTATTCAGGATAAACTACCAAAGAAGCCGGTATTGTCAAGTAATGTAGAACCCCCCTCATCAGATCATGATCCTTGTTTCAAACCATTTGTATCTTCAGGAACTATATCTCATAGTAGTAGTTCACAACAATATCCTATTTCCATACTCCGAGACACAGGAGCAAAGCAAAGTCTGATTTTAAATTCTGTCTTGCAGAATCTGGGTGAGTCATATACAGGTTATGATATATTGATAGAAGGAGTTGGAGGAATTGTAAAATGTCCATTACATAATGTTTTCTTGCGGTCTGATTTAACAACCGGAATGGTTAAAGTAGCAGTAGTAGACTCTCTTCCCATAGTAGGAATATCCTTATTGTTGGCCAATGACATCGCTGGAAGCAAAGTCATTTCTCCCTTAATAACAAATAACCCTAAGACCTCAGTAGAACCTTCAGATAACTTACAGTTGTTTCCCGCTTGTGCTGTAACCAGATCTCAGTACAAGAAATCTGAAGAGGAGACCTATAATTTAGAATCCCTATTCTCCCAAATTGACCCATCTTCTTCTTCACCAGTTTCTCTATCTAGAGCAGAATTAATCAAAGAACAGAAGTCAGATCATTCTCTTAAAAATTTGTACGAGATTGTTTCATCTCCAGAAGTTGAAAATATGTCACGAGGTTTCTATATAGAAAACGGAGTCCTAATGCGAAAATGGAGAGCATCCACCGCAACCGCTGACCAGCCATGGCAAGTAAGGAATCAAATAGTCCTCCCTCTTGGTTTCAGGAATAATGTTCTAAGATTGGCTCATGATACTCCCTTAGCAGGTCACTTAGGGGTAAGAAAGACCTTGTTCAACATAACCCAACATTTCCATTGGCCCACGGTTGTCAAAGATGTTGCCCATTATTGTAAAACATGTCATACATGTCAACTTGTAGGTAAGCCCAACCAGAAAATTGTAGAAGCTCCACTCCATCCCATTCCTGTAATGGAAGAGCCATTTAAAAAAGTTCTTATTGACTGTGTAGGACCTTTACCTCCTTCTAGTAAAGGAAATCAGTACATTCTCACAATCATGTGTATGAGCACTCGTTTTCCAGAAGCAATTCCTTTGAAAAATATTAAAGCTCAAAACATAATCAGAGAAATGTTGAAATATTTCACTATAGTAGGATTTCCCAAGAACATTCAAAGTGATCAAGGAAGTAATTTTCTTTCCAACAAGTTTAGAGAAACTCTTGTAACACTAGGTATAACTCATGTAACTTCCTCCGCCTATCATCCTCAATCACAAGGTGCTCTAGAACGCTTTCACCAAACGCTCAAGACAATGTTAAGAATCTTCTGTGCTGAGAACACTCGAAATTGGGAAGACGGACTCCCCTTTTTGTTGTTCGCCACCCGAACAACAATTCAAGAAAGCCTTGGATTCAGCCCGTCAGAATTAGTCTTCGGTCATGAAGTCCGTGGTCCCCTAAAGATACTTCATGAACAATGGATGAAAGAAGAACCACCTGTTCCTTCTTTGAAATACGTGTCCCAGGTCACCGAGAAGTTGTTAGAAGCTTGGAAGTTGGCAAGAGAGAACTTGGCGAATGCTCAACGAGAAATGAAAGGTCGGTATGATAAAAATTCTAAACTTAGAACTTTCTCTCCAGGAGATCAAGTGTTACTTTATCTTCCCATACCAGGAGATCCATTGCAGGCTAAATACAAAGGACCCTATGAAGTCTTGTCCAGAGCCAGTGATCTCAACTACATAATCAAAACTCCAGACAGAAGAAATAGTTCCCGTCTCTGTCACATAAATACCTTAAAACCTTATCATTCCAGAGATCCAATTCCAATTTGCAGCTCTACCACAATAGAATCGGAAGAGCCTCCTGATAACCTGCCTAATCCTCCTGAGATTCCCTTGGAAAACTCCCAGATACTACAAAATCTTCACTTATCTGAGAAACAAGATGTAGCAGAACCATTGACTGACCTGTTGAGAAAAGACCACGACTTCGTGTGGACGCCTACCTGTGAGACGGCCTTCAAAAACCTGAAGTCCCTTCTCACTAACGCACCAGTTCTAAGGGCACCCGACTTCCAACGACCCTTTCTTCTGCAAGTCGACGCCAACGACACCTGTATCGGTGCCGCCCTCTTGCAAGAACACAATGAAGTGCTTCACGCTATCGCCTACTACAGCAAGAAGCTGTCCCCAGCGCAGAAGAACTACTCAACAATTGAGAAGGAGACGCTCGCTTTGGTCCAGGCCCTTATCCACTTCGAAGTCTACCTGGGTTCCTCAACTACCATTCAAGTATATTCGGATCACAACCCCTTAAAGTTCCTACAGACTATGAAAAACAAGAATACGAGACTTACACGTTGGAGTTTATTTCTCCAACCCTTTAATCTAACCATTCATCATATAAAAGGCGTCTTTAATGTTTTAGCCGACGTCCTTTCTAGAACATAGCTTTTCAACAGAAAGTGAAAAGCTTTCCCAAACGGTGGAGGTGTAACGTAATATTAGATATTACGTCATATGTGTAATTATGTTATAGAATTGTGTTCCTTTGTATTACATAACTATGTTCATATTTCTTGTCTATGTATGTATTGTAACAATGTTAAGCAGTAACGCCCGTCCACTATATGTAATCTTGCCTACGTGCGGAGAGAGGTGCGCACTCTTGTAGAACAAACAGACAAGCGATATCCTGAATAGTTCGGAGCGCACAGATTTGACAGTTACTAAATAAATAGATTGTTCAAGCGAGTCGAGGGTCCTAAAACGACCCATGTTGACGTGTGTTAACTTACCCTCCTCCTCACTCGCACACTTCACCGGAAGTATCCCGCTTCCGGTCCAATGGTATATAAGCGGTGGTATTCGCTCACTCGTCGTCATATTCCCACATATTGATCTCTTGATAAAAACTAGAAGGTTTAGATTCATGAGACGATTGGTGTGAAGTGATCACCCTTTTTGCCTACATTACGTGTCTGATATACATTGCATTACTTTACTTATATTTGTACTTATTACTTATTCTGATGCATGTTCCTGATCTCTTTGTACTTAGATAGTACCATATTGTATACGTATCTTGTGTTTCTTATTTGAACGATAATTTCCATATTCTTATAATCATGTAACGGTCCCATTGACCCTACTGCCCATTCTCTTTTGTGTTGATTGCCTGTAAATATTTTCCATTAATAATTTCGTTTACTAGTTTTATCGCTAGTTTAATATTCCTTTCCTGGAATCTTCTTTGTTACCTTTACTTCTAGTCTTACGAATTATCTAGGCCCTGACCAGATAGTTCAGTCCTACAGTGGTTTCTAGAAGTGAGCTGGTTCTTAAGCACTTAGACGTTATACGTAACGTCTCTTCACATACCAGCCGCCCGTAACAATATATATATATATATATATATATATATACATATATATATATATATATATATATATATATATATACATATATATATATATTTATATATATATGTATATATATATATATACATATATATATATATATATATATATATATATATATATATATATATATATATATATATATATCACTGCACAAATTTCATAACTGGCATGACGCTTGG
>NC_134799.1:48501202-48518702 GCF_046742065.1 Oratosquilla oratoria
GCAGGAACCCATCGGCAAAGGAGGGTTCGGGTGTGTCTACCTGGCCAAGAGCCTCGACGACGGCACCCAGGTAGCCATCAAGGAAGTCCCCCTCTCCCGCGTTGACACCTGGGGCAGACGCGAAGGAATGAGAGTGCCCATGGAGGCCTCTCTCCTACAAAAGGTCCAATCGGTTCCCGGGGTCATAAAACTCTTCGAATGTTTCATTTCAGAAGGAAACTTTTATATGGTGATGGAGCTGGTACCAGAAGCCATTTCATTATATGACTACATGGAAAAGTCCGGTAAGCTCCCTATTAAGCAGACTAAAAGGCTCTTTGTTGACATTGTAAAGACGGTTCAGAGATGTCTTAACGCAGGCGTGTCTCATAAGGACATAAAACCAGAGAACGTCTTGCTATATCAGGAACCAATCTCAGGGGAACTCAAAATGAAATTAATCGACTTCGGATGTGGGGAAACCATTAAAGGTTACATGGGAAGACATACGGGCGGAACAACGATTTACTGGCCACCTGAATACATTGCCGATGGAAAGTTCCTACACGTCCCGGCGACCGTATGGAGTCTCGGGACGCTATTGTACTACCTGGTGTGCCAAGACGATCCGTTCTACGACGAAGACGAGATCGAGAAGGCTCAACCGCCCTTCCCCGAAGACCTTCCTCATCAGTGCCGAGACTTGATTATGAAATGCTTTGCCATGGACCCATGGGAGCGGCCCACCCTTCACGGGATCTTATCCCACCCTTGGCTGAAGGGTCTTGGCCGCTCCAAGGAAGGGGACGAGCTTGAGGACCCCGATCCTAAGCTTTTTCCACCAGAAGTTTTCAAGAAACTTCGTCTCAAGAAACGTAAGAAGAAACAGAACCCCAAGCCCCCAAAAGGAAAAACAATAAACGAGGTCTACCAGAAGCTAACGACGTGGAAGTTATTCCGCCTATGCAGAAGCGGCATAAAAA
Source organism: Oratosquilla oratoria (assembly GCF_046742065.1). Classification (NCBI taxonomy): domain Eukaryota; kingdom Metazoa; phylum Arthropoda; class Malacostraca; order Stomatopoda; family Squillidae; genus Oratosquilla; species Oratosquilla oratoria. The sequence continues at coordinate 48,502,165 of NC_134799.1, forward strand.
GGATTAATCAAGCCCACAATGTCCTCATCAATTTTTGCATGCTAAAAGTGTCGATAGCACGCCGTGATGAAACATATCCAGTAAGAAGCTCTCTAGGCTCTGAAAGAACAACTTTAAGAAAACATAAAGAAGGAAATAAGTCTTGGCCAGCAAGCACGCCCTTCGAATCTTCAACATTAAAAACAAAGGCAGGCACTCCAACGAGTGATACGTGTATCTATGAAAGAAAGAGTCATCAAAAGCATCTACAGGGCTTAAGGTAATAATAAAAAGCTTTTCACCGGAAGTGTATAAAACAAAGGGGTCAGTCCGAATTTTCGATTCTGCATTAGATTAAGATTCCCAAATGATTCCTTTTTGGGTCAAAGGAACAAGTCAGAGAAAGGGGCTCAATGTAAATATTCAGTTGAAAACTGATCATATGTACAAACCGTACTTCAGAAATCGAGAGAACCAAATAAAAAAAAATGTAAAGTTTCTCTAAAGTCATAATAATGACAAGGATGAAAGAGCCATGCATAGTTACATGGAAAGGGCATATATACATATATTAACTACCAGAGTGAAGGAAAACATCCGTATAATATATAAAGAAACGCGGAAAAGAGCCTAAGAGTACAAACTCTCTTTACGTCATGACAATGATAGAGCTAAAAGAAGCATTCTTCAAAAAAAGCCATAAAGAGTTAAAGAAAAAAGCATAATGAATATGAACAGCAAGAGGACAGAAAATACCCGTTGAGTTAGTAGAAAACACAGTAAAGAGCAAGAAAAAATCCAGTAAAGGAATTACTCTTAAAGAGCCGTGTACAGGAGAAGAACACTCCCCTCAGCTGAATAAAATCCTCTCTCTCTCTCCTTCTCTCTCTCTCTCTCTCTCTCTCTCTCTCTCTCTCTCTCTCTCTCTCTCTCTCTCTCTCTCTCACGTTGCTGCTGAGGCCTCGGACTTGGAGAAAAGTTGAGCTAGATAGACATTTAGGTCTATCTAAGGCAGTTTCTTCTAGAGACCCCCCCGCGAGTGAAAACAACACACACTCATTGGCTACCATTCACCAATAAGCATCCAAATTTTCCTCGATATAGTGTCCATGATCCGTACATCGCATATATAATCTACACAGAAAACTTGACACAACAATTCGCCCTGGAAGATGGAACAAGAGAGTTCCGAAACGTCGGCCAATATAAGAGATACGACGAATATTTGACTTATTATTTTCTGTAAGTCTGCTTGGGAGAAGCAGACTTACAGAAAATGATAAGTCAAATATTCGTCGTATAGAGACTATACGCAAGAGTATAATCAAAAATGAATCTTCAATAGCTTTTAACCATTGTCTGCCTGCAAGATAATATCCTACCTGCCTACAAAAAAAAAAAAAAAAAAAAAAAAAAAAAAAAAAAAAAGTATGAATATATATATATATATATATATATATATATATATATATATATATATATATATATATATATATATATAGATATATATTGTTAAGGATTTTAGAAAAATGTTTTTGGATGATGGAGAGCATAAAGACATGGGAAGGCACGAATCCCTAAACACTAACGTTTCGGGCGCAGCAACGGGCTACGCTCGACCTCGCCAGGTGAAAGCTCGGACCTTCGGGTGACCTCCCTTCGCTCGCAGGCGCCCTCGGGAATTTCCGGCTTCCGGTTCTATTGAAATCGATGTCAACAGCAATTATTTTATCAGTATATAGATGTCACGTCATGTCAAATTTCATTTCACCAAATTACCTTTTGACAAATTTCATTTAGTCAAATTATCTTTTGTCCCATCTCATCTCGCCAAATAATGTTTTGCCAAGATTATTTTTGCCAAATCACCTTTTCCCAAAATCAATTTTGCCTAATCACGTTCTGCCAAAAGTCATTTTTTCAAATCACATTTTGCCAATTTTATTTCGCCAAATCACGTTTTGCCAAAATTAGTTTTGCCAAATCAGGTTTTCCTAAATTTCATTTCTCCAAATCACGTTTTGCCCAAATTCATTTTGCCAAATCACGTTTTATCAAAATTCATTTCGCCAAATTATGTTTTGTCCCATTTCATTTCTCCAAATCACGTTTTGCCCAAATTCATTTGCCAAATGTCGTTTTATCATATATCATTTCGCCAAATTATGTTTTGTCCCATTTCATTTCTCCAAATCCCGTTTTGCCCAATTTCGTTTTGCCAAATCCCGTTTTATCAAATTTCATTTCGCCAAGTTATGTTTTGTCCCATTTCATTTCTCCAAATCACGTTTTGCCCAATTTCGTTTTGCTTTCACCAAATTACGCTTTGTCCAATTAAATTTCTCCAAATCACGTTTTGCCCAATTCAATTTCGACAAATCCCGTTTTACCTAAATTAATTTTGCTTTCGCCGAATTGCGTTTTGTCCCATTTCATTTCGCCAAATCGCATTTTGCCCAATTTCGTATCGCCAAACCACTTTTTGCCCAATTAGTCGTTTTCGTTGCCGTGACGTCACCGCTGTCGGCCAATCAATCGTCTCTACTGCCGTGACGTCACTCAACCAATCAAGGGCTGGAGGGGACGCGTCCCCTTGAGTCACTTCCGTCGGAAACGTGCAGATATGACATTTTTTAATATGATTTGGTATATATACTGTATATATATATATATATATATATATATATATATGTATGTATGTATGTATGTATGTATATATATTGTTACCATAGTCACCCCCTGGTGCTGGTTACATTCTCTATTTTTGCGATGCTCTCGGACCAGGAGCAGTGCCTAGCTAGCTGGTGTTTACATACAGACGCGAATTCACGGTCTGATATTAAAGTGTTTTAGATCAAATGTATCTAGAGATACGTTTATTCTTGTGAGATCTACGGTGCTCTAGTTATGTAAGAATTTATAGAAATACGTATTGTAGATGCTTTTGGTGTATGACCCATGTACGGTGTGTATTTGACGATATTAAATGTACCGTTAAGATGATGCCAAGATTGTTGGAACCGTGGTGCCAACTCAAACGCCTAGAACAATGAAAGAGTTGTTCTTTCTGTCTCTTTCTCTGCTGCGTGAAAATGGAGATGGACGCTTAGTCCTTTTGCTGGGGGAAGTAATAGTTGGGAAAAGAATAAATGGGAGGAATAACGGGAATAGATATAATGGAAAACACGCAGGAGGGAGAGAGCAATGATTTCTGGTAAGTTATGACTGCATATCTTGGTAGGATGTATGTTATTTGAGATGATTAGCAAGGATCCAATTTTCATGTGTTTATAGGAGCAGAACTTGTTGAAGTGGTTAGATAGAGATTGTATAATTTGTGCGTGTTTGTAGAACTGTGATGATAATAGGAATTGGTTCTTTTAGTTGCATGGAATGTAATATGATGACTATGTTGATGTAGAGGCAGTAGCTCAACTGAGTAGCAGTGGAAACATTGAATAATTACCTCATATGATAAGAATGAACTTGATTTGAGATGCAAAGATAAATGCATTCATTTAGTTTTGTACTGTTAGGCTTATTCAATATAGGTATAAAGAAAATTACCTACTATCTTTTTGTATCCTCCATTTATCATGATAATTAATGTAGGATGATAATTTTTCCTAATTGAAAGGGGATAAGATATATTTACAGAAAGAAGTGTGAAGAAGGAAGTGAAATTGATATCCGTTTATTGTCACTCCACCTTTAAGGGATGAGGCAAGATATGTTGTTGTCCTCCTAGATCCTTTATTTACTAACTAATTGCTTTAAGGTTAGAGGTGGTCACGTGACAGTTGGGGGCCCGTCCATCCAGGATCCAGAACCAGACAAGGAAGCCACAACCAGTGCTTCTCCCACACGGGAACACCGGCCAGATACAGTCGCAAGTAAGAATTACACATGTAGGAACCCCCAGAGTAAACTCCCAAGGACAGAGGTATGTTGAAAATTGTATTCAAGTGAAAGTGTGAAATATAAAGTGAAATATATAATGTATACAATGGCTACGTATAGCAACCAAGTAGAAATGGGTAGTGACCACAGTGATGAAGTGGAAGTGCATGAACAGAATGTGGAAATAGATGAAATAGTTAGGAGTAAAGCCGTGCACGAATTTGTGAAAAATCCCGATATGCATGATTTGTACCAGCTTAAGGTAGACGACTTGCACAAGTTAGCGGAGGTATATGAGATTACTGTGTCAGACGCTCTCAAGGGTGATTTGCAGAAACAAATCATGACAGCCTTGGTCAGGAAGGAAGTTCTTGGCGGAATTAGTGGGAATGAGTCAGAGAAAGAAGAAGGGCAATTAAGTGGCAATGTAGAGTCGGATAAATGTGACTGGCGAGTGCAAGTTGAGATAGAGAAAATCCGAGCAGATAAGGAATTAAAACTAAAGGAGATGGAAAACAAAATAAGATTAAAAGAGATAGAAGTCTTGGGTGCGCAAGGAGGAAGAAACGCAGGAGGCGGAGGAGATGATAGGGTCAGTCAGTTACCCGAATTTATAGAAGGAGAGACAGAAGACTTCTTTATCCAGTTCGAAAAACTGGCCACCATCAGAAAATGTGAGAGAGAGGATTGGGCGAGTTGGTCCAGGCGAGATTCACGGGTAAAGCGAGGGAGGCCTTTGCAGGTTTATCATTACATGATTCAGTCCGATACCACAGAGTGAAGGAGGCTGTGCTCAAGACAAGAGAGATGACACCTGAAGTATATAGGAGGAAACTCAGAAATATGAAGAAGACAGATGAACAGACATATGGCGAGTTGGCCAGGGAGAGTACCATGCGATTCGAACGGTGGTGCAAATCGGAGAGAGTAGAAGACTTTGAGGACCTGAAACAGTTGATGTTGTTGGAACACTTTACAGAGATGGCGCACCCCGATATCAGATATGAAATCTGTAGGAGTCGGATTAAAAATATAACGGATGCAGCACAGTTAGCGGATGAATTGACTGTTATGCGGAAGATGTGTACAGGGCAAGTGAGCCACAAGCCAGTTGGAATAAGGAATGTGGGACATGCTTATGGAAGGAATGACCAAAGAGTAGGCCACTTTGATTATAGGCAGGACCATTACAACCCCCAGAGATCTCAACCCCATTATGTTCCGCAGTATCAAGAGAGAAGTAAACCTAGGAACCCACCCCAGTATAACCCTATGAGGCAGCAGAATTTTAACGGTTATGTGAACAGGCAGGAAAGGTCGCATGTGAAATGTTACGGATGTGGAGAGAGTGGTCATGTGCAGTATCAGTGTAGGAAAGTGCCCAAATCTGCTGGATTGACTGTGTCATGGAGGAAACCACAAGTGAGCTTGGATGTAGAACCTAAGAGGAAGGAGAAAATTGTGGATAGTTTCCAATCGTTCATAACAGAAGGAACGATATCATTACCTGGAGGACCAAAGAAGCAAATAAAAATCCTAAGGGATACAGGGGCGAATCTGAGTCTAGTCCTCCAAGAGACATTGGATTGGACCGAAAGTTCTTATACTGGTGAAGAGGCTAGAATAAGAGGTGTGGTTGCAGGAACGAATACCCCATTGCATTATGTAGAAATAGACACAGGATATGTTAGTGGCAAGGTGAAAGTTGGAGTCCGTGAAGAACTCCCTATAAATGGTGTGGATATGCTTTTGGGAAATGACTTAGCCGGAGATAAGGTGGTCCCAGAGCCAATAATGATTGCTAAACTCCTCGGGAATGTGAAGGATGGGAATGTCGACGTGCAAGGTGAAGGAGATGTCTTAGATATTGGAATTCGGAAGAAGGTCCAAAGTGACTGTGGAAATGGAGAAGGAACTCCAGTTGCAGGGAGTAGGAAATCTCTGAGCGGAGGTGAAGTAAATGCAAGTGAGGAGAGTGCGGATGATGGAAGTATCCAAAGAACTTACCCAGCTTGTGTAGTGACCAGAGCCATGATGAGGAATAAAGAAACTAACGATGAGGATATGGGTTTAGGTGATATATTTGATGAGGAAAGGGAACATAAGCCTGTGAAAGATGAAAGTGTGGAGATGAAATTAGAGATATCCCCTGATTTCAATGTTGGCAGGAAGGAACTTATCGAGGCCCAGCGCGATGATCCTACTTTGAAGGAATGCTTTGGAGAAGCAAATAGAAATGGCGTGTCTGATGATAGTTCTACTGGATTCTATCTTCACGACCATGTATTGATGAGGAAGTGGAGACCTGCGAGTGTACCCGCAACAGAACATTGGGAAATGAAAATGCAGATAGTGGTACCGAAGAAGTAGAGGCATACATTGATAGCCTTGTCTCATGAGTCTAGTTTGGCAGGACATTTAGGAGTGAGGAAAACAGCAGGGAAACTGTTGACTCATTTCTATTGGCCAAGTCTGAAGAGAGATGTTGCGGAGTTCTGTAAAACTTGTGACGTGTGCCAGAGAGTGGGTAAACCGAATCAAGTGATCCCACGAGCACCATTGCAGCCCATACCAGCATTTTGCAAGCCGTTCAGCAAAATAATAATAGACTGCGTTGGACCTTTGCCGAGAACTAGGAGAGGAAACTCCTATTTACTGACAATAATGTGTGTAGCCACGAGATTCCCAGAGGCTATTCCACTAAGGAGCATTCATGCCAAGAGTATAGTGAGAGAGTTGGTGAAATATTTCTCTTGGGTAGGACTCCCAGAGGTGATACAATCCGACAGAGGAAGTAACTTCACTTCCGGCATGTTCAGGAAGATATTGAAGGGCTTGCATATTGAACAGAAGTTGGCAAGTGCATACCATCCACAATCACAAGGTAGCTTGGAGAGATTCCACCAAACTCTTAAGAACATTCTGAGAGTATACTGTGAAGATCTTGGTATAGATTGGGATGAGGGAGTCCCACTAGCTTTATTTGCGGTCAGAGATGCAGTACAGGAATCGACTGGATTCAGTCCATTCGAACTAGTGTACGGCCATGATGTGAGAGGTCCTTTGAGCATGATGAAAGAGAAGTGGCTCGGCAAGAGTGATGACCCACATTTGTTAACATATGTATCAGAATTCAAGAGTAGATTGATGAAGGCGAGGGAACTTGTCGCAGAGAATCTGAAGAATGCACAACAGGAGATGAAGAAGTGGTATGACAAGAAGGCGAGAGTGAGAGAATTCAAACCAGGTGACAGAGTTTTGGTGTTATTACCTATCCAGGGGGATCCCTTGAAGGCAAGATATTGTGGTCCATGGACAGTTGAGAAGAAAGTAGGAGAGCTGAACTACATAGTCAACACTCCTGGTAGGCAGAAGAAGAACCAGTTGTGCCATGTAAACATGATCAAACCATATCATGGAAGGGAAGAGGAGAAGACGGAAGTACCCGAGGAGATGACTGAGTTGAGTTGCGGTGTGGTGAATGCAGAACAAGAAATGAATGATGGAGAGGAGGAGAAATTCAGCAGGTGCGAGGAGAAGAACTTGGAGAACTCGATGGTGTTAGAGAACCTAGGAGCTAAGCTGAATCATCTGAGCAGTGAAAGGAGAGATGATATCATCCATGAGATACATAGGTGTGGAACCTTATTTTCGGATACTCCAAGGAGATGTACCATGGTGGAACATGATGTCGATGTAGGTGATGCCAGGCCGATAAAGCAACACCCATACCCAGTGAATCCAAAGAAAAGGGAAATTATGAAAAAGGAGGTCCAGTATATGTTGGAAAATGGATTAATTGAGGAAAGTAACAGTGCGTGGAGTTCCCCGTGTGTGTTAGTGCAGAAGGCAGGTAGTGATTCGTACAGGTTCTGCACAGACTTTCGGAAAGTGAACCAAGTGACTAAGAGTGATTCTTACCCGATACCAAGGTTGGATGACTGTATCGACTGTGTGGGAAAGGCGAAGTTTGTCAGTAAGCTAGATATGTTGAAAGGGTACTGGCAAATAGGTTTGACGGAGAGGGCCAGAGAAATCTCTGCCTTCGCGACAATGGATGGCTTGTATCAGTACCGGGTGATGCCATTCGGGATGAGGAACAGTGGGAGCACGTTCCAAAGATTGATTAACACGGTGTTGGCAGGAGTAACTGGGTGTGCAGTCTATATCGACGATATCGTCATATATTCTGAAACTTGGAAAGACCATGTAGAGCAAATTTCAAATGTCTTCCAGAGACTGAATGATGCCAACTTGACAGTGAACTTAGCTAAGAGTGATTTTGCAAAGGCAAAGGTTGAATACTTAGGATACATGGTAGGCCAAGGTGAAATACAACCCGTTGATGCCAAGGTGAAGAGTATCAACGATTGTCCCGCTCCTAAGAACCGTAGAGAGTTGTTACGATTCTTAGGCATGAGCGGTTACTATAGGAGGTTCTGTAGGAATTTTTCCACAGTAGCTTTACCATTGACTAGGCTGTTGTCAAAGGGTACCAAGTTTGTGTGGGATACACATTGTGAGGAGGCTTTCACAACTATAAAAAGGATGTTAACGAGTGACCCTATACTTGTCACTCCTGATTTTGAGAGACCGTTCAAATTGTATGTGGATGCGAGCAACGTTGGTGTAGGGGGAATTTTAGTTCAGGAGAAAGAGGATATCGACCACCCGATATGCTACTTTTCAAAGAAATTCCTCCCTTATCAGAGAAACTATAGTACAGTTGAGAAGGAGACTTTAGCCTTGATCCTTAGTTTGAGTAATTTTGACATATACTTGAGAGGGTCCGGATATCCTGTTTCTGTGTTTACTGATCATAACCCCCTGGTATTTTTACATAAGATGAAGAATGATAACCAACGGTTGATTCGATGGCGTTTGATGCTCCAAGATTATGATCTAATTATCCGGCATGTCAAGGGAGCGGATAATATCCTGGCGGATACTCTGTCCCGTCTTCCTTCTCCAACATGAGTCAATCCAAGGATCGCCTCATGTCTTGAAGGGGGAGGGTGTTACCATAGTCACCCCCTGGTGCTGGTTACATTCTCTATTTTTGCGATGCTCTCGGACCAGGAGCAGTGCCTAGCTAGCTGGTGTTTACATACAGACGCGAATTCACGGTCTGATATTAAAGTGTTTTAGATCAAATGTATCTAGAGATACGTTTATTCTTGTGAGATCTACGGTGCTCTAGTTATGTAAGAATTTATAGAAATACGTATTGTAGATGCTTTTGGTGTATGACCCATGTACGGTGTGTATTTGACGATATTAAATGTACCGTTAAGATGATGCCAAGATTGTTGGAACCGTGGTGCCAACTCAAACGCCTAGAACAATGAAAGAGTTGTTCTTTCTGTCTCTTTCTCTGCTGCGTGAAAATGGAGATGGACGCTTAGTCCTTTTGCTGGGGGAAGTAATAGTTGGGAAAAGAATAAATGGGAGGAATAACGGGAATAGATATAATGGAAAACACGCAGGAGGGAGAGAGCAATGATTTCTGGTAAGTTATGACTGCATATCTTGGTAGGATGTATGTTATTTGAGATGATTAGCAAGGATCCAATTTTCATGTGTTTATAGGAGCAGAACTTGTTGAAGTGGTTAGATAGAGATTGTATAATTTGTGCGTGTTTGTAGAACTGTGATGATAATAGGAATTGGTTCTTTTAGTTGCATGGAATGTAATATGATGACTATGTTGATGTAGAGGCAGTAGCTCAACTGAGTAGCAGTGGAAACATTGAATGATTACCTCATATGATAAGAATGAACTTGATTTGAGATGCAAAGATAAATGCATTCATTTAGTTTTGTACTGTTAGGCTTATTCAATATAGGTATAAAGAAAATTACCTACTATCTTTTTGTATCCTCCATTTATCATGATAATTAATGTAGGATGATAATTTTTCCTAATTGAAAGGGGATAAGATATATTTACAGAAAGAAGTGTGAAGAAGGAAGTGAAATTGATATCCGTTTATTGTCACTCCACCTTTAAGGGATGAGGCAAGATCTGTTGTTGTCCTCCTAGATCCTTTATTTACTAACTAATTGCTTTAAGGTTAGAGGTGGTCACGTGACAGTATGTATGTATATATGTATGTATGTATATGTATGTATATATGTATATATGTATATATGTATATATGTATATATGTACAGTATATATGTATCGTCGTCGTCGTCGTCGTTGGCAGCACTCGTGTCCGAGTATACGCAGCTCACTGACATTTCCTTCTGTGAGATGAGCCCTATCTGGGCTCTTAAGAGGCGGCCGCAGCCACCACAGGGAATGGTCGGGGGGTTCTGGGGATTCTCTGCTCTTCCCTTCCTTATATATCTTTTTACCTCTATTTGCTGTCTTCTGTTGTTCTCAAAGATCTCTGTTTTTTCGTGAATGGTTCTTCTCCAGCTCTCTCTATTAGCGGCCTCTGTTTCTCAGTTGGTAGGGTCGATGTCAACCGCCTTCAGTGTATGTTTGAGCTGGTCTTTAAACCGGCGTTTTGGTGCACCGCGAGGTCTGTTCCCAGAGTCAAGCTCTGTGAACAGTATTTGTTTTGGCAAGCGATTGTCATGCATCCGGGCAAGATGACCAGCCCATCTTAGTCGGTGACGTGTTATGGTGGCCTCTATGCTTTCCGTCCTTGCGCGGAGGAGGACCTCGTTGTTTGTGACCCTGTCTTGCCACTTTATCCGCAGGATCTGACGGAGTTTAGATTGGTGGAATCTTTCCAGTTCCACTGTGTACTTCCGGTAAAGTACCCAGGTCTCACATGTGTAGAGCAAGGTAGAAATTACAACAGCCTGATAGACCATGAGTTTTGTGTTTTGTGTCAGTCCTGGGTTGCTGAATACTCTGCTGTGTAGTTTTCCATATGCTGCATGTGCAGCTCTGATTCTATTGTTGACATCTCTTTCTGCAGTAGAGTTTACATCTAAGATACTGCCAAGGTATTTGAAATAGTCAACATTCTCTAGCTCCAGACCACTGATAGTTATCTTGTCCTCAGGTGGTGTATGATGTCCAGGACGAGGTTGGAGAAGGACTTTGGTCTTTGCGATGTTAATGTTTAGTCCGAACTGCGAGTATGCTCTAGAGAAGTTGTACGCAGAGGCCTGTAGGTCCTCAAGGATATTGTAGTTCTGACATTTGCATGGGATATGTTCTTTTTCTGGATCTAAGGCGGGCGGTGTTGAATAGTCCGCCATCCATTCTATATTGGAGCTCGATTCCGGGGTTGTTCTCTGGTATCTCATGGAGCATTGCCGCCAGATAGATGGAGAAAAGTGTTGGGGCAAGCACACACCCTTGTTTAAGGCCCCCTGTAATGGGAAAAGGTTCCGAGAGGCCGGTCTGGTGTTGGACACGGCCAAGCATTCCATCATGTAGGGATCGGATAAGTGTTGTAAATTTTTTCAGGACAGCCAAAACGTTCAAGGACTTGCCACATGGCTGACCTGGGGATGCTGCCAAAGGCCTTTTCTAGATCGTAGAAAATCATTCCCAGGGGCTGTTGATGTTCTCTGCACTTTTCTTGGGACTGTCTTGCACAAAAGATCATATCAATGGTCCCTCTATTAGGTCTGAATCCGCATTGGCTTTCAGGAAGGATGTTCTCTGACAGAGTGAGGAGGCGGTTGAGAAGGATTCTGGCAAGAATCTTCCCAGTGATGGAGAGGAGGGAGATTCCGCGATAGTTACCGCACACGCTTCTGTCGCCTTTCTTAAAGATGGTAATGATGTTTGCGTTCTTCAGGTCATCTGGAATTTCCTCATTTTCCCAAATCCGGAGGAGTAGGAGGTGGATTTTGATTTGGAGTGGTAGACCGCCATGCTTGATCAGTTCCAGGGGTATGTTGTCCGGCCCTGGTGCTTTGTAAGGCTGAATGGATTTCAGTGCAGTTTCAAATTCGGTATAGGTGGGAATAGCAGATATCCAGAGTCGGACTGGGTGTTGAGGCACATTTCTCAGGAAGTCTGGTGCCACCGATGAATCCCGGTTTAGGAGGGTTGAGAAATGATCTTGCCATCTTGCAAGAATGCCTTGGGGTTCAGTGAGCTCAGTGATGTTGTCGGCTGCTTTCAGGGTGGATGTCGAGCTTCTAATGGGGCCAAATATCTCCTTAACGCCAGAGAAGAAACTTCTCATATTACGAGCATCAGCGTACTGTTGTAGTACGCTGTAAATATACAGCGTAAATATACAGCTGTAAATATACTAGGTAAATATACAGCATTGCCACAGACTTAAAATATCCAAAGCATTTGGTAGACAATTCCCACAATATGGGTATAAAAATTCACAGGAGAAAAAATATTTTTGTAATAAGAACCTCCTAGTGCTTCCATTTCATTAGAGAATGGTAAGACTACCAAAAATTCTCAAGGAATCTAACATAAATGTAGTCTTTAAGAACAATAGCACTGTTAGAAATATTCTAATAAAAATTCTCCATATAATACTTGAAGGATGCGGGTACACCATTCCTTGCCTGCAGTGCGAGAAATTTGACATCGGACAAACTGGCAAAGATGTACAAACAAGGATTAACCAACACAAATACAGTTGTAGAAGTGGTCAAATGTCTATTGGTATTTTTGTTCATGTGAGGGACCAAAATCATGTAATTGACTGGAAAAATGCCAGTAAAATAACTTTTTGTAATTCCTTTACTGAGAGGAACATCATTGAATCAAGCCACATAAAGCACACATTTGATAAAATAAAAAATCTAAGATAAGGTATATATAGACTTGATAATTTCATTACAAAGAAAATTGTTGAATGTTATCCTGCCCGGACATTTGGTCCATCTGTGACCTGAGGACCTGAGGACTGTGGGTCATTTTCTCAGGCTTGCGTGATTCGTCTTTCCATGTTCCTTACAATATTTTTACTTCTGCAGTATATATATACTGTCTCTGTATCTCCCATACTGTATTCCCTTGATGATGTCTTAAATAGACGAAAACGTTTGGACTTCGTTTCTCATTTACCAGTGTTTTTTTCTGCATATTATATTCAAGTGTCATTTGTGAAATACTGCAAAATATATATATATGTATGTGTGTGTGTGTGCGTATGTATGTATAGACACACCCATGCACATTTGAACATGTTGGTATTAACAAGGTCCGGCCACACACACACACACACACAGGGCCAAGGTGACGGGTTCTGAGGCAACCTCACGACTTCTGTTGGAAAATCCTCACCAACATGTTGCGCGCGTGTGTTGTTCGCGCGTCCGCGTATGTACGTGTGTGTGTGTGTGTGTGTGTGTGTGCGCGCGTGTGTGTGTATGTGTGCGTGCGTGCGTGTGTGTGTGTGTGTGTGTGTGTGTGTGTGTGTGTGTGTGTGTTTGTGTGTGCGCACGTACATTCGTATAAGTAAGCTGTTAGTGTTAATGCCTTGGCTCTTCCTCTAAATATTTTCTCAGACAAAAATATCATCTGGCGAGTGCTATGAGAAAGATGTTACTAAAATAAATAGATAAAAAAACGACGTAGAAAAAGAAAAATTAGCCCACTTTAGGTCAATCTCATGCCGAATAAAGTCCCCTGGCTTCATGTGAAGACAATTATTTGCATCAGTTGTCAAAAAGCACAGAGGAAGAACCTGGTGACTTGTTGTTGGTGGTAATTCCCTTGGTGTCAGAACAGGTGATTATAGTAATTGTAACAGTGATGGTGCGAAAGGTGATGGTAACGGTTGCAACAGAAATATTGATCTTCGCCGGTGATAACCAGCGCTTCTATCCTTGGGGACAATATCACCCCCCACCCCTCACCCCCCGAGGAGTTGGCGATCACGGAGGTGGAGGGAAGATAAACTTAAAATTTACTATACAAATAGCAGGAGCATAATTAACAAAATTTATTTGCTGCGAGGTAAAGCATGCGTAGAAAATTTCGATATTATAGCTATTACTGAATCCTGGATCAACATGGCTGATAAACATTTCCTTCCGGAAATCGAAATAGAAGGATATAAGTTTTTTCATAAGGATAGGGTCGGCAGGAATGGGGGAGGTGTAGCACTTTTCGTTAAAGATACATTAAACTGTATTATCAACAATTCGATTAAGGAAAAGGACTGTGCGGAATCTATTTGGGTAGAGATTATAGGCAGGAATAAGAAAGTTATTATTGGCGTCTTGTATAGACCTCCTAACCTCAGCATTGAGCAGACTGATTCCCTGATTCATGAAATTCACAGAGCGTCCCACTACAAAAACGTTGTAATCATGGGAGATTTTAACCATAGAAACATTGACTGGGAAACTTTAATGGGAGAACTTGAAGCGAAGAAATTCCTAGATGTGGTGCAGGATAATTTCCTAAAACAAATGATTACCGATCCTACGAGGGGACAAAATACCCTGGACTTAATTCTAACAAATAATGAGCACCAAATTAGCAGCGTAATAGTGGGAGATAGTCTAGGCTTTAGCGATCATCAAGAAATAAGATTTAATGTTATTTGGGAAAAATTAAAAAGTACGAATAACGGTCAAGTACCAGACTTCAGGAAAGCAAACTTTGACTATAAAAACCTATTTGCAATTGAATACGAAAAGCCAGGCGGACGTTTCAGACATTCTTGATTCTCGTTGCGGGACTGGTAGTCAGGTCTGGGTCACGGAGGGTAATATGCATACCTTAGGTCAGGTCAATTGGGGGCGAGGGCCCAACAGTCAGGTCAGTAATTTAGATGAAATGTATAACAATCTAACTGATCTAATTATTAATGCACAAGACACATTTATCCCCCTAAAGTCAATACGGAAAAATAGTAATACTCCCAAATGGATGACGGATAGATTGAAACATGAGATCGGAATGAAATGAGGACTTTACGTAAAAACAAAACAAAAAAACAAACAAACGGGGAATCACATCTTAGATCAAGATATAACGAAATGGCAAAGCTGGTTAAAAGGAATACACGTTCAGCGAAACGTAATTATGAAATCAAGGTTGCCAGTCAAGCAAAATCCAACCCAAAGGGTTTCTTTCACCTCTATAGAACAAAAAATAAAGAAAGAATAGGCCCAATTAAAAACGATGAAAATGTCATGATAGAATCGGAAGAAAAAATGAGTGAGGAGTTTAACAATTATTTTCTATCGGTGTTTACTAATGAGAGGTTAGATAAAGTACCTGACTGCGATCCGATTTTCAGAGGGGATGAAGAAAGTAGTCTAGCTAATATCAGCATTAGTAAAGAAGAAGTAGTCAAGCAGATTGACAGACTTAAAGCTACAAAATCTCCGGGTCCAGACGAATTTTTTCCATGAATGCTTAAAGAGTATAAATATTCAATAAATCGGTAGACACTGGTTCTGTTCCAACTGCTTGGAGGCAGGCAAACGTTTTTCCTGTTTTTAAGAAGGGAGATAGATCGTCTATATGCAACTACAGGCCAATCAGTTTGACATCGGTTATAGGAAAAATGCTTGAATCAATAATAGTGAATAGACTCAGAGAACACATTGAAGGGCATAATTTAATTCGTGATTCACAGCATGGTTTCTCCAAGGGTAAGCCATGTGTGACTAATCTTCTATCCTTTTACACTAAGGTATATAAGGCGTCAGGCAACAATGAAAATTACGATGTTATTTACCTTGACTTTAGCAAAGCGTTCGACAAAGTGCCACACCAGAGACTACTAAATAAAATCAAAGCCCATGGCATAGGAAGAAAAGTGTTAGAATGGATTAGAGCTTGGATTAGTAACAGAAAACAGCGGGTCACCATAAATGGAATAAAATCTAGGTGGGGCAATGTTACTAGCGGGTTCCCCCAGGGCTCGGTTTTGGGTCCCTTGTTGTTCATTATGTATATAAACGACTTAGACGATGGGTTAAATAGTGATGTTAGTAAGTTTGCGAACGACACTTCGAATTTTCAACATTAAAAACAAAGGCAGGCACTCCAACGAGTGATACGTGTATCTATGAAAGAGTCATCAAAAGCATCTACAGGGCTTAAGGTAATAATAAAAAGCTTTTCACCGGAAGTGTATAAAACAAAGGGGTCAGTCCGAATTTTCGATTCTGCATTAGATGAAGATTCCCAAATGATTCCTTTTTGGGTCAAAGGAACAAGTCAGAGAAAGAGGCTCAATGAATATTCAGTTGAAAACTGATCATATGTACACACCTTACAGCAGAAATCGAGAGAACCAAATGAAAAAATGTAAAGTTTCTCTAAAGTCATAATAATGACAAGGATGAAAGAGCCATGCATAGTTACATGGAAAGGGCATATATACATATATGGACTACCAGAGTGAAGGAAAACATCCGTATAATATATAAAGAAAAGCGGAAAAGAGCCTAAGAGCACAAACTCTCTTTACGTCATGACAGTGATAGAGCTGAAAGAAGCATTCTTCAAAAAGAGCCATAAAGAGTTAAAGAGAAAAGCACAATGAATATGAAGAGCAAGAGGACAGAAAATATCCGTTGAGTTAGTAGAAAACACAGTAAAGAGCAAGAAAAAATCCAGTAAAGGAATTTATCTTAAAGAGCCATGCACAGGGGGAGAATGCTCCCCTCAGCTGAATAAAATCTTTCTCTCTCTCTCTCTCTCTCCTCTCTCTCTCTCTCTCTATCTCTCTCTCTCTCTCTCCTCTCTC
>NC_134799.1:48528702-48536202 GCF_046742065.1 Oratosquilla oratoria
TATGTATTTATGTATGTATTCCTTTTCTGTATGTCTGTATGTATGTATGTATGTATGTATATGTGTTCACTTAGCCTTGGTCAAAATTTCAGCAAGCTAATCTATGGTGACCGTTTTCTGTCTCCGCTCTCAGGCCTCGTTTCTCTCACGCTTCCGACGGCCGGAGGCGACAGCACCGAGAAGACGAGACCACGCCACGCCGAGAAGGAAGAGCCCCATGAGCGACTCCACAAGGTCAGTTCAGGTTCTCGGATGCAGAAGTGGTCTTGGAAGGAAAATAACCCGCAGGATCTCCAGAGGTAAGGGTTAGACAGCGAGACACAGAAGAGTCTCCTAAAAAGAAAAAAGAAAAAGAAAGGAAGAAGGAAAAACATCGGTGACAAGGTGTATTTTTCGGAGAACCCCCCTACAATTCGATGGGATTGATCAAGGATTTTATTCAGCTGAGAGGAGCTCCGGATATGCATTAAAGAATTTGCACGGAATCTCGAAGGTTTCGAGGTATACATTCACGGGGGCTCCTTCTGAGAGAAATAAAATTGTTTATCTTCCGCCAAAATAGAGAAATGAAAAAAACAAAAAACTCTGTGAATCTCATGGTTTTCTGTTGGACCTCTAGGCCTTGCTCAGGTCTGAGCGTTGTCAACGGATGTTCCACGGAAAAATGATGAAGTTTTCACCTGGTTACCCGGTATTCAGTCTCATCAGGCTCTCCATGACGTCACACTGAGATCCCATGCCACATGTATGACGTCACACTTGGACCACACGAAGCAAATGCGCCGAGAAAAAGCCGCGGGACCGGATCACATACCAATCGAGCTCCTTGACCACGGTGGAATAGCCATCAAGACCCGGTTCTTGGCCCTGGTGATTCCAGTGTGGAGATCTTGGACAGGGTTATCCTGAATCGTCTTAAAGAAATTACAGAGGAAATGCTACCGGAGCTTGAATGTGGGTTCCTTGACGGAACATTATTTTCTGTGCCAAATACATACAGGAAAAGGCTCCAGAACGTATGACAGTTTCCCGAGAGAAGTCACGTGGGCAGGTCTCAGACGATCCAGGTGATGCGTGACAACCCTGCCGTGGACGTCAAGCATAATTTTGACTGAGGAGTTTCCAACCTATCCCGACTCAGATCCATGAACACTACCTCCATTTCTAAAGTGACGGAAATGCCGATGACATTGCGACACCTGCCCACTCACCTGAAGAACGGCAGCAGTCGCTCAGTGACTTCCAGTCTGCATATTCCCGTTTTGGTCTGACTGTCAAATCAGGAAAGATTATGAGTCTTGTCCAACCCCTACCGGCACCAGCTCCACCTGACTGCCAGATCTCATCAAATGTGTGAAGGAAAGAACATCGAGAACGGGCTTCGAGTGACACCCGCTGCTCAGGAAAAGTCACGAGTCGTGTCTTCAAAAACAAAGACCTGAGCTACGACTAGTTCCACCCTTCACCCTGTAAGAGGCTGGTAGAGAAGGGAGTAGAAAGTGGGGTAGATGGTGAGGGTTGCATTTTTATGGATCGGGTGTTTGTAAACAGCACAGTTCGTAAGCGAGCGGTCGTATACTTTCGTTCTCCGCTTGGAGTAATAAAAATAGCCGGGGGCTAATACTCATTTACGACGTGTATATGTTTTGCTGAGGTAGAAATTTTGTAACCTAAGTTATGCAGAGATTCGAGGTTGCTTAAGTTAACAATATTGCATATATACTTGTAACAACGAATCCGATTGGAGAAACGGTAGAGGAGAAAATTAAATCGGTTCACGATTGTGAGATCACACCCTGCAGAACTTACCTAGGACCTAACAATGCGTGTTCTCAAGGGATTTCCTTGAGTGACACAGAGGCAAGTGTAAAATCTTGAAGAAGAAAATATAAGAAAAATCATCACCAGTTTAATTCCCCCTTGAATGAAGTACACTATATGGAAGTTGAAAAAGAGGAATACGTGTAGGCACAGGGCCTACTGACTAATGTCTGTGGGCTAATACAGAAAAAGAAGTCGCAAGAAAAAGGTGGGTGAAAGCGAAGAAAGGGGAAGTGTGCCTAAAGACAGACAGTGGTGAACATTTAAGAGACGTACGAAACAAAAGTAAGAACACGAAGGTGGCGGATGAGGTACACCACCTGCCTATCGCCCCCCTACTCAATACCCTTAATCAATTCTAAATGCAACCCTTTCTCGTAATGCCAATAAATTATATACTCCTGACCTCTTCTTTGCCGTGCCGTTTTTACATTGTTTATGCTTTAACACTCGTCTATCTTCTTATTGGTATATCACATCACATGCTACACTTTTCAGCCACCTTTCACATATAGCGTCATATTTCATTTACCATCCTAAGGACTAGCAAACTATTGAACGCTTCAGTCCACACACAGTCTTCCTTATCGAGTAAGAACATCATACCCTCCTCTTACTATCATTTACCAAATTTCCTCCTTAATTATTCTTTGGAATATATTTCATTTTACCCTAAGTATATGCACACTGAATATACATCTATACTAAATAGTTTCCCACATATTTGTACATTCCCTCTTACCATATAGTTTTCACAAAGTTTACTTTAAGAACTGATAAACTGCTTAACTCTGCTTTTAAGGATTTGAGTAAATAGGCAAAGTCGTTGAAATATATATATATATATATATATATATATGTATACATATATATTTGTATGTATATACATATACATATATATGTGTATATATATATATATATATATATATATATATATATATATATATATATATATATATATATCAGATAATCTCCTTGACAGTGGCGCACGGGATTCGAACCCGCTGCATCTGGACCCAAACTTCCAAGACACCCGCCTTACTCCGCTCGACCATCGATGGTATAAAACCTTGCGAACTCATAGTCTATCGATTATCATATATATATATATATATATATGTATATATATTTCTTTTCTAACATTTTCCCTTACCAATTACGTTTTCTTTCGCCTGATTTACTATGGTATTCGTTCAGTTCTCTCGCCTCTCTGCACGTTGTAGTCAAATAGTTTCTGTCTGGTTTACCAAAAATGACTTATGTAAAGAAAGAAATATCATACGAGGTGTGTAGATACTTTCTGACTTTGACCCTATCCACGGGTGCCGTTCCCGTCTTTAGGCATTTTTTCCCCAAAATTGTCTCACCTGTAAGACCATCTCAACTCCTTCAATATAATCTTATTGAATGACTAAATAAACACACGAATAAATTATCAGCCAACTAAACAAACAACAGAAAAGAAACAATGGATTAAATAGATAAAATTTATAATACAAAGAAATAAATAGATCAATGAAAAAGTTGATGATTATACAATATATATTACACACACACACACACACACACACACACACACACACACACACACACACACACACACACACACACACACACACACACACACACACACACACAAACAAATATATATATATATATATATATATATATATTGCAGTAATTCACAAGGCACACATGAAAATAATTTGCAGAAAAAAAACACTGGGAACGTTTTTGTCTATTTAAGACATTATCAAGGAATACACAGTTACAGACATTGGTGGATATATATATATATATATATATATATATATATATATATATATATATATATATATATATATATATATATATATATATATATATATGACAAGAGAAAAGACAAATGTATGGCAAGAGTGGTATAGGTAAATTCCAGGAAGGAGCAGAAGTATTTTATTCTCTAACGTTTCGACAGAGTCTTCTTCAGAGAGATAATAGTACAGGCAAATTGGAATACATTGTCTATATACTAAGCGGGTCATCTCACAGGTCGCCTTGGGATAGAGTCCGCCGTTTGTGCCCCCTCGATGATTAATCTTGCTGTTGTGTGTGCCAAATTTACAAATCCTTCTCTATGATTGGTTGATTTAAAAGTATTAATATATGCAGCTTCAATAGTTATTCTTGTCGTCTTTTTCATACCGGTGTGTAGGATTTTGGTGTTGTTCCAATTAGACATATGTCCGTGTTGTGTAGCGTGTACTACTAGAGAATTAGATGTCCTGTGGTGTCGCATGTCATTCTTGTGTTCGTATAATCTTTTTGTTAATCCTCTTGAAGTTTCTCCAAAATAAGCTGCATCACGTCCACCACATGGAATCTTGTAAACCATGCTCTTTTCATTTTTCTCTTCCGTGTGTTGGTTACTGGATAAAATGTCCCGTGTTTTCTGTCCTGAGGAGTGTACGACTTCCATCCCTATTCTCGCTAGAAATTTGGAAATTAATTCTCCTCTCGAGGAGTAAGGAACCACTAAAAAATCTTTTTCTTTCCTCTGTTCTTCTGTAACTGTGTTTTTTTTCTCTCCATATTTGTTTGGCTTTATTTTTCAGTTTATGTATGAGACCCGGTGGATATTTTAGGCGGTTGAACGTCTCTGTAATGTGTTTACATTCGTCGTGTAAAAATTCTTCGCTACAAATTCTAAATGCTCTAAGGAAAAAGCCAATTATTATGCCAGATTTCGTTCTTGTGTCGTGTCGTGATAAGTAATGAATAAAATCTTCTTTGTTTGTTAGTTTCCTATATACTGAGAATTTGGCACTTCCGTCAATACGATGAATTATTGTGTCTAAAAATGGCAGTTTCTTGTCTATCTCCTTTTCCACTGTGAATTCTATGTACTTATTTACACTATTGAGCCTACGAAGTTTGTTATCCAAATTAGTATTTTCTGGTACTATAACTAATACGTCGTCTACGTAGCGAAACCAGGATGCTCCTCTTCCCATGATATGTATGTATTTATCTACTTCAAGTGACTCCATGTAAAGGTTTGCCATAATGGCACTGAGAGGAGATCCCATAGCTAAGCCTCGGAATTGTATATATTCATGGTTGTTAAAAGTGAAGCAGTTGAATTTTACACATAATGAAATTAATTTCACAAAATCAGTTTTTTTAACCGGTAAATCACTGTCTTTTACTTGATTCAGCACCTTCGTTACTGCTTCCATTGCTCCTTCAATCTCTACGTTTGTGAATAAAGCTTTTACATCATAGCTAGCCATCTTCTTTTTGTTTAAATCTAAGTGTTTCAATCTATTGATTAAATCAGTGGAGTTGTGTAAATGTGCGCTGCTGATTGTGCCTATTGCTGCAGAAAGCGGTTTCGCTAGATGTTTTGCGAATCGATGAGGTGCACTTCCTATTCCTGAGGTAATGGGTCTCATCGGGATTCCTGGTTTGTGTACTTTGGGAATCCCTCTCATCCTTGGTGTTTTTGGGGCTTCTTCGGGTAGGTATAGTAGTTTATCTCCTCTAGCTGAGCTGGATAAAATCTTCCTTGCTTCTTTCTTGAACTCCTCCGCTTTCCTACTTGCGTAACCTATTTCTACATTCTTGTACGTATTTCTGTCATCTAGAAGCTCCTGCATTTTTTCATTATAGTCTGTTTTCTTCATAATCACTATTGCACCACCCTTGTCAGCTTGTGTTATGACAAGGTCTGTGCGTTCTTATAATCTTATTAATGCCTCTCTAAATCTCCTGGGTATGCCACATTCTTCTCCTTCCGCTAGTGCTTGGTAGCATGCAATTATTCCTTGTTTGAAGCCTTTGTCGACGTCCTTTTCGTTCCATCGGTAATTCTTGACTAAAAAGTTATTAAAATTAAGATTAGGTATACCGGTGTCAAATTTAAATCCTAGCGAAGACTCTGTCGAAACGTTAGAGAATAAAATACTTCTGCTCCTTCCTGGAATTTACCTATACCACTCTTGCCATATATTTATATATATATATATATATATATATATATATATATATATATATATACATAACGTAGTAGATAAGTTAGGAAACATGGGAAGGACACACAAGGTGTTTCATAACCAGGCTGAGAAGTGTTTACTTTTAAGGACATTTAGTCATATGACGTTACATCACCCCGGCCTGGTAACACTTGGAGCATCCTTTTACAATTTTTTTTAATAATAAAATCATCAAGTTTATATAAACCTAAACTTAAATTAATATTTTGATCGAAGGTATGCTTAATGTGACTGGATTTGATAATGTTTCTTTCTAATAAAGATCTACAAGAAATTATTTCATTAGAATTATCCCAGTCAATAGGATGGTTGTGGTCTCTTACATGAACAAAAAGGACATTGGAACTTTGCTCACTCTTTACACTGTACTTGTGTTGATTTATCCTTGTTTGTAAGTCTTACCAGTTTGGCCGATATAAAATTTATTACATTTAAGGGATGGAATGGAGTAAACACAACCCTTATTTGTTTCAGGTTCTTTTCTTCACTTATCAAATCGTACAAGACTAAACTCCGTCTTCATTTCTTGAAAACCTGCCTACAAGAACAGGTTGTGCCTAAATCGATTTTGAACAATCGACTGTTGAGGAAGTGAATTTAATCGCATAATCTTACAGAAGCATATTGATACAATAAAAATTGACTATGTTAACGTTGCCAAAGGGTTTTGCAATTTAGAAAAATTTGGTGATGTGTCTACTCAAAACATCAACAACAGCAAGGGTTTTGTATATGCTTCTTTATCAGCAAATGGTATTCCAAATTGTCCTAAAAGGTTTTTTAAGTCTTCTTTGTCCCCTTCCTTGCCTTACATGTATGGATTGATTAAAATCCATAAACCTGTTTATCCAGTTAGACCCATCATCAGTTCCACAGGATCCGTCACTTACAATTTATCCAAATGGCTTGTTACTATTTTGAGTCCTTTAGTGGGTACAATATCTTTTCCCCATGTCACAAATAATGTTGATTTCATTAATCATTTGAATCATCTAGAAATTGGTTATGATTTTAAACTAGTTAGTTTTGATATAACTACCTATCCCAAACCTACAATGCTCTTTACCAATTACTCCCTCTGTTCCTCTCCTAATCCTCTCAACCAGAAGCCTCCCATAAACCTTCACAACTACACTCAACAAACTGATCCCTCTGAAACTACTACACTCAAAGTTTTTCTTTTTTCCCTTGTAAAGTGGAACTATACAGGCACTCCTCCAGTCCTTCGGCACTCGACCCTCTCTTAGACAAACATTAAACAACCGCACCAGCCAATTCACCATCACTGTACCTCCATCATAGGACACTCCGCATGTCACCCATCCAACCCAGGTGCCTTACCTGATCTCATCATTTCAATAACTGCTTTCACCTCATTTTTCCTTATTTATCTTCCATTTTCCTCACTCATCACAGTCATTTTCTTAGCGCTTCCCATTGCCCCTACCTTTCCCTTCATATTCTCCTTCACATTTAGCAGTTCCCTAAAATACTCTCCCCATCTTCATCTTACTGCTTTCTCTTCCATTATCATCTCTCCATCTTCACCTTTTACCTTTTCTTCTCTACTTAATTTGCCTCCTCTTCCTCTCTTAATTTCTTACCAGCACCCATTTTTATTACTTTAAAAAATTCTGTAATACTC
>NC_134799.1:48546202-48548702 GCF_046742065.1 Oratosquilla oratoria
TCCTAGAATCTTATTTGCTTTCTCAGAGGCTGAAATACACTGCTTGGATGATTTGAGGTCGTTACTGATAATTACGCCGAGATCTTTTTCACTATCCACTTTTGTTAACGAATTTCCAAATAACTTGTAATCGTACTTACTGTTATTTTTACCTATGTGCATTACCTTGCATTTACTTGTGTTAAATTTCATTAGCCACTTTTCAGACCATTGCTGTAATTTATCTAAATCTTCTTGAATATCTAATTGGTTTGAGTGATCATTTGCCACTCCGCACATTTTTGTATCATCAGCAAATTTGGAAACAGTAGATTTTAGTCCATGGTCTATATCATTTATATATACTATGAATAGAAGAGAAGAAGCGAGCATTCACAGATTGGTTAAAAAAAGAGGACGGGGGAGTCATATGAGACGTACAAAGAAAAGAAAAGAGAAGTAAAGCAAAAGGTAAAGGAGGCAAAGAGAGGAGCAGATGTAAAATGGGGTAGGAGTATGACAGAAAATTTTGAAAGTAATAAAAAGATGTTTTGGAAAGAAATTAAGAGAGGAAGAGGAGGCGAATCAAGTAGGGAAGAAAAGGTAAAAGGTACAGATGGAGAGATGATAATGGAAGAGATGGCAGTAAGGGGAAGATGGACAGAATATTTTAGGGAGTTGCTAAATGTGAAGGAGGATAGGGAAGGAAAGATAGCTGCAGTGGGAAATGCGAAGAAAATGAGAGTGATGAGTGAGGAGAATGGAGGAGAAGGATGAGGTGAAGGCAGTTGTAAAGATGATGAAAGCAGGTAAGGCACCTGGTCTGGATGGATGCCATGCAGAATGTCTGAAAAAGGGAGGTTCAGTGATGGTGGACTGGTTAGTGAGGTTATTTAATGTTTGTTGGAGAGAGGGTAGAGTACCGGAGGACTGGAGAAGTGCCTGTATAGTTCCTCTTTACAAGGGAAAAGGGGACAAGTGTGAATGTAGTAGTTTCAGAGGGATTAGCCTGTTAAGTGTAGTAGGGAAGGCTTATAGGAGGATCTTAATTGAGAGGATTAGGAGAGGAACAGAAGGAGTAATTGGTGAGGAACAGTGTGGTTTTAGGACAGGTAGAGGTTGTGTAGATCAGATCTTTGTGGTAAGACAGATATGTGAGAAAGCTATAGGAAAGGGGAAGGATGTTTTTTGGGCTTTTATGGATCTGGAAAAGGCTTATGATAGGGTAGACAGAAAGGCACTGTGGGAGGTTATGCATATTTATGGGATAGGAGGAAAGCTTTTGGGAGCTGTCAAGAGTTTTTATGAGAGTAGTAGAGCTTGTGTCAAGATTAGAAATGGAGAGAGTGAGTGGTTTGAAGTAAAGGTGGGACTTCGTCAAGGATGCGTTATGTCGCCCTGGCTGTTCAACTTATACATGGATGGGGTGGTGCGAGAGGTGAATGCTAGGGTAGTGGGTCAGGGATTGGAGATGGTTAAAGAAAATGGAGAAAAGTGGGAGGTGAGCCAGCTGTTGTTTGCGGACGACACTGCGCTTGTGGCAGGGTCAGAGGAGGGATTGAGGAAGCTGGTGGCAGAGTTTGGGAGAGTATGTGATAGAAGAAAGCTAAAGATAAATGTGGGTAAAAGTAAGGTGATGAGATGTACAAGGGGTGAAAGTGGCAGTAGACTGGAAGTGAACATTAAGGGAGAGCGACTGGAGGAAGTGCATAGTTTTAGATACTTGGGTGCAAGTGTAGCAGGAAAAGGTGGAGTGAAGGTGGAGGTAGAATGTAGATTGAGAGAAGCGAGTAAATGCCTTGGTGGATTAAAGAGTGTAATGAGGAATAGACATTTGGGAATGGATGCGAAGAGGAGACTGTATGAAGGAGTGATTGTGCCAACAGCACTGTATGGGGCAGAAACGTGGAACATAAGAGAAGAAGAGAGAAGGAGTTTGAATGTGTTTGAGATGAGGTGTCTGAGAAGTATGGTGGGGGTTACTAGGCTGGATAGAGTGAGAAATGAGGAGGTGAGGAGGAGAACAGGGGTGAAAAAGGATTTTGGGAGATAGGGTTGATGAAAGAATATTAGGATGGTTTGGACACATGGAAAGAATGAGTGAAGAAAGACTAGTAAAAGAGGTATGGAAGGCAGATGTGGAGGGAGTGAACATGAGGGGACGTCCTAGGATGAGGTGGATGGATGGGGTGAAGGGGCTTTGGGGAAGAGGGGAATGTCTGTTGAGGAAGGAAGGGAGAGGACGGAAGACAGAGGTGAGTGGAGAATGGTTGTATATGGATGATGTTGTGATTGCATAAGGAGGAGTGGGCGGGGTGGGTGGGGGGTGGGGTAGTATGCGTGAGTAAATTTTGACGCAGCCCGAAGGGATTTCTCCTCGTCCTCTCCTTATATGCAAGGGGGGACGGAGAGGGGGGGTCGCCGATTAAATGAAGCGGCCTTGCTGTGGATGTGCTGTGTCTTGCGACACTGCTTCTGACCCAGGGCGGTGGGCAGGGTGCAGGGATGACCCGTCATCCAG
>NC_134799.1:48558702-48563702 GCF_046742065.1 Oratosquilla oratoria
AGTCGCCCCCCGCAACGTGGTCGTGATTCTTTTATTTTATTTTTTTTAAACGTCGAAGGGTTTCTTCACGAAATTTTGACTCCGGACGGTCGTCGGTCTCGAGAGTCCGCTTCCAGAGGCCGACGCCGCCGAAGGCTGAGGAGCGAGACGGACTTCTCTGAGGTCCTAACCCGGTTCTTCCGAGGTTAACTGGGTCTTCTGTGACCAGTCGGTCTTTGCTTCCTTTCCTTAATGCCGCCGCCAGGCGATTTCTTTCACTGGCGTGGCTCAGCCCACGTCGTGTCAGCCTGAGGAATGTTTTTTAACGTAAGAATGGAGGAGACTGCAAGAGACCGTAGGGCCTACACTAGGCAGCTCCATGTCCCTTACCACCTATCACCCCCACCTAGAAAGGTATCTCATCTTCATTTAAAACAACCTGTTCCTTCAGCGCTCACTACTATGTGGTTTCTAAGTCTTAAGTTTTTTTAAGTTCAATCTTTGGCCATGGACCCCGTCCTGTTGCGGTCTTGATTCGCAACTCCTTGTTTGCTGGTTCTGCTGTCGGGCCCAATTCCTCCTGCCGAACTTCTTCAAGATCCTGTTTTGGAGCGTTGACACACTCCTCGATGACTTAAAAAATTAGCCTTTCTAGCATCATTTGAGACACTGAATCTGCTTTGGTATATTTTATTTTATTTTCTAATTTATTCAGTTGGGCTTTTTCAGACTGAATGAGGCATAGTGCCTCTTGGTAAAGGACCATACGAACTTCTTCTTCAAGATCCTGTCTTCTTGAGGGGCTAAAACAATTTCGGAATGATTTGGGCACGGACGTGATGGGCAATAATACGGTAAAGCAGTCCACTCGCATGTTACCGACAAACGGTCAGACGAGCCTCGGGCATGACGTCATGTCGATTGGAGCGAGTCGTCGATCATGGAAAGTCGAAAAAAAAAAAAATCATAAACGAAAAAAGAAATAAAATGCAATGTCCT
Organism: Oratosquilla oratoria; assembly: GCF_046742065.1. NCBI lineage: Eukaryota > Metazoa > Arthropoda > Malacostraca > Stomatopoda > Squillidae > Oratosquilla > Oratosquilla oratoria. The sequence goes on from NC_134799.1 coordinate 48,559,681, forward strand.
CTCTCGCTCCTTCACCACGATGAAATTCATAATTGAATTTGTAAATAAACATTTCCTTTCAACCTTTCTCTTTTTTTAAAGTAAGAAAATAAAAATCTTAATTCATGACAGAACTATAGGGACTAGACAAGATGTCCTCCGACTAGAATAGCTCAACTGAATGGAACTGCACTGTATAGGTTTTGCATTTATGTACACATGTACTATGTGTGTACCTATGTACTATGTACCTACGTAATTTGTATCTACGTATGTACTATGTATGTATCTATTTACTATGTATCTACGTATGTACTATGTGTTTACGTATGTACTATGTATGTACGTATGTACTATGTATGTATCAGTTTGTGTTAAGTACGTATGTACTGTATGTATGTACCTATGTATTATGTATGTACAAATGTACTGTGTATGTACGTATGTACTGTGTATGTATGTACCTATGTATTATGTATGTACGTATGTACTATGTATGTATTAATTTGTATCATGTACGTATGCACTGTGTATGTATGCACCTATGTATTATCTATGTATTCTATATGTATTTATATGTATTTATTATGTTCGTGGACAGTGGACAGGATGCAGGGGGGACCCGTCATCCAGGAGGTGCCAAGATAAGAGGGAGGGAGGAGGGTGGAGGGGAGTGGAATATATAGGAACTGGAATGGGTGGGATTGGTACTTATGCCTTTTTCTTTTTTGGCTACCCTCCGTGTAGGGGGAAAAAGTCTTTGGTATATTTATGTATGTATGTATTATCTTCGTGTGTATTATCCATGTACCGGTATTTACTATGTGTGTATTTATGTATGTTTATAATATGTACGTATGTAGTATGGATTTATTATATCTATCTATCTATATATCTATATATCTATATATATATATATATATATATATATATATATGTGTGTGTGTGTGTGTGTGTGTGTGTGTGTGTGTGTGTGTGTGTGTGTGTGTGTGTGTGTGTGTGTGTGTGTGTGTGTGTGTGTGTGTGTGTGTGTGTGTACTATGTATGTATGCATGCATGTATATTTTTGCGTGAGTGTACAATGTACATGTGTATATGTACTTGTATTCATGCATATACATCTCTCTCCTTATCTCTTTCTTTCTCCGTCTCTTTCCCCTCCTCTCTCTCTTTCCCCCTCTCTCTCCCTCCCTCCCTCCTTCCATGTCTCTATCTCTTCCTTCTCTCTCTCCCCCTTTCTCTCTCCTCCTCTTCCTTTTCTCTCTCTCTCTCTCTCTCACCTCTCTTTCCCTCTCTCCCCCCTCTCTCTCTCTCTCTCTCTTTCTCTCTCTCTCTCTCTCTCTCTCTCTCTCTCTCTCTCTCTCTCTCTCTCTCTCTCTCTCTCTCTCTCTCTCACACACACACACACACGCTCTTTCTTTCCTCCCCTCCTCTCTCTCTCTCTCTCTCTCTCTCTCTCTCTCTCTCTCTCTCTCTCTCTCTCTCTCTCTCTCTCTCTCTCTCTCTCTCTCTCTCTCTCTCTCTCTCTCTCTCTCTCTCTCTCTTTCTCCTCTTCCTTCTGTCTTCCTCTCTCCCCCTCTTCCTTCTCTCTATTTCTCTCTGTCCCCACCTCTTCTCTTTTTCTCTATTCCCTTCCCGACCTCTTCTTCCATCTTTCTCTTGGTCTCTCTCCTCCTCCTCCTCCTCCTCCTCCTCCTCCTCCTCCTGCTTCTCCTCTTCCTCTTCCTTTCCTCTTCCTGACTATCCCTCTTCCTTCTCTCTCTTTCTCTCTTCCCAACTCTTTCTTCTCTCTCTCTTCTCTTCTTCCTCCTCTCTCTTTCTCTCCCCTCCTCTTTCTCCTCTCTCTCTGTCTCTCTCTTTCATCTTCCTTCTCTTCTTGCTCTTTCTCTCTTCTCTTTTTTATCTCTTTCCCTCCCTCTTCCTCCTCTCTTTCTCTTTCTCTCTCATCTTTCTTCTCTTGTTCTTTCTGTCTTTCCTCCTTTCTCTCTCTCTCTCTCTCTCTCTCTCTCTCTCTCTCTATTCTCCTCCTCTTCCTTCTCTCTCTATCTCTCTCCTCTCCTCTTCCTCCATTTCTCTGTTTATATATATATATATATATATATATATATGTATACATATATAAATATATATTATATATATATACATATCCTCTTCTCTTCCTCCTGTTCTCACTCTTTCTCTCCCCTCCTCTTTCTCCTCTCTATCTCTCCCCTCTTTCTTTCTCTCTCCCTTTCCTAATCTTCCTTCTCTCTCTTGCTCTCGCTCTCTTTGTCCCTCTTCTCCTCTTACTTCTCTTTCTCTCTCTTTCAGGAAAGCAAACTTTGACAATATAAGAGACAGGCTTATAAGAAATATAAGTGCTCGGGTGCATCTAATGACTATGAAAGTTATGTATCAATACAGAGAGATTTAAAAAAGACAATAAGAAAAAGAAAACGACAATACGAAATGAACATCACTGAGAAATCCAAAGAGAATCCCAAAGAATTCTATAGTTACATTAGAGATAAAAAGGTTGTTAGGAATCACATTGGTCCACTATTATCTGCTGACGGTCAACTTGAATATTCAAATGAAGGAATGTGTAATATCTTAAACAATTATTTTAGCTCGGTATTCGTAAACGAAACACCTCAAAGTGAATTCCAAACTGAAACCTGTGAAAAGTCTGGGGTAAACTTACTCACTACGGTAAATATAACAAAAGAAACAATTAAAAGGTGTATAGACAAACTCAAAGTTAATAAAACACCAGGGCCTGACGGTTGGCATCCAAGAATCTTAAAGGAAATGAAAAATGAGATTGTTGTTCCATTAGAAATTATTTTCAAGAAATCCATCATATCCGGAGATGTCCCAAGAGAATGGAAGCTAGCTAACGTTACTCCCATATTCAAAAAAGGTGACAAAAAGAAACCAAATAACTATAGGCCTATTAGTTTGACTTCGATCGTAGGAAAAATAATGGAAACTATCATCAGAGATGCTATCGAATACCATTTAGAAAGTAACCGTTTGATAAATGATAGCCAACATGGTTTCAGACGGAAACGTTCTTGCGTGACTAACTTACTCGAATTCTACAACACAGTTGTCTCGAATTATGACAAAAGAAACAATATAGATTTAATATATCTAGACTTTGCAAAAGCTTTTGATACCGTCCCACACGAAAGACTACTTACTAAATTAGCTTTGCATGGAATAAGTGGTAGCCTATTAGGTTGGACTAGTAATTGGTTGAAAGGTCGAAAACAGAGAGTTGTTTTAAATGGAAAAAATTCTGGATGGAAAAGTGTTGCAAGTGGAGTTCCTCAGGGTTCCGTTCTTGGGCCACTTCTATTCATAGTATATATAAATGATATAGACCATGGACTAAAATCTACTGTTTCCAAATTTGCTGATGATACAAAACTGTGCGGAGTGGCAAATGATCACTCAAACCAATTAGATATTCAAGAAGATTTAGATCAATTACAGCAATGGTCTGAAAAGTGGCTAATGAAATTTAACACAAGTAAATGCAAGGTAATGCACATAGGTAAAAATAACAGTAAGTACGATTACAAGTTATTTGGAAATTCGTTAACAAAAGTGGATAGTGAAAAAGATCTCGGCGTAATTATCAGTAACGACCTCAAATCATCCAAGCAGTGTATTTCAGCCTCTGAGAAAGCAAATAAGATTCTGGGATTGATTGCGCGATCTTTTGATTTCAAAAGTCCATCACTCATTAACAAGCTATATAAATCGTTAGTTCGTCCACATTTGGAATATGCTGTTTCCGTATGGTCACCGAATCTCATTAAAGACATTGACAGACTGGAAAAAGTACAACGGCGAGCCACAAAACTGACTCCAAATATCAAAAATAAATCATACGAAAATCGACTTAAGCACATGAATCTGTTTTCCCTAAAAAAGCGTAGACTCAGAGGTGACTTGATACAGGTCTTTAAGATTTTAAAGGGAATTGACAACATCAAAAGTGACAAAATTTTCACATTGAATGAGAATCAGACAAGAAACAATGGTCTCAAACT
>NC_134799.1:48576202-48578702 GCF_046742065.1 Oratosquilla oratoria
CTCCAATCCGGAAGGCTGTTACATTGTCACAAGCAATATCGTTTACCTCAGCATTTGTCAAACGGAAATAGCTTTGCGTTCACACATTGTTACATTAGCATATTTCATCGCCGCTCACAGTTTTGATTACATCAGCATTATTACAATCAGCCACCTCTGTATCAACATTCAACAACCTCGTTGGTCGTTTGTTTACCTAGACAGGACGGCGACTAAACAAATCCCCGACTCAGCACTTCGCAGTCGGCTGTCGGCCGTTGTTTCATAACAACTGATCTTGGATTAGCATTCGTTCTCCATCTACCTCTCCATCTACCTAATTGTCTACCTCCATCTACCGGCCTCTTACAGGGCTCGGCAGCTACCGTTGGTCGTCCCGACCAATTTCTTATTTCCCTCTTACAGGGCTTGCTAATATATACTTGGAATAAGCTAATCTACCATTGCGTAAAATTGTATATTATTGATATAAGCAACCCTCCCAAAATGCAGAATATATGCAATTAATGGTGAATAATACATAAAAGCATGTCAATATATAAGGCAAAGTTAAGCAGACATATGGTTAATATGGTTAATGGGTTTTGACAGAGTCAATTTCCGGAATACAACAATGGAAATCAGTGCAGACAATAATATTGAAAAAAAAGTATATGAATAATTGTTGTAATAGAAAAATCATTTGAGGGAGATCTTGACAATGATCTCTTAATTTTCAAAGGAGGTGAGTTTTCAGGCAATGTGAAGTTGAAGGTTGAAATATATGAATCTTCTGTTAAATGCATGGTATTAAGGGTATTAGAAATTGTGGAAATAGTGCCTCCATGCAATCACAGGTATCAATTACTGAGATAAGTCATTCAACCAAATCCAATTTAGGACTCAACCCGGGACAATGATTGATATTTTTGTCTTGTTAGGGAAAAACAGATAATGAGATCCTTGTATGTTACTTAGAAACCACGTAATAGTGAGCGCTGAAAGAACGGGTTGTTCTAAGGGAAGATACCTTTCTAGGTGGGGGTGATAGGTGGTAAGGGACATAGAGCTGCCTAGTGTAGGCCCTACGGTCTCTTGCAGTCTCCTCCATTCTTACGTTCAAAAACATTCCTCAGGCTGACACGACTTGGGCTGAGCCACGCCAGTGAAAGAAATCGCCTGGCGGCAGCATTAAGGAAAGGAAGCAAAGACTGACTGGTTATAGAAGACCCAGTTAACCTCGGAAGAACCGGGTTAGGAACGCAGAGAGGTTCGTCTCCCTCCTCAGCCTTCGGCGGCGTCGGCCTCTGGAAACGGACTCCCCGAGTTTCGAAGACCGCCATGAGTCAAAATTTCGTGAAGAAACTGACTCCGACGTTTTTTCGAAAATTAATCGAATCACGCCCAAATTGAGGGGGGCGAATCCAGCATTGATGGGAGTAAGGAGGAGGAGGAGGAGGAGTAGGGGGGAAGAACAAGAACAAGAACGAAAAGAACAAGAAGGGGAGAAGGAAGAAGAGAAGAAGAGGGGGAACAAGAAGAAGATGAAGAAGAGGATAAGGAGGAAAAGGAAGACGAAGAAAAGGAGTTAGGAAGAGGAAAAAGAGGATGAAGAATAGGAGTGAGGAAGAGGAAGAGGATGAAGAAGAGGAGTGAGGAAGAGGAAGAGGATGAAGAACAGGAGTCAATAAGAAGATGGAGATGATGAAATAGAAGAAGAAGAAAAGGAGAGAAAGAAAAAAAAAGGAAAAAAGAGAAAAGAGAGGAAAAGAGAGGAGAGAGGAGGAAAAGGAGGGAAAAGAAACAGAAGTAACAGGAGGAAGAGGAGAAGAGAGAGAGAGCAAGAGAGAGGAGGAAGAGTGGGAAGAGGGGAAGAGAGAGAGAGCAAGAGAGAGAAGGAAGATAGGGAGGAGAGAAAGACAGAGGGAGGCAAAAAGTTAGAAAGAGAAGAGGAGAAGAATGAGAGAGAGAGAAAGATAAAGAAGATGAGAGAGAGAGGAAAAAGAGGAGGGGAGAGAAAAAGAGAGAAGGAAGATGAGGATGAGGAGAAGAGAGAGAAAAAGAGGGCAAGAGACAGAAGAAAGAGGAATTGACAACCTTGATTTCATAATTACGTTTCGCTGTACATGTATTCCTTTTAACCAGCTTTGCCATTTCGTTATATCTTGATCTAAGGTGTGATTCCACCTTTTTTTATTTTTACGTTGAGTCCTCTTTTCATTCCGATCTCATGTTTCAATCTGTCCGTCATCCATTTGGGAGTATTACTATTTTTCCGTATTGACTTTAGGGGGATAAATGCGTTTTGTGCATTAATAATTAGATCAGTTAGATTGCTATACATTTCCAAATCGCTGACCTGACTGTTGGGCCCTCGCCCCCAAATGACCTGACCCAAGGTATGCATGTTACCCTCCGTGACCCGACCCCTAGTCCTGACCTGACCCCCAGTCACGCACCGAGACCCGACAATGTTCAAAACGTCCGCATGACATTTCGTATTCAATTTCAAATAGGTTAT
>NC_134799.1:48591202-48593702 GCF_046742065.1 Oratosquilla oratoria
TTTGCTAGTCCTTAGGATGGTAAATGAAATATGACGCTATATGTGAAAGGTGGCTGGAAAGTGTAGCATGTGATGTGATATACCAATAAGAAGATAGACGAGTGTTAAAGCATAAACAATGTAAAAACGGCACGGCAAAGAAGAGGTCAGGAGTATATAATTCATTGGCATTACGAGAAAGGGTTGCATTTTGAATTGATTAAGGGTATTGAGTAGGGGGGCGATAGGCAGGTAGTGTACCTCATCCGCCACCTTCGTGTTCTTACTTTTGTTTCGTACGTCTCTTAAATGTTCACCACTGTCTGTCTTTAGTCACTTCCCCTTTCTTCGCTTTCACCCACCTTTTTCTTGCCACTTCTTTTTCTGTATTAGCCCACAGACTTTAGTCAGTAGGCTCTGTGCCTACAAGTATTCCTCTTTTTCAACTTCCATATAGTGTACTTCATTCAAGGGGGAATTAAACTGGTGATTCCTCTTCTTATATTTTCTTCTTCAAGATTTTACACTTGCCTCTCTCTGTGTCACTCAAGGAATCCCATGAGAACACGCATTGTTAGGTCCTAGGTAAGTTCTGCAGTGACGTCATGATTTCTTTAGTTTAATGATCTTTAGCTTTATAATTAAGATCCTCCCCCAAGGGCGTGATCTTACAATCGTGAACCAATTTAATTTTCTCCTCTACCGTTTCTCCAATCGGATTCGTTGTTACAAGTATATATGCAATATTGTTAACTTAAGCAACCTCGAATCTCTGCATAACTTAGGTTACAAAATTTCTACCTCAGCAAAACATATACACGTCGTAAATGAGTATTAGCCCCCGGCTATTTTTATTACTCCAAGCGGAGAACGAAATTATACGACCGCTCGCTTACGAACTGTGCTGTTTACAAACACCCGATCCATAAAAATGCAACCCTCACCATCTACCCCACTTTCTACTCCCTTCTCTACCAGCCTCTTACAGGGTGAAGGGTGGAACTAGTCGTAGCTCAGGTCTTTGTTTTTGAAGACACGACTCGTGACTTTTCCTGAGCAGCGGGTGTCACTCGAAGCCCGTTCTCGATGTTCTTTCCTTCACACATTTGATGAGATCTGGCAGTCAGGTGGAGCTGGTGCCGGTAGGGGTTGGACAAGACTCATAATCTTTCCTGATTTGACAGTCAGACCAAAACGGGAATATGCAGACTGGAAGTCACTGAGCGACTGCTGCCGTTCTTCAGGTGAGTGGGCAGGTGTCACAATGTCATCGGCATTTCCGTCACTTAAGAAATGGAGGTAGTGTTCATGGATCTGAGTCGGGATAGGTTGGAAACTCCTCAGTCAAAATTATGCTTGACGTCCACGGCAGGGTTGTCACGCATCACCTGGATCGTCTGAGACCTGCCCACGTGACTTCTCTCGGGAAACTGTCATACGTTCTGGAGCCTTTTCCAGTATGTATTTGGCACAGAAAATAATGTTCCGTCAAGAAACCCACATTCAAGCTCCGGTAGGATTTCCTCTGTAATTTCTTTAAGACGATTCAGGATAGCCCTGTCCAAGATCTCCACACTAGAATCACCAGGGCCAACAATCGGGTCTTGATGGCGATTCCACCGTGGTCAAGGAGCTCGATTGGTATGTGATCCGGTCCCGCGGCTTTTTCTCGGCGCATTTGCTTCGTGTGGTCCAAGTGTGACGTCATACATGTGGCATGGGATCTCAGTGTGACGTCATGGAGAGCCTCATGAGACTGAATACCGGGTAATCAGGTGAAAACTTCCTCATCATTTTTCCGTGGAACATCCGTTGACAACGCTCAGACCTGAGCAAGGCCTAGGTCCAACAGAAAACCATGAGATTCACAGAGTTTTTATTTTTTATTTTATTTCTCTATTTTGGCGAAAGATAAACGATTTTATTCCTCTCAGAAGGAGCCCCCGTGAAAGCATTGGTTAGTTTGCACCATACCTCGAAACCTTCGAGATTCCGTGCAAATTCTTTAATGCATATCCGGAGCTCCTCTCAGCTGAATAAAATCCTTGATCAATCCCATCGAATTGTAGGGGATTCTCCGAAAAATACACCTTGTCACCGATGTTTTTCCTTCTTCCTTTCTTTTTCTTTTTTCTTTTTTCTTTTTAGGAGACTCTTCTGTGTCTCGCTGCCTGACCCTTAACTCTGGAGATCCTGCGGGTTATTTTCCTTCTCGGCGTGGCGTGCTCTCGTCTTCTCGGTGCTGTCGCCTCCGGCCGTCGGAAGCGTGAGAGAAACGAGGCCTGAGAGCGGAGACAGAAAACGGTCACCATAGATTAGCTTGCTGAAATTTTGACCAAGGCTAAGTGAACACATATACATACATACATACATACATACATACATACATACATACATACATACATACATACATACATACATACATACATACATACATACATACACTTATATATGCATACATGCATGCATACTTACATATATGTGTATATAGATATATATATATATAGATATATGTATATAT
>NC_134799.1:48598702-48601202 GCF_046742065.1 Oratosquilla oratoria
GAGGGGAATAACTGTTGATCACGAGTCCAACACGTGATCCAAGATCATGGTGAATCACACACAAACACACACGACTTGGACAAGATCTGGAAATGGACTAAACAGTGGGAAGTGAAATTCAATATCAAGAAATGTAATATAATGGGATTTGGAAAAAGTAAAAACAATATCGAGAGATTATAAGATTGGTGAAGAAGAGGTAAAAGAAGTAAACTCGGAAAAAGACCTTGGAGTGATGATCAGCAAAGACATAACACCGGACAAACATATTAATAAAATAGTGTATGTGTGTGTGCTTGTGTGTGTGTGATGACGTTGTTAGTTGGCGGGTTTTCCGCCTGAGCCTATACCAATGGCCGATGCTGAAACGTCAGGAGCCTTAATTTGGTGCAGAAATTTTATTGCTGTGACCGTGGCTCCAGTTGGTGGCGGTCTTCCCCGAATTCCTGCAGGGACATTAATTTTGTCCTGCATGGAGTTATATCATGTCAACGGGACTGAGTCCCTTGGCTCCTTGATGGTCTTCTGCGGCGCAACAATTCGCGGTCGCCAGAGGACATGAACGTAGTGGCCGAGGCTCCAGTTGAGCGGGAATCTTTCTCGCATGCCTGTAGAAAAATAAGGTTTTCCAGCTCCAGCCAACAGGACTGAGCCCTGGGGCCGATACTAACACCCCTTCCATATTGCTTGGCGCAGCAAAGATGTCGCCACTAGAAGTCTCCAATGCAGGAGATTGCTAAACAGAACCTCACTAACGGAGGTCATGCAGCAGGGTCCAGCACAGGCGTCTTTTTCGACGATTTTAGCGAGTTCTATTTAGCAACCTCCATCTAGTGGCGACAGTTTTGCTCCGCCACGCACTATGGAATTGGTAGTAGTATCGGCGACAGGGCTCAGTCCTGTTCGCTGGAGCTGGAAAACCTTATTTTCTACAGGCATGCGACAAAGATCCCCGCCCAGCTGGAGCCTCGGCCACTACGTTCATGTCCTCTGGCGACCGCACATTGTTGCGGCGCCAAAGACTATATATCAAGGAACCAAGGGATTCAGTCCCGTTGGCATGAGCTGGAAACTCCATGCAGAACAAAATTAATGTCCCTGCAGGAATTCGGAGAAGACCGCCACCAGTTGGAGCCACGGTCACAGCAATAAAATTGCTGCGCCAAACTAAGGCCCCTGACGTTGCAGCACGAGCTGTCATAAAAAAAAAAAAAAAAAAAAAAAAAAAAAAAAAAAAAAAAAAAAAGTGGCCCCCAAGTAGTAATCGTATGTATGTGTGTGTGTATGCGTGTGAGCGTGTGTGTGTGTGTGTGTGTGTGTGTGTGTATTTACCTAGTTGTATCTTACGGGAAAGGGGAGCTAAGCTCGTGGGATCCCGTCTTTGTATCTCTCCGTATCCAGTTTGCTCTGAAATTCTTTTGTTGTTTTTGTACACACCGTGTTTTTATCCAGTGTATTCCATAAATCCACCACATTAAGGGGAAATCTGTTCTTTTTGAGGTCCCTTCTATAATTGTCCTTTTTTAAGCTTCTTTCCATGTTCTCTTGTGTCTCTTTGATCACAATTTAGTAAGTCTTCCCTGTCGAGGACTTCCATGTCCTTCATAATTCTTTAGATGGTTAACAAGTCGCCTCTTTCCTCTGTTCCACAGTGAGTGTGTGTGTATATGTGTTTATGTGTGTGTGTGTGTATTCACTTGGTCTTTGGTCTTTGGATCACGTGTTGGACTCGTGATCGACAGCTATTTCCCTCCTGGAAGAGAGCTCAGAGCTCGTAGGTCCGATCTATGGGTAATGCTATGACCTTGCACACACACACACACCCAACTCCCCGCCCACGAGAGTTGGAGTAACACCCCTCAGTGCTGCGATACTGATATTATTTCAGCCCCGGGCGAGGGTCGAACCCGGACCTCCGTAGTGGCAGGCCAGAGCTCTAACCACAGCGCCATGAGAGGTGTGTGTGTGTGTGTGTGTGTGTGTGTGTGTGTAATTATGGCCTACATATTTTATAAAGCCTCTACAACACACATACGCTCCAATCTTGAGTAGACTTATATCATTATGACTGGTTTATATCAAAGAATAAATATATATGTTATAGTGTGGCTTTCCTATGTTTGACCTCTTCATTAATACTTTATAAGTGAAGTAGAGACAAAGTTTCTGAAAGGATATAGAAAGAAATTCAGTAAATAAAAGATTCTATAATGTAAGACATTTGGCATAATATATATCTTTGCAAATAAGTGATAAGTACATTTCAAAAACAAAAATACTGTACTTTATAACAAAAGTTGAAATACAACCTTTGTAAAGTATATACAAACCTAATAATAAAAGAAATGTAATGGAAGATTTTTTTACATATATAGTTTTGCAAATACAAAATACAAAAATGAAAATACTTTATAAAAGAGGTTTAGGCAAATTTCTTGAAAGGAAACAGTAAATATAGAGAAAATAAATCTTATCGATAAGAGTACAGTATAAGGTCGAG
>NC_134799.1:48606202-48611202 GCF_046742065.1 Oratosquilla oratoria
CGCGTAACTACAAAGAAGTCTACGCCTAGTTACAGCCCCACCTGGCGATAATTACAAACCTATCTACATTTTACGAGTGCAGTGTCCAATTAACAAATAATATTCCAAGTAAGACTATTAGGAATACCATTTTTAAAAACATTTCACAGTGTTAGATACTATATATATGACAAAACAAATTTATTTTAATAATTATATTCACCATATGAATCATTTTTTCTAGATTTCACTATTCCACTTTTTTGCATACATATGATTATGTTCATATGCATTTTTTTTCCAATGACATAATTTGTGTTTACACTATATACCTTTATTTTTGCTTTAAATATTATCCATTGTATCTAATATCTTGCACTCAATGTCACTCACCAAACAGTCATAACATTATTTGGCTGAAAGAAGATAACATGCTTCAAGCATTTTGTAAATTCTAATTTTCAACCACTACAACTTATCAAATACCAATTTCACATATTCCTAATACAATTTCATATTTATAGATATGCAATAACTTTACTAGATTTGACTATTATATAATATCACATTTATATGTATTCTTACAGTTAAGTAATTCTTGTCTAAACTCCATTTATATTTTACATAGAACTTAGACATTTTTATAAATGTAACTTACCCTTCATAATTACTACTGTTAACCAGCGATTATTATACTATAACGTGCACTATATTTAACCATTATTATTATTATTACAATATTTTTACCTTTTTTACCATTTATATTTATATGTTCTTATATGTAACCCATACATAAATGTTGACATCCCATATCCCCCCTCCCTTATCTAAGCATAACATATTACCCTTAGTTACTATATACCTATTATTCATATTTTAACAGCCCTTTTTTCTTAGATTACAAATCAAACCTAACTATTAACTAATACATACTAACTATTAACTAATACATGACTTGGCAACATGGCCACTGGCACCAGAAGTAAAGTTTTACAAAGGATGCATAGCGTCTTGTCAAGATCTAGAGAAGAAAAACAACGACAGGACATATCCAGTGACAAAGAGGAAATACACACAGAAGACTTAATTGACAATGACAAACCAGACCATTTTTACCTATATCCACAGGTTGACAATACCTCTAAACAGTTAACCAATGACCAGTTAAATAATCCTGACAAAACTAATCCTAATGCAGATACCCCAATAGACCCTCTTTATGAGAACGATGTCCTACCTTTTTTCAACCAACCTCCTCAAGTAGACAACTCCAACCCCTCTCAACCACAACAACCCACCCAACCAACTCCTCATATTACTCCTCCTAATATCATACCTTTCAACCAGCCTCCTCAAGTAGACCCCTTTCACCCCTCACAACCACAACCACCCATTCCTCCCATCCAACCAAATATGCAAACAAAACCTCCTATAAACCATGATCCATCCAACCCCCATATCCCAACATATAATAACCCCCCTCCCATTCAGCAGCAGTACCAAAACTTCCCCTTTCCTTCCCCCATACCCCATCTGGTCAAACCCACTCCACACCATACCACCAACCACCACCTAACCTTCCTCCAAACCCACAATATTATCCTTACCCACAACCTCAACCAACAATAATTAACAACTATCAAACCATAACCCCCCTCACAGAAATCCCAACCTTTTCCCAAGATAGTGGACTATCCATTACAGACTTCTTGACAGCATGTCACCTGTTCTTCTCAAAGAACACACAATACTCTGAGACAGATAAAATAAATTTGTGCCGTCAGAAAATAGACCCATCTGACATTTGCCGTTCAAAGGCAAGGATGCTAGACAGCTTAGTTGCATGTGGAATCACATATCAGGAATATAAACGCCACCTTCTTAAGGTCTTTCACAACAAACAAGCAAATAATATATCCTTCCTTATCACTTTCCTCAATAACACTAGAGTCCAACCACATTCCGTTACGAACATTATGGATTTCGTAGCAAACGGAATTAAAGAGGTCAGAGAGGACCTAGAGAATAACTCTCCTTGGACCCACACTGACCAATTTGGTCAAAATGTAATGCCAACAAAACACCTACTAACATTCCTTGAGATAGCTTCCTATCTCTCCCAACTCCCTCCAAAGTGTTTAAAGGAAGCCTCCAAAAGGGAACTAGACACTAGAAACCCTCTAGCTTATACCTATATCTTAGATATCATGAATGCTTGCAATGTATATTTAGACACCCCCAACCATCTCCCCAGACTAAATAGCCTTCACTCACAGCAGCCCCCTCCCACCAATCAAGGACAACCTTCTAAGTGGTGCTCCTACCATTCATCAACCAGTCACAACACAAAAGACTGTATACAAAAACAACAAATACAAACACAGGCACCACGCCACCCTATCCCTTGCTCAGTTCATGGAACCATTTCCCACACCGATGCCCAGTGTTGGACACAGCAAAAACAACACCCGCAGGTACAACACCACCCCATCCCTTGCTCAGTGCATGCTACTACCTCGCATACGAATGCTCAGTGTCAAGTTCAGAATCAAAACAAACAAGTTCCACCCCCCCTTTAAACACCCACTCCTACCTACACCAACACATCCAAACAAATACTGCAACCTACACCAAACAACAACTCACTCCAACGAAGAGTGTTACCTACAGAAAACACAACAACAACCTCATCAGAGAACTAACCAACCATTCACCACCCCTCGACAAACAGCTCCCTCCCACACAACACGCTCAACCCAACACCACCGATTGGGGGAACGTGTACCAGCCTCACGCACCAAACCACCATAGGAATATCTCATACACAACACAACTACCTCACCCTAGAAGTGAGTGTAGATCAACTTAAAGTTGACATGATGGTTGATACAGGAACAAACCTGAACATCATCCCAAGAGCTCTGTAAACGGAAGCATTAAATGACCCACCCCAAATTCAATTTTCCAATATGGAAGGACTCCTAATAGAAGGGAGCACCATTTCACTTCACGACATGGTTGATCTGAGCATAGAAGTGAACGATTCCAAAGTAGGTTTCACACCTTTCCACATAGCTGATGAATGGAGTCTTGATCAACAAGGTATAATAGGATTACAGTCATTGAGGATTTGGAAAACTAAGATAGACTTTGAGACTAACAAAATCTCCTTCCGAGATGTAAATAATGAGTCAACAGTTCCTGAGACACCCGACTCAGACACACAACCTCTCTCATGTCTACCTTCCTTAAATACTCCAAATCCCACTAACAGCTATTCCTTCCGACCACCCCCTTATGTCACCTCAAAGGCACTGATGTCTAACACAGTCATCATACCCCCTAGACATTCAATAACAGTCCCATTATACATACCCGGTGCAATCGAACATCAGGACGTCATAATCGACTCAGACACGTCCAGGCTTAACAACATAGCCATTGAGTCCTCCTGGGATACAATATCAGACAATAAACATACACTAGCTATGTTAACAAACATGTCAGACCAACACCGTAAAATCAGGAAGAATACAAACATTTGCGCAGTCCATCTCCATAATTCCCCTATCCAGGAACCACTGCCACAACACATCAACCAAGTGAGACCAACACAACCCCTTCCCCCTATCCACCCAGACCAAATCACGACATCAGCTACCGGAGAAACCCATAGTGAACTGTTAACCCTCCTACAAAGGAATAGATCAGCTATAGCCTTAGAAGGTGAACCACTAGGCAAATGTGATATTATCAAGCATCACATCCAAATTCCCCCTAACACCCCCCCTTCATACACCCCCGCTTACCGCATACTTCACAGTAGGAAATCCCAAGTCAATGACAGTGTCCAAGAGATGATACACCAAGGCGTCATTTCCCATTCAGACTCCCCATGGAACAGTCCCCTCTTCCTAGTCCCAAAGAAAGACGGAACTTTACGCCCTGTTGTTGATTTTAGGAAAATCAATAACCTAACTCAATCTGACCCACACCCCCTCCCCGCCATGCAAGATGTACTACAATGCATTGGCAACGGGAACTCTGTTTTTTCCACAATAGACATTAAGTCAGCCTTCTGGCAGGTCGAACTAACAGAGGAATCAAAACCCGTAACTGCATTCTCCACTGATAAAGGTTATTTCCACTTTGAGCGTATGCCCTTTGGCCTTAAGAATGCCCCTTCAACCCAACAAAGGTTGATGACCCGCATTTTCAGCGACATGATAGGAATCTCATTGTTCGTCTACTTAGACGACCTCATCATTTACAACCCCACACAAAGAGAACATCTTCACACACTAGAGATTGTCCTAAAAAGACTCAAAAACACAGGTTTGAAAGTCCAACTAGGAAAGTGTAAATTCCTACAGACGGAACTCACCTTCCTAGGACATAAGGTAGATGCCAGAGGTATCCATACCAACACAGACAAGATAGAAGCTATAAACAAATTCCCAACACCCAAAAACACAACCCAAACTAGAAGCTTCGTAGGTCTTGCATCATACTACAGACACTTTATCCGAAACTTTGCTAATATTGCTTCCCCTCTGACCAAATTCACAAGGAAAGGCGAGCCATTTCAATGGTCAGAAGCAGAACAGCAAAGTTTCGACACTCTCAAACACGCACTCACCACAGCCCCTGTACTAGTTTTCCCTGACATGAAGAAGGAATTCCTTCTTTACACAGACGCCTCCTCTGTAGGAATAGGCGCAGTCTTACAATAAAAAGACGACAACGGCAAAGAGCACCCCATAGCCTACGCAAGTAGAGTCCTCAACAAGGCTGAAAATAATTACTCTACAACACACAAAGAAGGGTTAGCTATCGTTTGGGCACTCAAACACTTTAAACATCTCATTCTAGGGTACAATATAAACATCTTTACAGACCACCAACCCCTAGTTTACCTTTTCAACACAAAAGACCTTCACGGAAGAATTGCTAGATGGAAAACCACCTTACTAGACTTTGATCCCAAAATAACCTACTTAGCTGGAAAAGCTAATGTAGTG
>NC_134799.1:48633702-48666202 GCF_046742065.1 Oratosquilla oratoria
CCTCAAACGTAACATTAACGTGAATACTTCAGAACATACAACCAGGACCAAATGTCTGCAAAGAAATGTCAAGGGCAAACGGCTAAATTACAACCAAACAAAATAAAAAAGAGTAAATGGCAGTGAACATAAAGCAAGAGTGACAAAAAACATCAAAACAAAAATCAAAAGTAAAAACAGAACATAATCCAAAGACTTAAAAGAAAGAAAGAAAGAAGGTGGACCAAATGTCCGCCGAAGTAAGAAGTGGGGGACAGGAGGAACAAGGGCTCAATAACAAATGGCTACATTACAAGCAGACAAATAAAAAGCAAAGAAAAGAAAAAGAAAGAAAGAAGAACCGTAGAGAATATATATATATATATATATATATATATATATATATATATATATATATTTATATATATATAATATATATATACAGTATATATATATATATATATATATATATATACATATATATATACATATATACATATATATGTATATATATATATATATATATATATATATACATATTTATATATGACGTAAGCGGAATAGGAAACACAGGAGTCTTAGTCTTGAGTTTATTTCTGACTAGTTTCGCAGGTATGCTTTTTCCGCTTACGTCAACCTGTCAGAATGTCTCAACAAATATATATATATATATATATATATATATATATATATATATATATATATATATATATATGAATGGGTATTAGAAATTTCATTACAGAATATTCTCTGAAAAAATTAATTTTGAAAGCAGGCAAGTCCCAATATTTAGGAAAAAATGTAGTAAATGTTATCTGCATAAATATTTCTAATGCATGGATTCAGCTCTGACTCAGATTGGCTGTCACTCAATTTATCCTGGGACTTGATTTGGTGAGGAAGTATTCAGCTATTTCCCTGTTTAATCATTTTTTTTTTTTTTATACTCCAGATTTGATTTACCATTTTTTCGGGTTTATGTCAGGTTAAATTGCCTTTAGGTTTTATTGAAAACAAAAAAATAAAATACCGGAACCCTATGAAAGTCGGACAGATCAATCTTTTGATGCAGGGTACGTCCATGAAACAGCTACAAGCAGCGAAGAATTGTAAATCCCACACAGAGTCTTAGTTTAATTGAGAGGAAAAGAAGAAGAAAAACATCTGGTATTGAGCTCAAGAAGGAAAAAAGAAATGTGCCAAAAAAGAAGAAAACTTCACTCAGGGTTGATAGATAGTAAAAATGGCTCATAGGAAAAAAAATCCTTGCGCATAGATTAAAGCCATATTGGCTGAAGATGAAATTAATTAGCCTCCCAGAATTGTGATTAACAGGCTTTTGGAAGCTGGGTTGCGAGCAGATCGGTCCAGGAAGAAACCACGACTCACAAAGACCCTGAAGAAATCTCGATTTGAATGGTCTAAAGCAGTATGTTCGATGGACCCCAGATGACTAGAAAAAGACAAATAGCCTTATGTACTCTCTGCATTGAGATAACACGATATTAGAGTTTATTAAAATTTACTAAAATTAAATTTGCGAAAAAAAGAAAAAATACTAAAATATCCCAATTTCTGTTGAAGCATCACTAGATTTCATAATGTTGATTAAATTCTTTGACTTTCTTCCACCGTGGCAAATACTCCTCTAAGGTCAATGTGTCTGCTTATCTGTCTATTCATTTTCAAAATTACAATGTCATTAAACTTGCATTTCACAACTTTTTGGATAGATTTAAATGAGTGCATAGAGGATTTAGGGGAAAATATCAATGTACTAGTAATGGGAGACTTTAATGCTAGGGTAGGAAATGATCCAATTGATGGAGTGGTTGGGAAATGAGGAGTTCCAAGAAAGAATCGCAGTGGAGAGTTGATGGTGGAAATGTGTCTAGAAAGAGAGTTGATGATAGCAAATACAGTGTTTCGGAAGAAAATCAAGCATAAGTACACATGGGAGAGGGTGGTGGATGGAAGGGTGGTAGATAGAGCGTTAATGGACTATGTAGTGGTAAATAGGACTATGATAGGAAGATTTAAGGATGTACATGTGCTAAGGGGAGAAGGTGGGGGAATATCAGATCATTTTTTGGTGGAAGGTACACAAAGGAACACAAAGGAAGAACAAACAACAGCAGGCCTACTGGCCCTAACGATGCTGTTTGCGTTAACTAAACTACACTACAATTAAGGAAACAGGGCAACTAGGCGATAGAAGATGAACTAACACTACTGCTATCACTATCCTATACAATTAATTCAATTGCGATTAAATGTCTGGTTGTCATATCTTTTATTGCAAAGGATATTATTTTATTTGCGGATTAGATTCCAAGTATTTATCTAAGCGATTTTTAAATGTTGTTATCGTGTTACTTTCAACGACAGTGGAAGGTAACGAGTTCCACACGTTAACAACCCAGTTAAAGAAGAAGTGCTTACTCTCGTGCGTAGAGAATCTTTTGCCAATTACTTTGAAATCGTGGCGTCTTCTTGTATTTGATTGGTCTAATAAGAAGTTATCTTTGACATTAATGTTGTCAAAGCCTTTGAACATTTTAAAAACCTCAATCAAATCTCCTCGCATTCTTCTTTTTGAGAGGGAGAATAAGTTTAGATTTTTTAGTCTTTCTTCATACGGCAGATTTCTCAGCCTTGGTATCATTTTGGTCACTCTCCGTTGTACTCTTTCTAGTTTGTTAATATCTTTCTGGTAGTATGGGGACCAAAATTGTACACAGTATTCGAGATGGGGACGGACCAAGAAATTATAGAGGTTTAGCAATATTATTTCTGATTTATTTTTGAAGACTCTTCCGATGAAGCCAACTAATTTGTTTGCTGTTTTAATAACTTCTGAGCAATGTTGACTTGGCTTCAAGTCATTTGATATTAAAACTCCTAGATCTTTTTCTTTAGTTACTGAATCCGATATTTCGCCATTCATTTGGTTGGATGTGATCATTATTTCCTCCAATGTGCATAACTTTACATTTGTTAACATTAAATTTCATTTGCCGCTTCCTAGCCCATTTTGATAATTTATCTAGATCGGATTGAAGAGTTTCTTTCTCTTTGGTAGTTGTTACTTTACCGGTAATTTTTGTGTCATCAGCAAATTTTGATACTTTGCAGAGGAGGCCGTCATCTAGATCATTTATATATATTAAGAACAAGACGGGTCCCAAAACTGATCCTTGCGGTACGCCACTTTTAACGTCGAGCCAGCTAGATAATGCCCCGTTAATTACGACCCTCTGTTTTCGCTCTGAGAGCCAATCTTTAATCCAGTTGTGGATATTGTCTGAAATACTGTGCATTTTTAATTTGTCGAGCAATCGTTTGTGGGGAACTTTATCGACTGCCTTCTGAAAATCTAGATAGATTATATCAACAGATCTACATTCCTCGTATTTGTTAAAAACGTCATGAAAGAAGTCAAGGAGATTAGTTAGACATGAATGTTTGCTACGGAAGCCATGTTGCGAATCTTTTATAATCTTATTTTCTTCTAAAAATTTACTACACTGTCACGGATAATTGTCTCTAGCAGTTTGCACACAATCGAAGTCAGGCTAATCGGTCTGTAGTTACCTGGTTGTGATTTGTCCCCTTTCTTGAATATTGGTGTTACGTTAGCACATTTCCAATCTGATGGGACTTTACCGAGTGCTAATGATTTGTTAAAGAGGATGCACAAGGGTTTACTGATTTGATTTTTGACTTCTCGCAGAATTCTAGGTGAAGTTTTGTCAGGTTCCGGGGCTTTATTTATTTTGAGCTTATCAATCACTTGTACGACATCCCTTTCGGTAATTACGAGTTGATTTAAAACGTTTTGGGACATTTTATGTTCTGGTGGCTGATACACTAAGCAATCTTCGTCTGTGAAGACGGATGCAAAAAAATTATTAAGGATTGAGGCCATCTCATTTTCATCATCCGTATGTTTTCCTTGATCGTTATTTAATGGTCCAATGCCAAAGGTAAGCGTTTTCTTCGTATTCGCATAACTATAGAATTCTTTAGGGTTCGACTTGCTTGCCTCTGCAATATACTCTTCTTTCTTACTACGTTTTATCAGTGTTTTGATTTCGCGGCGAATTCTGTCTAGTGTTAGTTTATCGTCTTGGCTTTTAGTTGATAAATACTTTTTGTACGCACTCTTTTTACGAGAGAGGTTGTTACTAATTTCCCTATTCCACCACTTTGGTTTATTTGTTGCCGGACGTCTCTCACGATAGGGAACACAGAGATTTACAGCATTGTTTAGGTCCGTGGTGAAGTTTTCCCACGCTTTATCAATATCAATGTCGTTCGAAGTTGTACTCCAGTCTAAGTTTTCTAGTAATGATCGGAGTCTATTGAAATTAGCTCTACGGAAGTCGGGTACTTTTTCTTTGCTGGTCTTAGATAAACTGGCTTCCATTTTTATTTTGAATGTGATGGTACGATGATCGCTAGTACTGAATATTGGGCAGACATTTACTTCGTTTACAAGATTTTCTGTTGTAGAGAATATTAGGTCAAGGATATTATCTCCTCGGGTAGGGCTGTTTACGCCTTGGTGGAAGCCACTTTCTAGTAAGTTACTATACAAGTCTCGTCCTGTATGCGAACTCAAATCTTCACCCCATCTCTTCACCGGATAGATGGAGGAAGAGGAAAGGGACAAAAGGTAGGGAGATGCTTAGAGTCAACTATTCAAATGAAAAGGAAAAGGAGAAGGAGTACAAGAAGAAGCTGAAGGAGGAGTGGGAGGGAGTGAAGGATAGAGTAGAGCTAGGTGTGGAGGAGGAATGGGGATGGTTCAAGGAGGGAGTCACAAAGTGTGCAAAGATGGTGTGTGGAACAAGAAGGACAGGAGGATATAGAAGGAAGTGTAGTGAATGGTGGGATGAGGAAACAAAGAAGGTTGTAGAAGAGAAGAAGCGAGCTTTCACGATTTGTTTACAAAATAGGACGAGGGAGTGATATGAGAGGTACAAAGAAAAGAAAAGAGAAATAAAGCAAAAGGTAAAGGAGGCAAAGAGGAGAGCAGATGTGAAATGGGGTAAGAGTATGACAGAAAATTTTGAAAGTAATAAAAAGATGTTTTGGAAATAAATTAAGAGAGGAAGAGGAGGCGAATGAAGTAGAGAAGAAAAGGTAAAAGGTGCAGATGGAGAGATGATAATGGAAGAGAAGGCAGTAAGGGGAAGATGGGCAGAATATTTTAGGGAGTTGCTAAATGTGAAGGAGGATAGGGAGATAAAGATAGCTGCAGTGGCAAATGCTAAGAAAATGACTGTGATGAGTGAGGAAAATGGAGGAGAAATAAGGAAGGATGAAATGAAGGCAGTTGTTAAGATGATGAAAGTAGGTAAGGCACCTGGTCTGGATGGATACCATGTAAAATGTCCGAAAAAAGGAGATACAGTGATGGTGGACTGGTTGGTGAGGTTATTTAATGTTTGCTGGAGAGAGGGTAGAGTGCCGGAGGACTGGAGGAGTGCCTGTATAGTTCCACTTTTACAAGGGAAAAGGGGACAAGTGTGAGTGTTGTAGTTTCAGAGGGATTAGCTTGTTAAGTGTAGTTGGGAAGGCTTATGGAAGGATCTTGATTGAGAGGATTAGGAGAGGAACAGAGGGAGTAATTGGTGAGAAACAGTGTGGATTTAGGACGGGTAGAGGTTGTGTAGATCAGATTTTTGTGGTAAGACAGATATATGAGAAAGGCATAGGAAAGGGGAAGGAAGTTTTTTGGGCCTTTATGGATCTGAAAAAGGCTTACGACAGGGTAGACAGAAAGGCACTGTGGGAGGTTTTGCGGATATACGGGATAGGCGGAAAGCTTCTAGGAGCTGTCAAGAGTTTTTATGAGAGTAGTAGAGCTTGTGTCAGGATTAGAAATGGAGAGAGTGAGTGGTTCGAGGTAAAGGTGAGACTTCGTCAAGGATGCGTTATGTCGCCCTGGCTGTTCAACTTATACATGGATAGGGTAGTGCGAGAGGTAAATGCAAGGGTAGTGGGTCAGGGATTGGAGATGGTTAAAGAAAATGGAGAAAAGTGGGAGGTGAGCCAGCTGCTGTTTGCGGACGACACTGCGCTTGTGGCAGGATCGGAGGAGGGATTGAGGAAGTTGGTGGCAGAGTTTGGGAGAGTGTGTGATAGAAGAAAGCTGAAGATAAATGTGGGTAAATGTAAGGTGATGAGATGTACAAGGGGTGAAAGTGGCAGTAGTCTGGAAGTGAGTATTAATGGAGTGTGACGAGGCTAGTCATCAGAGAAGTAGAATTCTTTCCAAATTGTAGGCAGGAGTAGCTCTAACTGCGTTACCGGTTCTTAGAATTATATTTGATTGGCCCGTCCGCCATGACATACATAATACATCGAGAATATTTAAAGCTTTGAACAAAGTATGCAAATAAATCTATATATAAATACATTTAACAATACAACAGTGATCCTCGTATGTGATATAATATTTGGAACATACTGTATAATTTAAAAGACATGTATAATAATCAGATACAGAATAATAATTTTATAAACAGTATGATGTGCACACTTCGGGGACACTAGCAGTTGCAGCATGTTACTACATTACTCCCCTCCGAGTTATTGTTGAAATGAGACAGTCTTGGAGGTTCGGGGCTGCCTGGAAGGAGTAGGAATGGGAGTGCTGTTGACGGGAGTGTCCGTGGGGTCGAAAAGGTAGGCCGGTTTGACGCGATCGATGGAGGCGTGGTCACGCTTTCCGTTGCGTTTGATCGTGACCGTCTTCCTGGTGCGTCGCAAGACTTCGAAAGGGCCTTCGTACGGAGGTTGGAGGGCTTTTCTTACGGCGTACGTTCTGTCGAAGACGTGGGTGCACTGAAGTAGGTCCTGGTTCACGAAGGTTCTAGTAGACTTGGCGTGGCTTGGCGGGACTGGGTGGAGGTTGGCCATGGTCTCCTTCAGCTGGAAGGCGAAGTCGTGTGGAGTACAGGAGGTGGATGAGGCACGTCTGCGATAAAATCTCCAGGAAGCTTGAGGGTGGTGCCGAAAACGAGTTCAGCAGGAGAGTGGCCAATGTCAACCTTGAGTGAGGTCCTGATACCTTGAAACAATTTCTTGGGAATTGTCCCAATCAATACAGTGATTGTAGTCTCTAATGTGAGCAAAAATCCCACTTGAAGATTGGCCAGTACGGACACTATACTTATGCTGGTTCAGTCTAAGTTTTAATTCCTTGCCAGTTTGACCAATATAACAAGAATTGCAATTCTTGCAAGAGATAGAGTAGACACAACCCGCCGAATTATCCGGTGAATTCTTGATAAGAAGTTCTTTGATTGTATGGTTCTTAAACACAACATTAACATTAAAAATCTTAAGGACACGAGGGAGTTTTACCAAATTAGGATGAAAGGGAAGAACCAAAAGATTCTTTTTATTAAAAGGATCTTTTGGGGAAGAATCAACATAGGACTTCCTGGCCTTATGTAGTGATCTAACTATCACATAATTTGGGTATCTCAAGTTTGATGCTATTTCATAAATCTTTTTTATTTCTTCATCTAAAAATTCCGAACTACAAACTCTAAAAGCTCTAAGAAACATGGAGGCAAAAACTGAGATTTTTGTGTTAAGGTGGTGAGCAGAATAATAGTGAACATATGAAAAAACGTTAGTTAGTTTACGAAAAACATCAAACCTGAAGTACCTTTCTTTTCTGTGAATAGTAACATCTAGAAAGTGTAATTTGTTCTCTTGTTCTATCTCAATTTTAATTTTATAGAAGGTACTAAATTGTTTAAACTAACTAAAAAATTATCCAAGTTGTGAGCAAGTGGCCAAATGCATAGTATGTCATCGACATACCTGTACCAAATAACATTACGTGGAAGAATACAAGACAACAACTCCCTTTCAAAAAATTCCATGTACAAATTACTCAACAGTGGAGACAAGGGATTCCCCATAGCCATACCAAATCTTTGTACATAGAACTTTCCATCAAAAACGAATTTGGAATCAACCACACAGAGTTTAATGAGACTGATAATGACATCGACTGGAAGAGGCAAAGAATGCAGTAAAAGTTCTTCTTCTAGGAAGGAAAGAAGGTCAAAAACCGGAACACAGGTAAATAACGAATTAATATCAAAGCTAACTAACTTAAAATCAACAGACAAATTAAGATCGTTCAATTTACTAATTAAATCTACATTGTTCCTAATGTGGGAAGTGGAAATGGTCCCTACGAGAGGGCTCAAGACAGAAACAAGCCATTTGGATAATCTATATGAAACACAACCAGTAGAACTGATAATGGGTCTCATTGGATTATCAGGCTTATGGGTTTTAACTAAGCCGTACATACAGTATAAGGCATAGAAGGAGAAAAAACAGTTAATTGTTCGATAAGTTGATCATGCCCTTTCAAATAAATTTTGAGTTTCTTATTAAAATCTGCGTTAATTGACTCCAACGGATTCTTGACAAGTTTTGAATAAGTAACTTCACCCTCTAACAAAAGTTCAATTTTGTCTAAATAATCAACTTTATTCATAATAATGAAACAGTTACTCTTATCAGCTCTAGTTACGTGTAGGTCTTTATCCCGTTTTAAATTTTTATAAGCCAACAAAAAACGTCTAGGACAGTAAGGGATGGCTGGAGCTAATAATGAATCATAAATAAATCCTTTGCAAATATTAATATCTTGCAAAGGAACATCACCAAATTTCTCCAAATTGCAAAAGCTTTTGGTGACATCTATAAAATCACTATGTTGGTTATTGGCCGCAAAGGTGAGGCCATAACCTAGTGCACACTTCAGATCAGTACTCAAAGGTTTGTCCGACAAATTAATCACAAAATCCGGATTGGAATGTTTACACCAATCACTATTTTTGATAAGTAGGGCAAGCTTGTTTTTCAACTTACGGCTGAGGTTACTACACACACTTCTCATCTTACCATAACAATGATCAAGTAGTACATGTTTCCATGGCTGAGGAATGGCTTGATGGAAGTTATGTCTTGCCGAACTGCTAATCTTGAAAAGTTCACGGACCTCGAAGGATGTAATGTAAATGTGTTTTTGTAAGATGATCTGATGAAATCGTGGCCCCAAATAGTAATCGAAAGAAATGACAACGTACGTCCATTTACATCAGTATACGCAACCCAGATATGTTCAATAGATATGCAATTACTGACTTTTTTATTACCTTATCAGTGTTTTATACCGTATATATGTACATATATATATATATATATATATATATGTATATATATATATATATATATATATATATATATATATATATACATACATATATATGCAAGGTAACCACTTAAGAAAATAAACACACGTTCCTAGTGTTCTTATTGCATATATATATATATATATATATATATATATATATATACATATATACAGACATATATTTTGAAAGCAGGCAAGTCCCAATATTTAGGAAAATATGTAGTAAATGTTATCTGCATAAATATTTCTAATGCATGGATTCAGCTCTGACTCAGATTGGCTTTCACTTAATTCATCCTGGGACTTGATTTGGTGAGGAAGTATTCAGCTATTTCCCTGTTTAATGATTTTTTTATACTCCAGATTTGATTTACAATTTTTTCGGGTTTATGTCAGGTTAAATTGCTTTTAGGTTTTATTGATAACGAAAAAATAAAATCTCGGAACCCTATGAAAGTCGGACAGATCAATCTTTTGATGCAGTGTACGTCCATGAAACAGCTACAAGCAGCGAAGAATTGTAAATCCCACACAGAGTCTTAGTTTAATTGAGAGGAAAAGAAGAAGAAAAACATCTGGTATTGAGCTCAAGAAGGAAAAAAGAAATGTGCCAAAAAGAAGAAAACTTCACTCAGGGTTGATAGATAGTAAAAATGGCTCATAGGAAAAAAAATCCTTGCGCATAGATTAAAGCCATGTTGGCTGAAGCTAAAATTAATTAGCCTCCCAGAATTGTGATTAACATGCTTTTGGAAGCTGGGTTGCGAGCAGATCGGTCCAGGAAGAAACCACGACTCACAAAGACCCTGAAGAAATCTCGATTTGAATGGTCTAAAGCAGTATGTTCGATGGACCCCAGATGACTGGAAAAAGACAAATAGCCTTACGTACTCTCTGCATTGAGGTAACACGATATTAGAGTGAATTAAAATTTATTAAAATTAAATTTGCGAAAAAAATACTAAAATATCCCAATTTCTGTTGAAGCATCACTAGATTTCATAATGTTGTTTAAATTCTTTGACTTTCTTCCACCGAGGCAACTACTCCTCTAAGGTCAATGTGTCTGCTTATCCGTCTATTCATTTTCAAAATTACAATGTCCTTAAACTTGCATTTCACAACTTTTTGGATAGATTTAAATGAGTGCATAGAGAATTTAGGGGAAAATATCAATGTACTAGTAATGGGAGACCTTAATGCTAGAGTAGGAAATTATCCAATTGATGGAGTGGTTGGGAAATGTGGAGTTCCAGAAAAGAACCTCAGTGGAGAGTTGATTGTGGAAATGTGTCTAGAAAGAGAGTTGATGATAGCAAATACAGTGTTTCGGAAGAAAATCAAGCATAAGTACACATGGGAGAGGGTGGTGGATGGAAGGGTGGTAGATAGAGCGTTAATGGACTATGTAGTGGTAAATAGGATTATGATAGGAAGAGTTAAGGATGTACATGTGCTAAGGGGAGAGGGTGGGGGAATATCAGATCATTTTTTGGTGGAAGGTACACAAAGGAAGAACAAACAACAGCAGGCCTACTGGCCCTAACGAGGCTGTTAGTGTTAACTAAACTACACTACAATTAAGGAAACAGGGCAACTAGGCGATAGAAGATGAACTAACACTACTGCTATCACTACCCTATCCAATAGATCCAATTGCGATTAAATGTCTGGTTGTCATATCTTTTATTGCAAAGGATAATATTTTATTTGCTGATTAGATTCCAAGTATTTATCTAAGCGATTTATAAATGTTGTTATCGTGTTACTTTCAACGACAGTGGAAGGTAACGAGTTCCACACGTTAACAGCCCGGTTAGAGAAGAAGTGCTTACTCTCGTTCGTAGAGAATCTTTTGCCAATTACTTTGAAATCGTGGCGTCTTCTTGTATTTGATTGGTCTAATAAGAAGTAATCTTTGACATTTATGCCTTTGAGCATTTTAAAAACCTCAATCAAATCTCCTCGCATTCTTCTTTTTGAGAGGGAGAATAAGTTTAGATTTTTTAGTCTTTCTTCATACGGCAGATTTCTCAGCCTTGGTATCATTTTAGTCACTCTCCGTTGTACTCTTTCTAGTTTGTTGATATATTTCTGGTAGTATGGGGACCAAAATTGTACACAGTATTCGAGATGGGGACGGACCAAGGAATTATAGAGGTTTAGCAGTATTTTTTCTGATTTATTTTCGAAGACTCTTCCGATGAAGCCAACTAATTTGTTTGCTGTTTTAACAACTTCTGAGCAATGTTGACTTGGCTTCAAGTCATTTGATATTAAAATTCCTAGATCTTTTTCTTTAGTTACTGAATCCAATATTTCGCCATTCATTTGGTATTGGATGTGATCATTATTTCCTCCAATGTGCATGACTTTACATTTGTTAACGTTAAATTTCATTTGCCATTTGCTAGCCCATTTTGATAATTTATCTAGATCGGATTGTAAAGTTTCTTTCTCTTTGGTGGTTGTTACTTTACCGGCAATTTTTGTGTCATCAGCAAATTTTGATACTTTGCAGAGGAGGCCGTCATCTAGATCATTTATATATATTAAGAACAAGACGGGTCCCAAAACTGATCATTGCGGTACGCCACTTTTAACGTCGAGTCAGCTAGATGATGCCCCGTTAATTACGACCCTCTGTTTTCGCTCTGAGAGCCAATCTTTAATCCAGTTGTGGATATTGCCAGAAATACTGTACATTTTTAATTTTTCGAGCAATCGTTTGTGTGGAACTTTATCGAATGCCTTCTGAAAATCTAGATAGATTATATCAACAGATCTACATTCCTCGTATTTGATAAAAACGTCATGAAAGAAGTCAAGGAGATTAGTTAGACATGAGCGTTTGCTACGGAAGCCATGTTGCGAATCTTTCATAATCTTATTTTCTTCTAAAAATTTTACTACACTGTCACGGATAATTTTCTCTAGCAGCTTGCACACAATCGAAGTCAGGCTAATCGGTCTGTAGTTACCTGGTTGTGATTTGTCCCCTTTCTTGAATATTGGTGTTACGTTAGCACATTTCCAATCTGATGGGACTTTACCGAGTGCTAATGATTTGTTGAAGAGGATGCACAAGGGTTTACTGATTTGATTTTTGACTTCTCGCAGAATTCTAGGTGAAATTTTGTCAGGTCCCGGGGCTTTATTTATTTTGAGCTTATCAATCACTTGTACGACATCCCTTTCGGTAATTATAAATTGATTTAAAAAGTTTTGGGACATTTTATGTTCTGGTGGCTGATACACTAAGCAATCTTCGTCTGTGAAGACGGATGCAAAAAAATTATTAAGGATTGAGGCCATCTCATTTTCATCATCCGTATGTTTTCCTTCATCGTTATTTAATGGTCCAATGCCGCAGGTAAGCGTTTTCTTTGTATTCGCATAACTATATAATTCTTTAGGGTTCGACTTGCTTGCCTCTGCAATATACTCTTCAAGATCTTTCTTACTACGTTTTATCAGTGTTTTGGTTTCGCGGCGAATTCTGTCTAGTGTTAGTTTATCGTCTTGGCTTTTAGTTGATAAATACTTTTTGTACGCACTCTTTTTACGAGAGAGGTTGTTACTAATTTCCCTATTCCACCACTTTGGTTTATTTGTTGCCGGACGTCTCTCACGATAGGGAACACAGAGATTTACAGCATTGTTTAGGTCCGTGGTAAAGTTTCCCCACGCTTTATCAATATCAATGTCGTTCGAAGTTGTACTCCAGTCTAAGTTTTCTAGTAATGATCAGAGTCTATTGAAATTAGCTCTACGGAAGTCGGGTACTTTTTCTTTGCTGGTCTTAGATAAACTGGCTTCCATTTTAATTTTGAATGTGATGGTACGATGATCGCTAGTACTGAATATTGGGCCGACATTTACTTCGTTTACAAGATTTTCTGTTGTAGAGAATATTAGGTCAAGGATATTATCTCCTCGGGTAGGGCTGTTTACGCCTTGGTGGAAGCCACTTTCTAGTAAGTTACTATACAAGTCTCGTCCTGTATGCGAACTCAAATCTTCACCCCATCTCTTCACCGGATAGATGGAGGAAGAGGAAAGGGACAAAAGGTAGGGAGATGCTTAGAGTGAACTATTTAAATGAAAAGGAAAAGGAGAAAGAGTACAAGAAGAAGCTGAAGGAGGAGTGGGAGGGAGTGAGGGATAGAGTAGAGCTGGGTGTGGAGGAGGAATGGGGATGGTTCAAGGAGGGAGTCACAAAGTGTGCAAGGATGATGTGTGGAACAAGAAGGACAGGAGGAAATAGAAGGAAGGGTAGTGAATGGTGGGATGAGGAAACAAAGAAGGTTGTAGAAGAGAAGAAGCGAGCTTTCACGATTTGGTTACAAAATAGGACGAGGGAGTCATATGAGAGGTACAAAGAAAAGAAAAGAGAAGTAAAGCAAAAGGTAAAGGAGGCAAAGAGGAGAGCAGATGTGAAATAGGGTAAGAGTATGACAGAAAATTTTGAAAGTAATAAAAAGATGTTTTGGAAAGAAATTAAGAGAGGAAGAGGAGGCGAATCAAGTAGAGAAGAAAAGGTAAAAGGTGCAGATGGAGAGATGATAATGGAAGAGAAGGCAGTTAGGGGAAGATGGGGAGAATATTTTAGGGAGTTGCTAAAAGTGAAGGAGGATAGGGAGGGAAAGATAGCTGCAGTAGGAAATGCTAAGAAAATGAGAGTGATGAGTGAGGAAAATGGAGGAGAAATAAGGAAGGATGAAGTGAAGGCAGTTGTTAAGATGATGAAAGCAGGTAAGGCACCTGGTCTGGATGGATGCTATGCAGAATGTCTAAAAAAAAAAAGGAGGTACAGTGATGGTGGACTGGCTGGTGAGGTTATTTAATGTTTGCTGGAGAGAGGGTAGAGTACCGGAGGACTGGAGGAGTGCCTGTATAGTTCCACTTTACAAGGGAAAAGGGGACAAGTGTGAATGTTGTAGTTTCAGAGGGATTAGCTTGTTGAGTGTAGTTGGGAAGGCTTATGGGAGGATCTTGATTGAGAGGATTAGGAGAGGAACAGAGGGAGTAATTGGTGAGGAACAGTGTGGATTTAGGACGGGTAGAGGTTGTGTAGATCAGATTTTTGTGGTAAGGCAGATATGTGAGAAAGCTATAGGAAAGGGGAAGGATGTTTTTTGGGCCTTTATGGATCTGAAAAAGGCTTACGACAGGGTAGACAGAAAGGCACTGTGGGAGGTTTTGCGGATATACGGGATAGGAGGAAAGCTTCTAGGAGCTGTCAAGAGTTTTTATGAGAGTAGTAGAGCTTGTGTCAGGATTAGAAATGGAGAGAGTGAGTGGTTCGAGGTAAAGGTGGGACTTCGTCAAGGATGCGTTATGTCGCCCTGGCTGTTCAACTTATACATGGATGGGGTAGTGCGAGAGGTAAATACAAGGGTAGTGGGTCAGGGATTGGAGATGGTTAAAGAAAATGGAGAAAAGTGGGAGGTGAGCCAGCTGTTGTTTGCGGACGACACTGCGCTTGTGGCAGGATCGGAGGAGGGATTGAGGAAGTTGGTGGCAGAGTTTGGGAGAGTGTGTGATAGAAGAAAGCTAAAGATAAATGTGGGTAAAAGTAAGGTGATGAGATGTACAAGGAGTGAAAGTGGCAGTAGTCTGGAAGTGAATATTAAGGAAGAGCGACTGGAGGAAGTGGATAGTTTTAGATACTTGGGTGCAAATGTGGCAGGAAAAGGTGAAGTGAAGGTGGAGGTAGAATGTAGATTGAGAGAAGCGAGTAAATGTCTTGGTGGATTAAAAAGTGTAATGAGGAATAGACATTTGGAAATGGATACTAAAAGGAGACTATATGAGGGAGTGATTGTGCCAACAGCACTGTATGGGGCAGAAACATAGAACATAAGAGAAGAAGATAGAAGGATTTGAATGTGTTTGAGTTGAGGTCTCTGAGAAGTATGATGGAGGTTACTAGGCTGGATAGAGTGAGAAATGAGGAGGTGAGGAGGAGAACAGGGGTGGAAAGGGAGTTGGGAGATGGGGTTGATAAAAGTGTATTAGGATGGTTTGGACACATGGAAAGAATGAGTGAAGAAAGACTAGTAAAAGAGGTATGGAAGGCAGATGTGGACGAAGTGAACATGAAGGGACGTCCTAGGATGAGGTGGATGGATGGGGTGAAGGGGGCTTTGGGGAAGAGGGGAATGTCTGTTCAGGAAGGACGGGAGAGGACAGAAGACAAGGGTGAATGAAGAGTGGTTGTGTATGGATGATGTTGTGATGCATGAGGTGGAGTGGGCAGGAGGATGGGGGGTAAGGTAGTATGTGTGAGCAAATTTTGACGCAGCCCAAAGGGATTTCTCCCCGTCTGTTCCTTTTATGCATGGGGGGGGGGGACGGAGAGG
The DNA here is from genome assembly GCF_046742065.1 of Oratosquilla oratoria. NCBI lineage: Eukaryota > Metazoa > Arthropoda > Malacostraca > Stomatopoda > Squillidae > Oratosquilla > Oratosquilla oratoria. The sequence continues at coordinate 48,649,285 of NC_134799.1, forward strand.
AGGGGTCACCGATTTAATGAAGCAGCCTTGCTGTGGATGTGCTGTCTTGCGACACTGCTTCTGACCCAGGGCAGTGGACAAGGTGCAGAGATGACCCGTCATCCAGGAGGTGCTAAGATGAGAGGGAGGGTGGAGGAGTGTGGAGTGTATTCAGGGATGGAATGGGTGGGAATGATTTTATGCCTTTTCCTTTTTGGCTACCTCCCTTGTAAGGGGGGAAAAGCCTTGGTATATGTATGTATGTATGAACAACATGTTTTTATATAGTATTATCGATTCTGATGTACTATGATAAAGTAAAAGTCCCTTTTGGACCCAGGAAATAATGTGAACATTTATCCCTTTTTTTCTTTATTTGACTTTATTCTATTTTATTCTGTTTTTTTTTTTTTTTTTTTTTTTTTTTACTTATTTACTATTATCATTTTTTTAATACTGTCAAGTCGTATCGGAATTGAGAGCCAATTTTGCCAGCCGTCCTCTCCTCGTACTTTTGTCGACCGGAGGCTCTTTTGTACACAAATGCTCTAAAGAAAATACACGCACATACACATACATACTGTATATGGTATAGTCGTATACCACGTTATGTGCTACGACGGTGTTGGGTGGTGCTCTTGAATTCTTCTTTCCCCGCCATCACTAACACAGCACTGGCGCCTACAGAAGAATCAAAGTCGAGTTAAGCATACGCCTATGTGAACATATTGTTACAAATCTTACGAGATACTTTTGACTTGTAACATAAAATATTTTAAGATGATATGAATCATTCCCAAGACCCTATATCTTACGGGATATCTGCTCACAGAATAAAACTGTTCAAGGTCACCATTCAATTTTGCGCCATCATGAAAATTAAAAAGAATATGAAACAAAAGGAAAGCTTAACATTATTCATTAGATTAACAGGAATAACAAGATAATTATAACAAAGGACATATAATTGAGTTAAGGATTTACAACCAAATTTAAACATGATTCCAAGTACTCAAACAAAATTTGAACGGGGGTGAAAGAGAAATAGTCACCAAGAGTTTCACTGTCCAGGCTTCCCGCGCCACTGCCATTGACTTCACACATAATATCCTAATTAATGGCTGAGTTAAAATATATATAAACAGGGAGAGGAAAGACATTAAGACAGTCGTGGAATCTCCGCTACTACATCCTCCCTATTATGCTTCCTAATTCTTTCTCACTTCCACGCGCGCAGAGCGCCCCTGTTTACAGAATAAACTCACCCCTGATTGCCCCATAGAATCAGCGTCTATGGAGTTTGAACTTGATTTGCCAAGACAGACTAAACGTATTTGCACGCACTCTAGCGAAGCTACTCGTGCAAATGCGACGAAAACGTATTACACAATACCTTGAACTAATACATAGCTTGGATTACGTCAACCGAAAAATATAATAATAATCAAGGTTGACATGTTTATAACATAGTACACAAAATGGTAACGCATCTTACAGAGCTAAACATGATTAAATAGAACATTAAGACGCCGACCCAAAACGTTTGAATATCTCCCTACATGTGATTTCCAGAACATAACGCTCAATTCTCGTCAGTTGAATAACTGACGACATTTCACCCAAATAATAAATATATTCAAACATCACATATATAGGATACTCATATATGTATGTATATAATAAATTGTACACAAAACACACATAAACAAACACGCACACAAACTCAAACACACACACACACACACACACACACACACACACACACACACACACACACACACACACGCACGCACACACACACACACAAACACACACACACACACACACATACACACACACACACACACATACACACACATACACACACACGCGCGCGCGCACACACACACACACACACACACACACACACACGCACACACACACACACACACACATACACACACGCACACACACACAGATACACACAGAAACAAAAACGCACATACACACGTAAACACACATGCATGCACGCAAACACACTCACACACACACACACACACACACACACAAACACACACATATATATACACGCACACACATACAGACTCACACACACACACACACACACACACACACAAACACACACACACACATGTATCCGTGCGTAGGGTTCCCAGGGCGTAGCCGGACACATCAAACATTATGTCACATTTTCTTCACTTTATTTCCTTGATTTTAACAGTCTTATTACACCTTAGCATCACCACTAACAGTATTCAAGTATGTCACCGACCCGCTCCTTCGGGCCGTGCGTCTGGTTTTGTTCAGAAATACGCTGACGCATACAATCGGTCGGTTGCCAACAATGGTGCTTACATGATTAATAACGGGAGCCTACAGTTTCTTACAACCTAATTCTTATGTTTACGTATAGGTACATCTCTAAACTTATTATATATGTGTATCCAAAGGGGAGAAGCTCGTTGTTATGTTGTTTTTCGTAATTGCCATGCCTGACGGTGGACTGCACCTATAAGTGTGCGTTAGTGTGTGTGTGTTGTCTGTTTGTCGCGAAGCTAGGGTTTGCTGGGTCAGCGAAATGTGTATTTTACTGGACCTCGTGATGCTGAGTCGGCGTTTGATGCTTGTGGTGGACAGTGAGTGAGGAAGTGGGGTTATATTACTCGTCTTTTATATGAGGCGTATACATATCGGTCTCCCCCTGGGGTTAGGTGGCACCCGGCACCTTAAAATACATGGTTACAAAGGTATATATGGGTACTACACCGAGAAAAAGGGGTCAGAGACACAAAATCTTGGGTATTTATGTGTGGAGTGGGGGGGGTGTTGTTGAAGTTAATTTGAGGTAGTGTTGTGTCTCACCAGAGTACATATTACATCCAATATCATATGAAAGGTTTGACTATATATTTGATAACACTGTTGAAATCACTTTCTAAATGTTATGGTTTTCATGTGTTTAACACAATCACTGTGGGGAGTGTCATTTTCTAAACACTGTTCTTTGGTCAGTTTGGTGTGTCACATCACTTTCTAACTGTTATGGCGTTCATGTGTTTTAGTACCAACACTGTAGGGAATGTCATTGTCCAACCCAGTTCTATGGGTAGTGTGGTGTAACACATCGCACTTGTTGGCAATCACAATAGATATATATATATATATATGGTTTCCCGTAAAGAATATTATGATATTCATGAACGTGGGTGAGACACAGCATAAACTTAATCTAGGTTTACAGTAAATCGGGAATGGGAGTTGAAAGGTTATGGAAGGTTTTACTTCGTGCAACAGAATTTAGTCAATATTACCAGTATAAAGAGAATGATTAAGAGTGAAAGGGCTGTGGAGGTATATGACAGTACCTGTAGTGTAGGTCAAGTGAGTCCATGTCAAGAGTAGTCGATGTTTAAGGTGGGTAATTAATGATGTATTTCATTTTGGAGGATGAAGGTTATGTCTCAGTGAATGAGGATATGTTTATCTGACCCTCGCTAAGGTTATATTGGTCGGAAGGAAGTAGAGAAGTTTCAATAGATATGCGGAAAGGAGTTCTTATTGGAAATTGGCCATTTTTAACCTCCACTGATAGATACATGACGTCCTGCATCTTCAGGGGCGAGAGCTAGAGTGCATGTTTAGTTGCGTCGACGCAGAGTCATGGGATGAGACTTGCGTTTGGGTGAGTTATGTGTGGTCGTGGTAGGTGGGTTGTTGATGGGAAGTGGGATTGGGTCGAGGTTGAGTTTGACCTTTCTCAGCTTCTCTCCATGTATGGTCGCGGTTGTGTGATCGGAAGGATCTGTTAGTTGAAAAACATTGTTAGGGAGTGAACTTGTGACTGTGAAGGGGCCTAGGAATTTGGGTTTGAGTTTGTTTGTCCTACTTGAGTCTTTTACCATGACTGAGTCGCCAAGTGCTATGTCAAGTGGAATTGACCGTTTGTGTTGTTTTATCTTTGTCTTCTCCTGGGCTTCTTTCAGGTTTGCTCTAACTTGTTTGTAAATGGTTTGCATACCTCTTTTGATGCAGTGTGCGAGGTTATCTAGGTTGTATAAGGGTGGGGGTGGTTGGTTGAATATTTGGTAGGGTAGGCGCATTGGTTGGCCGAAAATGATCTCATGTGGGGACATCTTTGTTGCGGAATTGACTGTGCTATTGATACTGGCTTGTACCTGTGGTAGCCAATCTTCCCAACTGTCCATGAGGTCGTTGACCAAGGGTCTGAGAATCTCTAGGACCTTGCGATTTGTTCGCTCAGTCAGACCGTTTCCCTGTGGGTGGTATGCAGTGGCAAATGTTTGGTCAATGTTGTACAGGTGTGCTATTTCGCGCATCACCTGGTTTTTAAATTCTGAGCCATTGTCAGATAACATTGTGTGTGGTATGTTGTATCTACAAAAGATATTGTTAACTAGGGCTTTGGATACAGTCTCTGTTGTTTTGTCTTGGAGTGGTATTAAGATTGTGTATTTAGAGAAATATTCTACTGCTGTGAGTACATAGTTGGAACCTTGATGGCTCGTTGGCATTTTCAGTAGGTCAATGCCAAGTCTTTCCCATGGCTCAGCAGGGAGTGGGATGTCTTTAATGTGGATTTGTTTCGGGTCAGGGCCTCTGAATTGGTTACAAGTTACACAAGAATCTATGTGTGTGGTTATATCTCTTTTCATGTTAAGCCAGTAGTATGTGTGTCTAGCCGTGTTTAGTGTCTTATCCCTGCCCGAGTGGCCTCCCATTGCACTGTCGTGCAATATGTGTAGGACCTTGGGGACAAGGGCTCTGGGGATAACAGTAACCTCTCTTGTGTTAATGGTTCTCCTTATGACTCCGTCGACCAGTTTGAGTTCCTCAATAGGGACAGGTGGTCGGGAGTGTAAGGGGGTTTGTGAAATGAGATGCTGTTTTATTGGAGACCATATTGGGTCTCTGTCTGTTTCATCCCTAAGTTCTTGCATAGGTATGCATGTGGTTTGGGTGACAGGGTTGATGTGGTTTTGTCTGCTCAAGGAATCTGCCACTACATTAGCTTTCCCGGCTAAGTATGTTATCTTGGGATCAAAGTCTAGTAAGGTGGTTATCCATCTAGCAATTCTCCCGTGGAGGTCTTTTGTGTTGAAAAGGTAAACTAGGGGTTGGTGGTCTGTAAAGATGTTTATATTGTACCCTAGAATGAGATGTTTAAAGAGTTTGAGTGCCCAAACGATAGCTAACCCTTCTTTGTGAGTTGTGGAGTAATTACTCTCAGCCTTGTTGAGGACTTTACTTGCGTAGGCTATGGGGTGCTCTTTGCCATTGTCGTCCTTTTGTTGTAAGACTGCGCCTATTCCTACAGAGAAGGCGTCTGTGTAAAGAAGGAATTCCTTCTTCATGTCAGGGAAAACTAGTACAGGGGCTGTGGTGAGTGCGTGTTTGAGAGTGTCGAAACTTTGCTGTTCTGTTTCTGACCATTGAAATGGCTCGCCTTTCCTTGTGAATTTGGTCAGAGGGGAAACAATATCAGCAAAGTTTCGGATAAAATGTCTGTAGTATGATGCAAGACCTACGAAGCTTCTAGTTTGGGTTGTGTTTTTGGGTGCTGGGAATTTGTTTATAGCTTCTATCTTGTCTGTGTTGGTATTTATACCTCTAGCATCTACCTTATGTCCTAGTAAGGTGAGTTCCGTCTGTAGGAATTTACACCTTCCTAGTTGGATTTTTAATCCAGTGTTTTTGAGTCGTTTTAGGACAATCTCTAGTGTTTGAAGATGGTCTCTTTGTGTGGAGTTGTAAATGATGAGGTCGTCTAAGTAGACGAACAATGAGACTCCTATCATGTCACTGAAAATCCGGGTCATCAACTTTGTTGGGTTGAGGGGACGTTTTTTAAGCCAAAGGGCATCCGTTGAAAATGGAAATGCCCCTTATCAGTGGAAAAAGCTGTTATGGCTTTCGACTCATCTGTTAATTCCACCTGCCAGAAGGCTGACTTAAGGTCAATTGTGGAAAAAACTGTATTCCCGTTGCCAATGCATTGTAGTACGTCTTGCATGGCGGGGAGGGGGTGTGGGTCAGATTGAGTTAAATGGTTTATCTTTCGGAAGTCCACTACAGGGCGTAAGGTTCCATCTTTCTTAGGGACCAAGAAGAGGGGACTGTTCCATGGGGAGTCTGAACGGGAAATGACGCCTTGGTGTATCATCTCTTGGACACTGTCATTGACTTGGGATTTCCTACTGTGAGGTATGCGGTAAGCGGGGGTGTATGAAGGGGGGGGGTGTTAGGGGGGATTTGGATGTGATGCTTGATAATATCACATTTGCCTAGTGGTTCACCTTCTAAGGCGATAGCTGATCTATTCCTTTGTAGGAGGGTTAACAGTTCACTATGGGTTTCTCTGGTAGCTGATGTCGTGATTTGGTCTGGGTGGATAGGGGGAAGGGGTTGTGTTGGTCTCACTTGGTTGATGTGTTGTGGCAGTGGTTCCTGGATAGGGGAATTATGGAGGTGGACTGCGCAAATGTTTGTATTCTTCCTGATTTTACGGTGTTGGTCTGACATGTTTGTTAACATAGCTAGTGTATGTTAATTGTCTGATATTGTATCCCAGGAGGACTCAATGGCTATGTTGTTAAGCCTGGACGTGTCTGAGTCGATTATGACGTCCTGATGTTCGATTGCTCCGGGTATGTATAGTGGAACTGTTATTGAATGTCTAGGGGGTATGATGACTGTGTTAGACATCAATGCCTTTGAGGTGACATAAGGGGGTGGTCGGAAGGAATAGTTGTTAGTTGGAATTGGAATATTTGAGGAAAGGAGACATGAGAGAGGTTGTGTGTCTGAGTCGGGTGTCTCAGTGACAGTTGGCTCATCATTTACATCTGTGAAGTTGATGTTATTTTTGTCTAGGTCTATAATAGTTTTCCATGTCCTCAATGATTTTAATCCTATTATACCTTGTTGATCGAGACTCCATTCGTCAGTTATGTGGAAAGGTGTGAAACCTACCTTATAGTTATTGACTTCTATGTTTAAGTCTATGGTGTCGTGTAGAGAAATGGTGCTCCCTTCTATTAGGAGTCCTTCCATATTGGAAAATTGAATTTGGGGTGGGTCATTTAATGCTTCATAGAGAGCTCTTGGGATGATGTTCAGGTTTGTTCCTGTATCAACCATCATGTCAACTGTGAGTTGATCTAAACTCACTTCTAGGGTGAGGTAGTTGTGTTGTGTATGAGATATTCCTATGGTGGTTTGGTGCGTGAGGCTGGTACACGTTCCCCCAATCGGTGTTGGGCTGTGCGTGTTGTGTGGGAGGGAGCTGTTTGTCGAGGGGTGTGTCGAGGGGTGGTGAATGGTTGGTTAGTTCTCTGATGAGGTTGTGGTTGTGATTTCTGTAGGTAACACTCTTCGTTGGAGTGAGTTGTTGTTTTGTGTAGGGTGCAGTATTTGTTTGGATGTGTTGGTGTAGGTAGGAGTGAAGGTTTAAAGGGGGGTGGAACTTGTTTGTTTTGATTCTGAACTTGACACTGAACATTCGTATGCGAGGTAGTAGCATGCACTGAGCAAGGGATGGGGTGGTGTTGTACCTGCGGGTATTGTTGTTGCTGTGTTCGACACTGGGCATCGGTGTGGGAAATGGTTCCATGAACTGAGCAAGGGATAGGGTGGCGTGGTGCCTGTGTTTGTATTTGTTGTTTTTGTATGCAGTCTCTTGTGTTGTGACTGGGTGATGAATGGTAGGAGCACCACTTAGAAGGTTGTCCTTGATTGGTGGGAGGGGGCTGCTGTGAGTGAAGGCTATTTAGTCTGGGGAGATAGTGGGGGGTGTCTAAAGATACATTGCAAGCATTGATGATGTCTAAGATATAGGTATAAGCTAGAGGGTTTCTAGTGTCTAGTTCTCTTTTGGAGGCTTCCTTTAAACACTTTGGAGGGAGTTGGGAGAGATAGAAACCTATCTCAAAGAATGTTAGTAAGTTTTTTTGTGGTCATTACATTTTGACCAAATTGGTCAGTGTGGGTCCAAGGAGAGTTATTCTCTAGGTCCTCTCTGACTTCTTTAATTCCGTTTGCTACGAAATCCATAATGTTCGTAACGGAATGTGGTTGGACTCTAGTGTTATTGAGGAAAGTGAGAAGGAAGGAGATGTTGTTTACTTGTTTGTTGTGAAAGACATTAAGAAGGTGGTGTTTATATTCCTGACATGTGATTCCACATGCAACTAAACTGTCTAGCATCCTTGCCTTTGAACGGCAATGTCAGATGGGTCTATTTTCTGACGGCACAAATTTATTTTATCTGTGTCAGAGTAGTGTTGGTTTTTTGAGAAAAACAGGTCACATGCTGTCAAGAAGTCTGTAATGGATAGTCCACTATCTTGGGAAAAGGTTGGGATTTCTGTGAGGGGGGTTATGGTTTGATAGTTGTTAATTATTGTTGGTTGAGGTTGTGAGTAAGGATAACATTGTGGATTTGGAGGAAGGTTGGGTGGTGGGTAGTGATGTGGTGTAGAGTGGGCTTGACCAGATGGGATATGGGGAGAAGGAAATAGGAAGTGTTGGTAGGGTGATGGAACAGTATGGGGAGCGTGATGATGAGGTTGGTATTGTGGGTGAACGGGAGGGGGAAAGGAGGGTGTGGGGATATGGGGGTTGAACTGATGAATATTTATAGGAGGAGTACTTTGAGGAGTTGATTGGGTGGGTTGAATGGGTTGTTGTGGTTGAGAGGGGTTGGAGGGGTCTACTTGAGGAGGTTGGTTGAAAGGTATGATATTAGGAGGAGTAGTATGAGGAGTTGGTTGGGTGGGTTGAATGGGTTGTTGTTGTTGAGAGAGGTTAGAGGGGTCTACTTGAGAAGGTTGGTTGAAAAAAGGTAGGACATCGTTCTCATAAAGAGGGGCTATTGGGGTACCTGCCTTAGGAGCAGTTTTGTCAGGATTATTTAACTGGTCATTGGTTAACTGTTTAGAGGTACTGTCAACCTGTGGATATAGGTAAAAATGGTCTGGTTTGTCATTGTCAGTTAAGTCCTCTGTGTGTATTTCCTCTTTATCACTGGATATGTCCTGTGGTTGTTTCTCCTCTTTGGATCTTGATAGGACGTTATGCATCTTTTGGATGACTTTACTTCTTGTTCCAGTCGCCATGTTTGTCGTTAACTAGCGAAGTACGTATTAGTTAATAGTTAGGTTTGATTTGTAGTCTAAGATAAAATAGTTAAAATAGGAATAATAGGTATACAGTAACTAAGGGTAATATGTTATGCTTAGATAAAGGAGGGGGGGTATGGGATGTCAACATTTATATATAATATGAAACGGGTTACATAAAAGAACATATAAATATAAATGGTAAAAATGTAAATATGGCAATAATAATAATGGGTTAAATATTGTGCAAATTATAGTATAATAATAATTATATATGTATATATATAGCTGGTTAACAGTAGTAATTATGAAAGGTAAGTTACATTTATAAAAATGTCTAAGTTCTATGTAAAATATAAATGGGTAATACGTAGTGAAAGCAATTAACGGTTATTGTATATATAAATATATATATATATAGTTTAGACAAGAATTACTTAACTGTAAGAATGCATATGAATGTGATATTATGTAATAGTCAAATCTAGTAAAAGTTATTGCATATCTATAAATATGAAATGGTATTAGGAATATGTGAAATTGGTATTTGATTTTTATATACATATATATATATATATATATATATATATATATATATATATATATATATATATATATATATATATATATATATATATATAGGATATATAGTGTAAAAGGTTATATAAAATATTGTGAAGAAGAATTATTTGATATTGGCAAAAAATTATGTGATTATAAGAGTTATTGAGAAATATATATAAAATACAGTATTTTAAATAATAAATTGGTACAGTACAAGATGGAAGTATGCAAAAATGATTTTAACTTAGTTGTGTAACTTAATTTATATTTTGGTTGAGAGTTATTTTTACATAGGTTATATATATGTAATCATAGGGTACCTTTATGGGTATATTCCCGGTTATCGATAATTATATCGATGTGCTTCCGGTCCGTCAGGTGTGGCTGTGGCGGGCCGTAGACTTGTTTGTCCTTACGTATGTAGGAGGACGTAAGATTCAATGTGTAGAATTATATCTAGATGAGGGGAGTGCCTCGTTGATGTTCTCGTAAAAAAAAAAAAAAAAAAGAAGACAGGCAGTATCAGGGATGGGGAGTGATGGATAATGTATTGTGTATTATCACGGGATATATTAATTAAGTGGAAGTAAGTTGAGGAAATTTGTTATGTTACCTGTAGTCAGTAGGTTGACGGTAGATGGGTCGGTGGTATGAGCGTACTAGAATAACACTGGGTGATTCTGGTTGTGTGCGTCTGGGAGGGAACGCTTGGTGTGAAGAGATTGATTATTCGCTTGGACTGCGGCAGAGGGAGCGGTTGGCACTGGGAGGTGGAGTAGTCGTATTGGTTTCGCCGGCTCGAATGGAGTCGTGTGGCGTGGGGGACTTACTCAGACGTGTTTGCTTGGAGACAGGCGATTCTCTTCGGAGATGTGGGGGGGTACTGTGGCTGCCACCATTCGTTTGATGTATCCGTGCGTAGGGTTCCCAGGGCGTAGCCGGACACATCAAACATTATGTCACATTTTCTCCACTTTATTTCCTTGATTTTAACAGTCTTATTACACCTTAGCATCACCACTAACAGTATTCAAGTACGTCACCGACCCGCTCCTTCGGGCCGTGCGTCTGGTTTTGTTCAGAAATACGCTGACGCATACAATCGGTCGGTTGCCGACGATGGTGCTTACATGATTATTAACGGGAGCCTACAGTTTCTTACAACCTAATTCTTATGTTTACGTATAGGTACATCTCTAAACTTATCATATATGTGTATCCAAAGGGGAGAAGCTCGTTGTTATTTTGTTTTTCGTAATTGCCATGCCTGGCGGTGGACTGCACCTATAAGTGTGCGTTAGTGTGTGTGTGTTGTCTGTTTGTCGCGAAGCTAGGGTTTGCTGGGTCAGCGAAACGTGTATTTTACTGGACCTCGTGATGCTGAGTCGGCGTTTGATGCTTGTGGTGGACAGTGAGTGAGGAAGTGGGTTATATGACTGGGGTTATATTACTCGTCTTTTATATGAGGCGTATGCACACACACACACACACAGACAAACACGCACACAACAAACACACATAAACGTAAACACATATACACACACAGACAAACACGCACACACAGAAACACACACATAAACACAAACATATATACACACACTCACACACTTTCACAAAGACACACACACATACACCCCCCACACCCACACACACACACACACACACGCACACACGTACACACGCATACACACACACATACACTCTACAAGTTGACATACGAACAAAGATTGGTTAAACTCGAACTACCAACCCTGGAACAAAGAAGAGAAAGAGGAGACTTACTAACCATCTACAGAATTATGAAATGTATGGAAGTCCTTGATAGAGATGACTTACTAAAGTGAAATAGGAGAAAAACAAGTGGACACGAAAAGAAACTTAAAACGGATAGTTACAGAAGAGATCTGAAAAAGATAGCTTCCCACACAGAGTGTTAGATATCTGGAACAAACTGATTGAGGAAACAGTGGGTGCAAAAAATGTACAAGAATCTAAGATCAAACTGGATGCTGATAGATACAAAAACGGGTCACTACGAGCATAGCTCTCTTTTCGTAAAATACAACTAGGTAAATGCACACAAAAGCACACATACACACAGACACACGCACGCACGCACACACACACACACACACACACACACACACACCTCGTGGCGCAGTGGTCAGAGTTTTCGGCAGCCACTACGGCGATCCGGGTTCGAATCCCTCCCACGGCTGAAATCATTTCAGTATCGCTCCGTTGCGGATTGTTACTCCAACTCTCGTGGGCGGGGAGTCAGGGCTGTGTATGCATGTAAGGTCACAGTATTACCCATAGATCGGTCATATATGAGCTCTGAGCTCTCTTACAAGAGAGGAATAAATGTCGATTACGAGTCCAACACGTGATCCAAGATCATGGTGAATCACACACAAACACACGACTTGGACAAGATCTGGAAATGGACTCAAAAGTGGGAAGTGAAATTCAATATCAAGAAATGTAGTATAATGGAATTTGGAAAAAGTAAAAACAATATCGAGAGATTATAAAATTGGTGAAGAAGATGTCAAAAAAGTAAACTCGTAAAAAGACCTTGGAGTGATGATCAGCAAAGACATTACACCGGACAAAAATATTAATAAAATAGTCGGAGAAACCTAAAACTTATTGAGGTAAATAAAAGTGGCATTTGCCTATTTGGACGAGGAAATGATAAAAAAAATTAACTACACTAATAAGACTAAAACTCGAGTACGCAGCAACACTATGAACAGCCAATACCAAAAAGAATATAAAAAAAATTAGAAAGAATACAAAGAGCAACAAAAAAAAACAAAAAAAACTGGCACCAACTCTTTCCAAAATGACACATGAACAAAGACTGTCCAAATTAGAATTACCAACTCTGGAACAAAGAAGGGAAAGAGGAGACCTACTAACTATCTATAAAATATTGAAAGGAATGGAAATCTTAGATAAGAATGATTTATTGAAATGGGACAATGGAAAAACAAGTGGACACGAAAAGAAGCTCAAAAAAGGTAATTACAGAAGAGATCTGAAAATAGTAGCTTCCCACACGGAGTGATAGATACTTGGAACAAATTAGACAAAGAAACAGTGTGTGCAAACACTATACAAAATTTAAGAAAAAACTTGATGCTGAATGATACAAAGACGCATCACCACGAGCATAGCTCCCTTCCCGTATAATACAACTAGGTAAATACACACACACACACACACACACACACACACACACACACACACACACACACACACACACACACACACACACACACACACACACACACATACACACACACATACACACACAGGAGGGAAATAGCTGTCGATCACGAGTCCAACACGTGATCCAAAAAGACCAAGTGAATACACACACGCACACACACACACACACACACACACACACACACACACACACACACACACACACACACACACACACACACACACACACACACACACACACACACACACACAAATATATATATATATATATATAGATATATATATATATATATATATATATATATATATATATATATATATATATATATATATATATATATATATATATATATATATATATGTTGAGGTGTGAAGACAGAATGAGTGGTAGGGTGGTGAGTTTAAACACCAACGGATTCTTGGTGTTTAAACTCACCCCCCTACCACTCATATACATATATATATATATATATATATATATATATATATATATATATATATATATATATATATATATATATATATATTACAGGTGAAAAATGTAATCACACATTTGTCAATAACGTAGAAACCACTGTTGGAGTAGAAAAGACTGGAAACGGGGAATCTATATATTTCGATTGCAAACTGCAATCCTCTTCAGTAGATACAAATAAGAGAGAGGGCGTACTGTTTAAGTAGCACCCTTAACAAAAGAAAGGGGAACATGGGAAGATATCTCTACCCTATTCTCACTCCGTATGTGAGGTCAGGAGGCAAATGAGCTTTCACTAGGTTGGAGATGAAGAGTCCGGACATTATGTCCGGGGACCATTGGCCCTTTGAAATATTCATGTTGGGCTGAAATTCAATGATCGTAGATTCTACCATTTTTCTCCTGAACTCACATCTGGATTTATAAATAAGCTCAGCTCTGTCCCAATCTAAACAATGTTTAAATTGCTTAACATGTTGGAACACAGCTGAGCTATCTTGTGCATATCTAATGGAACGTTTATGTTCAATCATCCTGGTGTTCAAATCCCTTTTGGAACGGATTCAACTGACGTCCCTGGACATAGAGGATGCACATCTACGTTCACGCACGGCTTCTAGGAATCTTTTGTTCCTTTGCCCTCATGAAGGAGTATTCCGGTTCCTTCAAAAATGTGCCCACCAACAAGCCAATGACATAAGTGAACATCATAAAGGTATTTTGAACAAAAAACTTATTAGGCTTTGTAATAACAGTGTATGGTCAAAGTATGCCATTTTAGACAATGTTGTTAATCTTTCTAGTGTTGTTTTCACAAAATCACAACTAGAAGTCTTAGGCCTTGGTTTGAATTTTGCCCTCAAACCAGAGAAGCATCATGCTATGGACTTTCTCGTAGGTTTTGATAAATTCCTAGCTAATAACAACTATGACAAAAATTTATTATGTTTAAAAGGGGCTCTTTTGCAAGGCATTGCAGATTGTTTTGATAAAAGAAATGGACTTCCCATTAGGTATCAAAATAGTTTGGAGGCAATTAGGAGCATGGATAACATTATTATTACAAAGGCAGATAAGGGTAGTAAAATCGTTATTCTTGACCATGACAGTTATGTAGATAAAGCCATGGCCCTTCTAAATGACACGGATACATATGAGCAACTTATTAAAAATCCACTTAAAAACATGTCTGCCACTTTCAACAAAGAAGTTCGTAACATCACTAAAGACGAAGAGGTACTGAAACTCAAAGTGATTAATCCTAAGTTGCCTTATTTCTATGGCCTTCCAAAATTGCATAAATCTGATATTCCCCTCAGACCTATCATCTCCAACCGGGGATCTTGTACCAGCAAGCTGTCTAAATGGTTAGCAAACCTTTTATCCCCGTTTGTTGGTACTTTCTCCGATTCTCATTTAAAACACTCAGAGGATTTCATCACAAAAATAAAAAAAAGTGAATTTTTCTAGTAGGAAAATGCTTAGCCTGGATGTAATTTCTCTTTTCACTCATGTCTGTATTGATGACGTTCTATCCTTCCTGGAAACTAAGCTACAACCATTTCAGGACAAATTCCCACTTCCCGTTTCAAAAATCATTGCGCTTATTCGCCTGTGTGTCACATCAAATGTTTTTTCCTTCCAGAATTCTTTTTTCAGACAAAAATTTGGTTGTAGCATGGGTTCAAATCTCTCTCCTGTACTGGCCAATCTGTACATGGAATACTTTGAGTCTGTTCTTCTGCCCACCATTAAACCCGTAGACATGGTTTGGTTTAGATACGTAGATGACATTTTCACTCTTTGGGATGAAAATTGGGGCTCATTCGATAACTTCTTTGCTAATTTAAATTCCTTAGCCTCGAACATTAAGTTTAAAGTTGAATGGGAAGAACAAGGTAAGCTACCCTTTTTAGATGTTCTTATTGTTCGTGACGGAGACAAGCTTGCCTTTACCGTCTATAGAAAAGAAACCCATTCTGGTAGTTATCTTCATTTTTTCAGCAGTCACCCAGACAAAGTAAAAAGTAGCGTCGCTTCAGGTTTATTCCTTCGAGCCCTTAGAATTTGCAGCCCCCAGTTTCTTGAAGGAGAATTTAACATTATAAAATCTCAACTTAGTAATTTAGCTTACCCGGATTGGTTCTTGGTCAAAGCCCTCAGCCGAGCACGATCCAATTTTTTCAACACCACCCCCACTTCCTCTAATTTTTCATTGGGTAAGAGCTCTTTAATCGTTCCCTTTTCTGAATCATTCATTCCCTCGACCAAGTTTCTTCCCAAAGACAAATTAAATTTGATTAATTATTACCCTAACACCATTAATAAAAAGGTGGTAAATGTCCATCAAAGGTTAAAAGAAGAACAGAGCCAAGGGGTTTATTCGATTCCGTGTAAAGGTTGTGACTTAGTTTACATCGGACAGACTGGAAGGGATTTGAACACCAGGATGATTGAACATAAACGTTCCATTAGATATGCACAAGATAGCTCAGCTGTGTTCCAACATGTTAAGCAATTTAAACATTGTTTAGATTGGGACAGAGCTGAGCTTATTTATAAATCCAGATGTGAGTTCAGGAGAAAAATGGTAGAATCTACGATCATTGAATTTCAGCCCAACATGAATATTTCAAAGGGCCAATGGTCCCCGGACATAATGTCCGGACTCTTCATCTCCAACCTAGTGAAAGCTCATTTGCCTCCTGACCTCACATACGGAGTGAGAATAGGGTAGAGATATCTTCCCATGTTCCCCTTTCTTTTGTTAAGGGTGCTACTTAAACAGTACGCCCTCTCTCTTATTTGTATCTACTGAAGAGGATTGCAGTTTGCAATCGAAATATATAGATTCCCCGTTTCCAGTCTTTTCTACTCCAACAGTGGTTTCTACGTTATATATATATATATATATATATATATATATATATATATATATATATACGGTATAAAACACTGATAAGCTGATGAAAACAAAGTTAGTAATTGTAGATATATTGAACATATCTGGGTTGCGTATACTGACGTAAATGGACATACGTTGTCCTTTCTTTCGATTACTACTTTGGGGCCACTTTTTTTTCTGGGGCTTTAATTTGGCGCACCAATTTTATTGCTGTGACTGTGGCTCCAGCTGGTGGCGATCTTCCCCGAATTCCTGCAGGGACATTAATTTTGTCCTGCATGGAGTTTCCAGCTCATGTCAACGGGACTGAGTCCCTTGGCTCCTTCATAGTCTTCGGCGGCACAACAAATCGGGGTCACCAAACGACATGAACGTAGTGGCCGAGGCTCCAGCTGGGCGGGGATCTTTCTCGCATGCCTGTAGAAAAACAAGGTTTTCCAGCTCCAGCCAACAGGACTGAGCCCTGTGGCCGGTATTACCACTTCCATATTGCGTGGCGCAACAAAGCTGTTCCCACTAGAAAAATCCAATGCAGGTAGTTGCTAAACAGAACCTCGCTGGCGGAGGTCACGCAGCAGGGTCCCTCACAGTCGTCTTATTCGACGCTAGCTACGCAAGGTC